>NC_090322.1:175489081-175805512 GCF_040869045.1 Eurosta solidaginis | reverse complement strand
GCTTAAGACTCAAGCCAGCAGACACTTCGTGAAAACACGACCTACGACTTCCGAACGACTTGGATAATTGATATTACATTTATTGGAAATTTAGTACCGCAAAAAAAAAATTTAAAGCTGCGTCCGGTTCCGAGAAACGGGAGTGTCTGCTAGCTTAAGACTCAAGCCAGCAGACACTTCGTGAAAACACGACCTACGACTTCCGAACGACTTGGATAATTGATATTACATTTATTGGCAATTTAGTACCGTAAAAAAAATTTAAAGCTGCGTCCGGTTCCGAGAAACGGGAGTGTCTGCTAGCTTAAGACTCAAGCCAGCAGACACTTCATGAAAACACGACCTACGACTTCCGAACGACTTGGATAATTGATATTACATTTATTGGCAATTTAGTACCGCAAAAAAAATTTAAAGCTGCGTCCGGTTCCGAGAAACGGGAGTGTCTGCTAGCTTAAGACTCAAGCCAGCAGACACTTCGTGAAAACACGACCTACGACTTCCGAACGACTTGGATAATTGATATTACATTTATTGGCAATTTAGTACCGCAAAAAAAAATTTAAAGCTGCGTCCGGTTCCGAGAAACGGGAGTGTCTGCTAGCTTAAGACTCAAGCCAGCAGACACTTCGTGAAAACACGACCTACGACTTCCGAACGGCTTGGATAATTGATATTACATTTATTGGCAATTTAGTACCGCAAAAAAAAATTTAAAGCTGCGTCCGGTTCCGAGAAATGGGAGTGTCTGCTAGCTTAAGACTCAAGCCAGCAGACACTTCGTGAAAACACGACCTACGACTTCCGAACGACTTGGATAATTGATATTACATTTATTGGAAATTTAGTACCGCAAAAAAAAAATTTAAAGCTGCGTCCGGTTCCGAGAAACGGGAGTGTCTGCTAGCTTAAGACTCAAGCCAGCAGACACTTCGTGAAAACACGACCTACGACTTCCGAACGACTTGGATAATTGATATTACATTTATTGGCAATTTAGTACCGTAAAAAAAATTTAAAGCTGCGTCCGGTTCCGAGAAACGGGAGTGTCTGCTAGCTTAAGACTCAAGCCAGCAGACACTTCATGAAAACACGACCTACGACTTCCGAACGACTTGGATAATTGATATTACATTTATTGGCAATTTAGTACCGCAAAAAAAATTTAAAGCTGCGTCCGGTTCCGAGAAACGGGAGTGTCTGCTAGCTTAAGACTCAAGCCAGCAGACACTTCGTGAAAACACGACCTACGACTTCCGAACGACTTGGATAATTGATATTACATTTATTGGCAATTTAGTACCGCAAACAAAAATTTAAAGCTGCGTCCGGTTCCGAGAAACGGGAGTGTCTGCTAGCTTAAGACTCAAGCCAGCAGACACTTCGTGAAAACACGACCTACGACTTCCGAACAACTTGCATAATTTATATTACATTTATTGGCAATTTAGTAACGCAAAAAAAAATTTAAAGCTGCGTCCGGTTCCGAGAAACGGGAGTGTCTGCTAGCTTAAGACTCAAGCCAGCAGACACTTCATGAAAACACGACCTACGACTTCCGAACGACTTGGATAATTGATATTACATTTATTGGCAATTTAGTACCGCAAAAAAAATTTAAAGCTGCGTCCGGTTCCGAGAAACGGGAGTGTCTGCTAGCTTAAGACTCAAGCCAGCAGACACTTCGTGAAAACACGACCTACGACTTCCGAACGACTTGGATAATTGATATTACATTTATTGGCAATTTAGTACCGTAAAAAAAATTTAAAGCTGCGTCCGGTTCCGAGAAACGGGAGTGTCTGCTAGCTTAAGACTCAAGCCAGCAGACACTTCATGAAAACACGACCTACGACTTCCGAACGACTTGGATAATTGATATTACATTTATTGGCAATTTAGTACCGCAAAAAAAATTTAAAGCTGCGTCCGGTTCCGAGAAACGGGAGTGTCTGCTAGCTTAAGACTCAAGCCAGCAGACACTTCGTGAAAACACGACCTACGACTTCCGAACGACTTGGATAATTGATATTACATTTATTGGCAATTTAGTACCGCAAACAAAAATTTAAAGCTGCGTCCGGTTCCGAGAAACGGGAGTGTCTGCTAGCTTAAGACTCAAGCCAGCAGACACTTCGTGAAAACACGACCTACGACTTCCGAACGACTTGCATAATTTATATTACATTTATTGGCAATTCAATACCGCAAAAAAAATTTAAAGCTGCGTCCGGTTCCGAGAAACGGGAGTGTCTGCTAGCTTAAGACTCAAGCCAGCAGACACTTCTTGACAACACGACGTACAGCTCCCTAACGACTACAATAATTTATACCTTATTGATTGCCTAAATGTTTCGTTGTCCTGAGAAATATTTTCACTATACCAAAAGGAAAAATTAGATGATGAGGTAGATGAGTTGAATTTATGACGCAGAATAGAAAATTAGTAAAATTTTGGACAATGGGCGTGGCACCGCCCACTTTTAAAAGAAGGTAATTTAAAATTTTGCAAGCTGTAATTTGGCAGTCGTTGAAGATATCATGATGAAATTTGGCAGGAACGTTACTCTTATTACTATATGTACGCTTAATAAAAATTAGCAAAATCGGAGAAGGACCACGCCCACTTTAAAAAAAAAATTTTTTTTAAAGTAAAATTTTAACAAAAAATTTAATATCTTTACAGTATATAAGTAAATTATGTCAAGATTCAACTCCAGTAATGATATGGTGCAACAAAATACAAAAATAAAAGAAAATTTAAAAATGGGCGTGGCTCCGCCCTTTTTCATTTAATTTGTCTAGGATACTTTTAACGCCATAAGTCGAACAAAAATTAACCAATCCTTTTGAAATTTGGTAGGGGCATAGATTTTATGGCGTTAACTGTTTTCTGTGAAAATGGGCGAAATCGGTTGATGTCACGCCCAGTTTTTATACACAGTCTTCCGTCTGTCCTTCCGCATGGCCGTTAACACGATAACTTGAGCAAAAATCGATATATCTTTACTAAACTCATTTCACGTACTTATCTGAACTCACTTTATCTTGGTATGAAAAATGAACGAAATACGACTATGACCACGCCCACTTTTTCGATATCGAAAATTACGAAAAATGAAAAAAATGCCATAATTCTATACCAAATACGAAAAAAGGGATGAAACATGGTAAGGTAATTGGATTGTTTTATTGACGCGAAATATACCTTTAGAAAAAACTTTATAAAATGGTTGTGGCACCTACCATATTAAGTAGAAGAAAATGAAAAAGTTCTGCAGGGCGAAATAAAAAACCCTTAAAATCTTGGCAGGTATTACATATATAAATAAATTAGCGGTATCCAACAGATGATGTTCTGGGTCGCCCTGGTCCCCATTTTGGTCGATATCTGGAAAACGCCTTCACATATATAACTACCACCACTCCCATTTAAAACTCTCATTAATACCTTTAATTTGATACCCATATCGTACAAACTCATTCTAGAGTCACCCCTGGTCCACCTTTATGGCGATATTTCGAAAAGGCGAACACCTATAGAACGAAGGCCCAATCCCTTTTAAAAATACTCATTAACACCTTTCATTTGATACTCATATCGTACAAACAAAGTCTAGAGTCACCCCTGGTCCAGAAAGGCCCACTCTCTCTTAAAATACTCATTAACTCCTTTCGTTTGATACCCATATTGCACAAACGAATTCTAGAGTCACCCCTGGCCCACCTTTATGGCGATATCTCGAAACGGCGTCCACCTATGGAACTAAGGATTACTCCCTTTTAAAATACTCATTAACACCTTTCATTTGATACCCATATCGTACAAACGCATTCTAGAGTCACACCTGGTCCATCTTTATGGCGATATCTCGAAAAGGCGTCCACCTATAGAACGAAGGCCCACTCCCTTTTAAAAATACTCATTAACACCTTTCATTTGATACCCATATCGTACAAACAAAGTCTAGAGTCACCCCTGGTCCAGAAAGGCCCACTCCCTCTTAAAATACTCATTAACTCCTTTCGTTTGATACCCATATTGCACAAACGAATTCTAGAGTCACCCCTGGTCCACCTTTATGGCGATATCTCGAAAAGGGGTCCACCTATAGAACTAAGCCCCACGCCCTTTTAAAATAATCATTAACACCTATCATTTGATACCCATATCATACAAACAAATTCTAAAGTCACCCCTGGTCCACCTTTATGGCGATATCTCGAAAAGGCGAACACCTATAAAACGAAGGCCCACTCCCTTTTAAAAATACTCATTAACACCTTTCATTTGATACCCATATCGTACAAACAAAGTCTAGAGTCACCCCTGGTCCACCTTTATTGCGATACCTCGAAAATGCGTCCACCTATAGAACTAAGGCCCACTCCCTCTTAAAATACTCATTAACTCCTTTCGTTTGATACCCATATTGCACAAACGAATTCTAGAGTCACCCCTGGCCCACCTTTATGGCGATATCTCGAAACGGCGTCCACCTATAGAACTAAGGCCCACTCCCTTTTAAAATACTCATTAACACCTTTCGTTTGATGCCCATATTGTGCAAACAAATCCTAGGGTCACCCCTGGTCCACCTTTATGGCGATATCTCGAAACGGCGTCCACCTATGGAACTAAGGATTACTCCCTTTTAAAATGCTCATTAACACCTTTCATTTGATACCCATATCGTACAAACGCATTCTAGAGTCACCCCTGGTCCATCTTTACGGCGATATCTCGAAAAGGCGTTCATCTATAGAACTTAGGTCCACGCCCTTTTAAAATACTCATTAATACCTTTCATTTGATACCCATATCATACAAACGCATTCTAGAGTCAACCCTGATCCACCTTTATGGCTATATCCCTAAATGGCGTCCACCTATAGAACTATGGCCCACTCCCTCATAAAATACTCTTTAATGCCTTTCATTTGATACACATGTCATACAAACACATTCCAGGGTTTCCCTCGGTTCATTTTCCTACATGGTTATTTTCCCTTATGTTGTCACCATAGCTCTCAACTGAGTATGTAATGTTCGGTTACACCCGAACTTAACCTTCCTTACTTGTTTATTTTATATTTATCTTAAAAATCGTTAAGGTATGCAGATCTGTTTACTATATATTTCTTATCTTATACATCCGATTATTCGGAGATTACGAACGGGATAAGATTATTGTTCAGCCCCATTCATGAAAGGTATGAAGTCTTCGGCACAGCCGAAGACAGTCCCGTTCTTACTTGTTTTCTTTTAATTTAGAGCACAGCTCAGTCCCTGTTTCGAATTTTTTCCGCGTAAGAAAAAAGCTTCTTCACCCTACAGTAACATTTAAAAAATATCCGCTAAACGTTGTCGATAACAGTTTTTGAAAAAAAAAGAATATTTTTTTTAGCGGACATTTTTTGGTCGGACAGGGTATACATGAAAATTTTACAATCAAATGAAGATTTTTTAGTAGGTCATGAAAAAAAACTTAAAAATCAAAGTCGAAAAAAAGTAAAAAAAAAATTATAATTTTCACAGGCTCGAAAATTATTTTTTTGGGCATGTGTAGTGGAACTTTTTTTCCTGATCCCAAATCCTATCGAAAAACGATGTCGCGCTATCGGTTAATAAATCGACCCAGTATAGTGTACACGTTTAGATACCTCATGTAATAATATAAAAAATTTCCTTTTCGAAAATAGAATTTAATAATTTCTAATAATAAATTATAATTTATATTAATTATTTTTGTAAAATTAATATTTTACAAGTTATTATTAAATTTTGTTATTTTATTGTGTTTTTGGTATGGTTGTATATTTGATACTTTGTTCCGCCCTTTGAACTCATTGAGCTGGGTTAGAAATATTTAAATATCGATGTTCCAAACAAGAACTATTGCTTTCAAAATTTTTGCATAGAATATTTTTGTCAAAAATTTTTAAGGTGTTACTTTTGTTTGGCACGTTGTCCTTTTCAAACTCTCAATATCTCTCGGTATGCTTGGCCATGAATTAGGTAAGTGGCAATAATATAAAATAACCTAGTTTCCCCATGCAATTTTAACAGGCTAAATTTTTCGTTGTCCTAAACAATATTTTCTAATAGCATGAGATCGCAGGAGATCTACCCTAGTGCGTACATATGAAAACAGATATGTACAATGTGCATGCCAGGGTTGACATTTGGATACAACTGTATACATTTGAATACATTTTTAATGAGTGGATACAAATATACAAAAAATCTAAAATGTATACATTTTATTTTGGAAGATTGAAGCTCTGTCCCTGTCATGGGAACTACAAATTATCAGTAAGATTTCTAAAAAATGTTTGAATATGCAGTTTTAGAGTAAATCAAATTTTAGAATGATATTTATTTTTTCCTTTATATCTATATTATATATATAGATAAACCGTATTTCTTCTACATAATTATTTTGTTGGCATTAGTTTTGTTTAAAATAAGTAGTGTTTGTTAAAAAACGTATAAACAATAATTCCGTTTAAATAAACGCGTTTCGATATGTTAAATAGAAAAACCTTTATAACAGCGACATTTATTTAAAACTGAGCGTTGGTAAAATTTTATAAAATTCAGTTGTGTGATCCGTTTAGCCAAAATAGTGCGGTGATGTTTTGTTTTAAATATTATTAATTTCAGAATTTTGTTTCACACATTATATAAAATTCAGACGAAATGACTCAAAAACTATGTATCAATCTATTAAAACGAATTGATACATTTTTTCAGGAATGATACACTTTAGGAACAAAAAAAATTGCGCGAGTGGCAACGCTGGAACATACATTCAAGGTAGCGAGCATACTTACTACAAATGATTTGAGTAATGAGTAAATTTAGTTGCATGAATATGTTGATTGTGTATGTGTTAGCACAAACTGATATGTTTGCTACTATAACGGTTTCTAAAATACATGTCGCTCTACTATTTTTCGAAAATCAGAAAAGTTTGTATTTCGATATGTTTCAAATGGCATGCGCGCAGGATTTCTGCGCTAATGGGTACATATGAAAAAGTTCATATTAGGGTGGTTCGAAAAAAAATTTTGTCCAAATTCTATCCTCTGAAATGTTTCAATTTGATGTAAAAATAAAACCCTCACCAAAGTTTGGTCCTATTACTCCACCCTAAGTGGTACCCGAAAAACGGATTTCCCGCCGGGTTTTAAGGTCTTGTACAGGCTTCAAACAATTTGTATGATTTTTTTCTCTAATCATATCATTTATAAACACTCTTTAATATATTGAGATCTTAATTACGACAGTTATTTCACACTTAAAAAGTGTATTGAAATGATAAAGCATAAATTCACATAGCTATAACTAAAACAATATAATAATAACATAAATTCGTAATTAAGGTTGCAATACATTAAGAGTGTTTTCAAATGATATGATTAGAAAAAAATCATAAAAACTTTTTGTAACCTGTACAAGACCTCAAAACTAGGCAAAACGGCACATAAAAGATTTTCGTAAAAAGTTGAGTAAATTCAAGTTTGGACAAAAAATAGTTGTTCCCATGTTAACGAAATGGGAAAATAAAATAAAAATATCGTACCCTGTAGAGTGGAGTTATAGGACCCATCTTTGGTGAGGGTTTTTTTTTTTAATAAAATAGAAATATTTGAGAGGATGGAAATTGAAAAGTTGTTTTTCTCGGCACACCCTAAAGCACATATGTACATACATATGTACCCGTTATCAGAAATCCTGCGCGCAGCGGGAAAATACAAATACGAAATATGCACAAACTTTTCTCTGATTTTCGAAAGAAAGAAGACCGACATGTATTTCATAAACTGTTATAGTTGCGACCATCATCAACACAAAAACAATCAACATATTGATGCAACTAAATTTACGCATTACTTAAATCATTGTATGCGCGGTAACATGTACATTGTACATGTGTACATATGTATGTATGCATCTATGTTCATACGTGTTTTCGCGAAGCGTCTGCTGGCTTCAGACTTAAGGGCCCATTACTGATACTTAGCATAGACTTGACTTGGCGTAAACTTGGCAATTTAGCACCGATTATACTCTGTATGTCAAAATGAAATGGAAACAAATAAATGGCATCTCAAAATGTAAACGTCACTTAGAACTTACATAGAAAATCAAAATTCAACAGACTTCTAAGTCAAGTTAAGTGTTGCTAAGTTTTCAGTAATCAGTAACATGCAACTCACTGATTTTCGAAAGTTATAATTTATATTTATTAGGGTCGGCAAAATATAAAATTTAATTTTTCCTTTTGGTATAGTGAAAATATTTTTCAGGACAACGAAACATTTAGGCAATCAATAAGGTATAAATTATTGTAGTCGTTAGGGAGCTGTACGTCGTGTTGTCAAGAAGTGTCTGCTGGCTTGAGTCTTAAGCTAGCAGACACTCCCGTTTCTCGGAACCGGACGCAGCTTTAAATTTTTTTTGCGGTATTGAATTGCCAATAAATGTAATATAAATTATGCAAGTCGTTCGGAAGTCGTAGGTCGTGTTTTCACGAAGTGTCTGCTGGCTTGAGTCTTAAGCTAGCAGACACTCCCGTTTCTCGGAACCGGACGCAGCTTTAAATTTTTTTTTGCGGTATTAAATTGCCAATAAATGAGGTATAAATTATTTAATATATAATATTGTTGTTTGCTATAGTGTGTCTGCCACCTTAATAGGACCCATGCAATCAACCTAATCAGATCTTATCTAGACGGCATAACGCAGGCAGTATGTGTAGATAGTAGAATGTCAAACTTGTTACAAGTTTCGCGAGGTGTACCCCAAGGGCCAATCCTTGGTCCGGTACAAAGTAAGAATTTTACATTATTTTCATAGAAAAAAATTAATATATGGGAGCGGCGAAATAAATTAAAGTAATTTTGCGAAGAAATATAACATTATTTCGCAAAAGAGCAATAAATTCGTTTATTTTAATTTTATAATAAATTCCCCTTTTAGCTGTGAGTTGTTAAAGGTATAAACGACACATAATTTGGCTCGTGCCTATTGTATTTCGTCGGCTAATTGCTACGAGCATAGATATTTACATATACATGGCCGTATACGCGGATTGCCATAATTGATTTGGTCGCTTCATAACGCGTAAAGCGGCAAGTTGTTTTATTAATATCTTAAGACACTGCCACAGCATAAAAGCGACCAAGGTTTTTATACATGTCTGCCTTTAATTGGAGTATTATTGAATATGTATATATGTATGTACATTTGTACTTTTTTGCTTTGGTTTGTATTTTCATATATATATATTCAATGATACAATGCTCAACATCTGATCAACATGCACATGTCTTTTGTGTATTGTTGGTCTTATTTACATATTTAAGGGTTGATTTGAGGCAGGTCAAATGTATTTAAGTTTGACTTGGCTTATCAAACCTGCCTTTGAAAATATTCAAGTACATAGGTACTTACATCATTGTACTGAATAACACATATAAAATGCTTTAGGAAATTTCTTTATAGATACCTCCTCTCCCACCCATAGTCCAAATAATAACTAAATTAAAGTTTTATGAATATGCAATGGTTTTCGTGTGCACAAAAATTCCTAGTGTGCAAATGCTGTCGGCAAAACACTATTTGCATGCATATTTCAATTTGCATACATTTTCCTAACATTTTAATTTATTAAGAAAAGGGGATGGGATAATTCATAAATGTATGATTAATTTACATACATTTCATGAAAGGGCATATTTTGGTTATATGAATAGGTTTTTGTTTGTAAACAAATAAGCAAAATTTCTGCAATTTGCTGCAAATACACAAAAACTCAAAATCTGCAAAGAGCTCAAGTAAATATGGATACTCATTTCATTTTGGCATATTTCCCCACATTCATAATGGCCGCCGAGAAAATACACCACAAATGAGTAAAATGAAATACGAATATAAATGGGCAACAACTGGCCGACTATGTCTCAGTCAAGGCGAATTCAGTAGAGCTGATAGCTTCTTCTTGATAATTTTCCATACAAAGTTTTGTACAACAAAATGTCAGTTAATCGAAATCTATGAAAATTTTCTTTTGACTTGACATTCTTCTGCACGGCGAATTGGTTGAATTCGCTTTGCCACCACCTGGTATGGATTCGCCTTGGTCTCAGTCAACATTCGTTGCTTCGTTCCAGCCAAGGCGAATTTAGGGAGCGTATTCGTTCATCCGCATAACATGACCTAGCTAGCGAAGCTTTCCGTTTTTATTCGCTGCACTATCGTCATATCTGCGAAAAGCTCATATAGCTCATCATTATACCTCCTTCGATACTCGCCGCCGACATCACGGATAGGACTATAAATCTTCCGGAGAACTTTTCTCTCGAATACTCCAAGGGCCATCTCATCTTCTCTCGACACCCTCCATGATTGCGAGCCATACATCAGGACAGGTATGATGAGTGACTTGTAGAGCGAGAATTTTGTTCGTCGAGAGAGAGGACTCTACTTTTCAATTGCCCAAAGAAGCACTTGTTGGCAAGAGTTATTCTCCGTGTGATTTCTAGGCCGACAGTCTAGCATTTATATCCGTCAACAGTGACGTGGCTACAAAGGCCACGATGGCAGGAAGTACTTCGTCTTGTCCACATTTACTGCAAGACACACTTTTTTACTTCTTTATCTTATACCAACTCTTCGCCTCCATGTTTGAACATCCCTGCGTGATTTTTTAGCCGTGATATTGCCATTCTCACTTCGCCATAGTTGGGTGCCGGAGAGCGTTTTTTCATCATCGGAGATCGGGGTATCGGGTTCATCTTCCCCCACACTCTGTACATCAGTTACCAAGTCGCCATTACCGTTTCTACAGGAATCTGCCCTGGTCTTTTAACCTTCTGTAATTAAAAGAGCAATAAATATGTATGGTAAACCGAAAATAATAATAATATTTTTTCGCGATATATATCCGGCGAGATAGAGTCCACTTTTCTTCCAGAATGTGGTGTGCCAATGGGAGCATTAATTGGTTTTAGGCCGACTTCATGTGCATCTGATAAGGCAGATAACTTTTTTGCTGAGAAACATTTCATGGCAAAAACACAATAGAAGGGTTCACCAAGCCACCAAATCAATTTGATGTTATTTGTTAGCCCGCTTTCAAAAAGGAAGAAAAAATATACTCCGAAAATTTAGTTTTTACTCCGGCGTATTCGTTTACTCAGGTAACAGTTTTAAATACTCCGACCTTTGGTAGCGAAATACAGGCGCGGATCTACGGGGGAAATAGGTGACATTTCCCTCCCCCCAAAAAGGTCGAGAAATTTTATTTTTCAAATAATTTACAGAACAAAAATGAAATATCCAAAGAAAACAAATATTCAAATGTTCAATACTTAATTTTGGCATTTCACGATGCACGTCAAATTATACATGAATACCGCTTTTATAAAAATAAAACAAAATTTATGAAACTTTTTGATCCCCACAGCCAAGCTCACGATCCGCTACTGCGAAATATGAGAGAAATGTAATAAATCGAAAAATTTCAAAAGCTATACGGCATCAAACTTTTTTTTTTCAAATTCGATTACAAATACAACAATTTCGGAATGCGGGATCTTGGCTCATTTGTTTATGTATATTCATATTCGTATTTAAAACTTTATGCGATATCCTTGATTAATGAATTAATCAAGTGGTTATGATACGATTTGTGAAAGCATTGTCACTATTCTTGTATGGTATTGTTATTATATTTTCCGACTTCACCACCACGTATCGATCTCCTATTTTTCCTTTGATGTCGTGGGGATATAGTTTTCTAGGTACCACGTGATCTAGCTGTACGATATGTACCTCACTCGATTGGATCATCGCTCTGAATCAATGAATGCAATCGGCGTACTCGGCTTGACCATGACGCTAATAAGCTACATTTCTTCAGATCAACCCACTTGTTTATAAATTATAGCTTTTCAGGCAGTTGCTTCGTCACTATTGGGATCCCTTTGCTTTCAGCTTTTGGCTTAGAAGTCTTGTCTATGTGGCTAACCTCTCTCAAGCCCTTTGAAGCCCAGTTGAGTTGCAGTATCGAGGGCTATTCGTGGCTAAATTATGGTGAGCGAAGTACCATCGGCCGGTTTCTCTACCTGCCAGCCTCCATACCAATCGCTGGCACTAACGGTCTCCCAAGCGCTGAAAAATTCTGAAGGTTTGCCAGTACTGTGAGAGGCCTCTCTTACTCCCTCCCTTTCGCACTCTGTTCTTTTTCCCCCTGTTCAGTTTCTCTTCAGCTACTTCATTTTTCAAATCTGACTCACCCCGCTTATAGTGAGGTCTTCGCTGGTTTTTTCTCTCTCCCTGCTCCTTTTGGATGTTTATTAGCCAGGGGCGGAAACTGTTATTCCTTTTATAATATAATTCCTTGCAAAACTATTAATTTTGGACTTTTAAAATATTTGGATCAAGATAAAAATTATTTTCGGATTTTTATTACCTGAGTCCGATAGAACTAGTTAAACTCGGACTTTTAAAAATAACAGTGCGGAAATAAAAGTTAAATCCGGACTTTTATTTTTTAAGGCCAAAATAAAAGTCCGGCTTGATAACAAACAAAATTTTTTTGTAATTCGGATCAGCCGTTTCTTTGTTATCAAGCCGGGCTTTTATTTTGGCATTAAAAAATAAAAGTCCGGATTTAACTTTTATTTCCGGACTATTATTTTTAGAACTAGTTAACTATTGGACTCAAAAAATAAAAACACAGTTGGAAAAATAAAAAGAATGCATGATTCGGCATGATATTGCTATAGGGATACCTGAGAACAAACATTTTCACCTAGGACAATTTTTTTGACCCGGACTTTTTCGACTCCGAAAAAAAATTATTATTTTCCGTCCCTGGTATTAGCAGTCGACCCCTCTTGTTAGTTATTATTCAATTACCTGCTTGACTCAATCTTCATAAATTAAATTTTTTCTTTCGTTCAAAATTTATATATTGATCACAAACGTTTTTATTAAGTAACAAGTAAGGAAGGCTAAGTTCGGGTGTAACCGAACATTATATACTCAGCGTGAGCTTCAATGGTACATTTCATTTCAGATAAATTACTTTTCTACATAACACGTGGCACCGACCGTTAAAAAAAAATGCCTCCCCATTTCCTCTTACAATAAAACTTGATAAGTGGAATATCATTGATTCAAAACTATTTTTTGCCAAGTTATAGCTTATTATTCTAGTCTACGACTCTTTTAAACTTGTTTTATATAAAAGTGGGCGTGGTCTTTAACCGATCCCGTCCATTTTTACTAGAAATATTTTCTGCTATAAGGAAAATATGTGTACACAATTTCATTTCGAAATATAAAATATTGCAAAGTCATAAAAGGGGCGGTGCCACACCCATTTTCAATTTTTTATTGTTTTACAATTTAGTGTTATAATTTAATTTAGAAAGTAAAATTCTATTGATATAAAACTCTTTTTCGCTAACATACAGCTTATGATTTTCGTCTACGACCCTTTTAAAAATCTTTTATATTAAAGTGGGCGTGGTCTTTAACCGATCTCGCCCATTTTTTTTTGAAATATTTCCTGCTATATGGAAAATTTGTGTAGCCAATTTTATTACGGTCCGTTAATTTTTCTTGGAGTTATGGCTCCCGAAACATAGAAAATTATTTAGTCATAAAAGGGGCGGTGCCAAGCCCATTTTTAAAAATTTGAAGTTTTTCCTATTTATTGTTATAAATCCACGTGGGAAATGAAATACCATTGATATCAGCTCTTTTTTGCAAAGATATGGCTTATTTTATTCGTCCACGACCCTTTTAAAAATGTTTTATATAAAAGTGGGCGTAACCCTTAACCGATTTCGTCAATTTTTCTTCAAAGCATCCCTTATAGTAAAGGCAACCTCTCTGCCTAATTTTGTTACAATAGGTTTAACGATTTTTGATTTATGATTAATAATATTTGTCAAATTAATTTTATCACACGCCCATTTAAAAAATTTGTTCATGGTATAATGGTGTGAAGATGATAACGTGCGACAACATCGCGAGCTTGCGGTGGCTGGAGGCAAAGCTTTTGGTTTTAGGTGAAAGTTATGTTGTCTTTTATGTAGTTAATTTTTCGACAGGGTGTAAAAGTAAAGACTTTTGTGCGAAAAGAAACTTTTTTCAAATTCCAAGTGCGTAGGTAAAATATTGGTTCTCTTTTCTTTCTCAAAAACTAACAATGAAGATGGCACAACACCGAAGCCGGTTCGTATTGAAATCAAATTTGACAAAGAATGATGGAAAATTGTTCCAATATAAATAAATTACTTGAATTGGAACCATTTTCCGTCATTCCATGTCAACCGTTTAAATCCTTTTTCCACCTGGTTCTTCCAGCGGAGTGGGGGCTGCCCTCTACCTCTGCTTCCATAGGCGGGTTCCGATAGAAACACTTTCCTGGCCGGAGCGTCATCTTTCATTCGCATAATATGGCTTAGCCAGCGCAGCCGCTGCGTTTTAATTCGCTGGACTACGTTTATGTCTGCGTATATTTCATACAGCTCATCGTTAAATCTTCTTCTGTACTCGCCATCGTCAACGCGTAGAGGTCCACAAATCTTTCGAAGAACTGGTCCATGCTACTGCACCAGAAAACACCTCGTTTACCGAGGGAGGACTTTACTTTTAAATTGCCTACCTAGTCCAAAGTAGCATTTATTGGCAAGAGTGATTCTTCGCAGGATTTCACAGCTGATGTTGTTTCTAGTGGTTGTAAACCTCCAAAGGCAAGGCACGAACGCACGGTTTGAGGTGGTGGATAAACCGTAAATCCCCACGGTACCAAAAGTTAAGGCATGGATACCAAGCGTGATGAAATCGGAGGATACACTGCGACTTCTGCAGAATCAGAATCCGAACATACCGACATAGGATTGGAAGGTACTTACTGTATCTCGGCCTACCGAGGAAGGTCAGTTCTACATTTTCCAAATAAACAAGCAGGCGGAGGATATTTTGTACACGCAGCTTGGAAAAATGTCCTTTGCACTGGCAAAATTTACATTCGACTCAGGAAAAGAAGTCCCGAGGATAAAAATCCTAACACGCTAGAGGTGGGCGAAGTCGAAAAGGAACTCAAAGGGGTAAGGGAAACAAGACAGGTGGAGGTCCCCGACGTCACCAACAAGTTGTTAGAAGAGGACCAACCGCAAAATGGTGCAGTGACTCGCACAGAGGAGCACCCGGCACACCAGTTACGAGAGGCTGAAGGGGGCCTCGAATACTCTAAACCAAAAGGGCAAGGGGAGAACGACGACGTCATGACGAAGGTGCTGGGGGGGGGGGGGGGGGGGCGAACAGCCCAATGGTGCTGGGAGTCCTACAGATAAACCTCCAACACAGTAAAATGGCGTCTA
Source organism: Eurosta solidaginis (assembly GCF_040869045.1). Taxonomy (NCBI): domain Eukaryota; kingdom Metazoa; phylum Arthropoda; class Insecta; order Diptera; family Tephritidae; genus Eurosta; species Eurosta solidaginis. Next base: position 175,790,101 of record NC_090322.1, on the reverse strand, counting down.
GCGAAGTCCTCCTAACCCTGGAGGAGGGTTCGTTTGACGTGGCGCTGATCCAGGAGCCGTGGCTCTCATCGGGAGGAAAGGTTTCTGGACTTAGCGCGCGCGGGTTTGGCGTTTACTACGCGCAAACGGAAGGACGGGTGCGAGCTGTAGTAATGGTAAGGAAACAGCTGCATTCATATATGCTGCCTAATTACACTACTGAGGACCTCGTAGTGGGTGCCGTTGAGCAAAAGAATAAGCAGGTATTTATCCTGGCGTCCTGCTATATGGCCCATACTGCCGAAGTTCCACCGATGGAGTGCAAAAGGCTAGTACAGGAGGAAGGGCGCAAAGGACGGTTGGTCATAGGCGCAGATGCAAATGCGCACCACAATGCGTGGGGAGGAGCAGATACGAAAGAGAGAGGCGAATCTCTATTTTGGTACATCCTGCAAACCAATTTGCAGATAGCCAACAGGGGAAATGTCCCTACATACATTGGTCCAACATCCAGCAATGTTCTGGATATTACATTGAGCTCCGAGCGCGATATATCAAGGTATGATTGGATGGTTCTTGATAGACCATCCTTCTCCGACCATGCGTATATTAGCTTCAGCATCCCCCTAAAGAGGGTAGAGAAGGGAGGAACCTTTAGAAACCCTAGGTCAACGAAATGGACTAAATTTCAGAAACAGGTAGAAACCAAACTGGGACAACCCAAAGAGGTTTCCAATGTGGAGGAACTGGAGGAGTCGAATGAATTCCTAACAAGGACGCTTATGACTGCGTATAACAAATCTTGCCCTCTAAGAAGATTCAGAGAAGAGCAAAGCCGCCATGGTCGAGCAATGAGCTGAGTCTTCTAAGAAGATAGCTAAAAAAAATGTTTAAGCTCGCAAAGACCGCGGAAAGCGACGCGTGTCGGGACGAGTACAGGAATCTACTGAGGATCTACAAGCGTGAAATTTCCAGGGCGAAGAGAATCTCATGGAAAAGTTTCTGCACGGACATAGAGTGCTCCAACGAAACAGCATGGTTGAAAAAAGTCCTAGCAAGGGGAAACATAATCCAGGGACTAATAAAGAGCGGGTAGTGCCGGGCTTGGTGACCGATACCAAGATCGAATGGGCAGTGAAAACGTTTTCTAAGTTTAAATCGCCGGGCCCAGACGGTATATTCCCGGCCATGCTACAAGTTTCAAGTATGGCGGTCGTGGAATGGCTTAAAATAATATTCGATGGGTGCATACGGCTGAATCATGTACCGCACTCTTGGAGAACTGCTCGTGTAGCTTTCCTACCAAAGGCGGGAAGATCGGTCACGTGTATCTCTAAGACTATAGACCCATTAGCTTAACATCATTTCTGCTCAAAACCGTTGAGATGCTGATAGATGTGTACATAAAGTCCGACGTGGATGAAAAGCTGCTCTCCACAATACAGCATGTGTACACCAAAGGCAAGTCGGTAGACACCGCATTGCATGGGGTGTAAATTAGCATAGAGAAATCACTGGAATATAAGGAGTATGCTCTAGGAGTCTTCTTGGATATTGCCAAGGCTTTCAATAATGTTTCTAAATGGGCGATTATGGATGGTCTTAATTACATTAAAGTACATCCTGCCTTAATCAGATGGATCGGCTGCATGTTAAATTGGAGGAAGATTACATCACAATGGCGATTGTACGAGGCCACGAAATCAGTCGACAGGCTCACGCCGCAGGGAGGGGTGCTATCACCTCTGCTGTGAACGCTGGTCATCAACCAACTGCTCAGGCGATTCGATGATGGACCCGTAAAATTTACGGCTTACGCAGATGACGTTGCAATTGTCATAAGTGGAAAGTGCCTTCCAACGATTAGTTCTTTGATGGATCGGGCGCTTCGGGATATTCATACCTGGGCATCTAATGTCGCGTTGAAAGTCAATGTGGAGAAGACGGATATGGTCTTGTTTACAAAGAGGTACAAGCTCCCAAATCGAACCGGGCCTAAGTTAGTCTAGGAATCATCCTAGACAGTAAGCTGTCATGAAAGCTCAACGTGGAGGATAGGGAGTGCCTCAGGGGCATGTAAACGAATGCTGGGGTGTACGTGGGGCCTATCGCCCTCTCTTTCTCATTGGGTTTTTACAGCGGTTGTAAGCCCAATTCTATACTATGTTCTTGTTTGGTGGAAAGCCACACAAAAAACAACATACCTCAAAAAATTAGAGGGGGTATGCAGACTATCGATGCTTAGCATTATGGGAGCCCTGAAAACAACCCCGACGGTTGCACTCTATGCCATTCTGCACATTCCACCTGTAGACATGGTAGCAAAGAACATAGCATTAACAACTGCAACCAGGCTCGGTACCTCGGGGCAGCTTGAGCGCCGACCATATGGCCATAGTAGTATAGCGTCTTCAATCACAAGACGAACAAACTACCTGATTCCCTATCTTCGCTTCGAGGGAGATCTTAAGGCCACAATAGAGATGGATGATTGGCACAAAGGTGCGCAAATGGCGGAAGAGGCGATACATGTGTACACAGATGGTTCCAAAGTAGTGGAAGGAGTAGGGTATGCGATATACTGTGCTACATCTATATTGGGTCCCAGGGCATATGGGAATAGATGGGAATGAAAAAGCGGATGAACTAGCTAAAAAGGGCGCGTCCCTTGAAGCTTGCTCCGTAGACGTCCCAATTAGACTGGCCGAGATTAAGCCAAGGCGAGAGGTGCACATGATCGACCAAGCGGGAAAGGCGTGGGTTCAAGCGCGGGGCTGTAAAGTGTCGAAGATTGTGTGTAGGTCTTACAACCTACACCTAGACTAACAAAGTTGCTTCAATCATTAAAAAGAGAGGACTGTAGACTCATGACAGGTATTCTGACTGGACACTGCCTTCTGTCGTCAGATGCCTTTAAATTAGGCTTGGTCAGTGATAGCAGATGTAGGAAGTGCGGTTTGGAGGAGGAAACGATCTTTCTGTGCTCGTGCCCTGCACTTGCCAGGCTAAGACTGCAGCTATTAGGAGTGAAACAGCTGTCAGATCTAGAAGCAGCAAGTGGCTTGAGTCCTAGGAAGCTTCTAGTATTTGCCAAGAGGACAGTTATTTTATAACATAGGTCCTGGTTTTTGATAGGGGTTTTCAGTTTGGTCGTTAAAAGAAACTTCTGGTAACACTACGGACTCAATCAGTCTATGTGAGGGCCTCATGGACCGGCCAGTTCAACCTAACCTATCAAGAGTCCCAATATCAGTTCACATGTCAAATTTCAACATTTTAGATGTATTATTTGGAAAATAATCAGGTTTTTTGTGTTTTCCAAAATTGTATAAATATATAAAGTGGGCGTGGTTATCATCCGGTTTCGCTCATTTTCAATACCAATCTATTCTGGGTCCAGATAAGCTCGTGTACCAAATTTGGTGAAGATATCTCAATATTTACTCAAGTTATCGTGTTAACGGACGGACGGACCGACATGGCTCAATCAATTTTTTCGATACTGATGATTGTGATATATGAAAGTCTATATCTATCTCGAATCCTTTATACCTGTACAACCAACCGTTATCCATTCAAAGTTAATATACTCTGTTTGCAAAGCACGCTGAGTATAAAAAGAATAAAATTTGCACATAAATAAAAATTTTTAAAATTTTTCGTTGCCACCCCTACACTGCATTATCAGCTGAGTGTCAGAACAACGTGTTTCCAGTTTCCCGCAACAAATTGCAGCCAACTTAAATTTTATTTACATAAATTTGTGCAAAACATAAACAACTTTTTTTGCCTTTTCTGGTTACTTTATCTATTTAAAAAAAATTTATAAAACATAATTGATTATACACGATGGAGGTTGTGCAAGAGTTACAAGAGCGTGCCTTGCCAGTGTATGAACAATTGAAAAAATACGAAATTTGTGATGATAATGAGATCAGGTAAATGCAAGTTTTATATTCAACTACCACCAAAATTATAAAATATGAATAAAATTGCAGTGATTATAAACAAAAGAGGGAGTCGTTTGGTCTACAACTCACACAGAAAAGTGTAAATAGTCGCACCTATGTGGAATATATTATACTTGAGCGAAAGATGTTTCGCTTAGTTGAACGTAAAGAAGTGGAAAATAAAATTGAGTTAAGGGGCTTAAAAAATAATCTTATAAATCACATAACAAAATTATATCGTGAATGTTTAAAAAAGTTTCCAGAAGCGGAAGGCTTATGGAATCATTTCATTGAGTTTAGCAAACATTCAAATCCAATGCAAGTACTTGGCATCTATGAAAAAATGTTGACCGTAAGTGGGTTTCTACAGTAATTTAAAAGCACCTTTATCATATTTATATTATCTTTTATAATATAGTTTCATGGCTCCAATGCAAAACATTGGGTTGAGGCAGCGCTTTGGGCTTTTAGCATTGACAGCGAGAGTCTAGTGTGGCAAGAAATTTGCACACGCGGCTTACAGCGGCATCCAAATGAGGAAATATTAAGTAAAACATTATTTGATTTACTTATCTTTGTGGCTAGCAAACGTTTGCAGGCGGGAAAGAAACTGGATTACGAAAGTGCTTTAAGGCAAGCGGAATGCGTTTATAAGAATTGCTGCACGGCTATAAATAGTTTGCCATTCTTTATTGGGTTGGTTGAGCGTTGTGAAGATGCATCTTTTATTAATATCACAGCGAGTTTACAATTGAAAATCATTGAGGATTTGATGGACCGCTATCCATCGCAAGAAAAGTTGTGGGATTTCTTAGCACAACGCGAGTTTAAAGGCTATTCTTTGAATGATTTAAAGGATCAGGCGAAAAAAAAAGATATTTCATCAAATGACCAGTTGGACGAACATATAAATAAGTCAGTATTTAAAAAACGTACAATGAGACAGCGCATTGAGCAGTGCTCAAAAGTGTATGAAACAGCATTAAAAACTGTAAGGGTATAGTATACAAGAAGTATTCGTACACTTTCAAGGGTCCTAACAAAAGTTTGTTTAAATAATGCCTTTTCCAAAAACCAAAAACGAACCTGAAAATCTTTTTGAATTGTTCCACAAGTTACCTTTCAAGATAACAAAACTATCAGTTAAATAGTGTATCTCTGGAATACGAACTTTTGTTGTTGTTGTTGTTGTAGCGATAAGGTTGCTCCCCGAAGGCTTTGGGGAAAGTTATCGATGTGATGGTCCTTTGCCGGATACAGATCCGGTATGCTCCGGTACCACAGCACCATTAAGGTGCTAGCCCGACCATCTCGGGAACGATTTATGTGGCCACATTAAACCTTCAGACCATCCCCTCCCTCACCACCCAAAGTTCCATGAGGAGCTTGGGGTCGCCAGAGCCCCGTCTGTTAGTGAAACAGGATTCGCCGCGGATAGGTGAGGTTGACAATTGGGTTTGGAGAAGCTATATATTGCGCTGGCAACCTGAAGGGTTGCGCTACACACCCCTTGAATCTGGTATTTTAGTCACCTCTTACGACAGGCATACCTACCGCGGGTATATTCTGACCCCCTTACCCGCTGGGGGACGAACTTTTGTTAATTCCCTTGTATGTACTGTTATGAACTTGTCTATAAATCTTATTGTTATATACATTCTCAGCTAAAAACACGTACTATGTGCCAATACTATATAAACGCAATGTTAATTGTGAATGAAAATAATGGAGCCGATTTACCAACGCGGCGCAAACATTTAGCTATGGCTCTAAAGATGGGACACGAATCTGGTCTTATGAGCGAAGAACATTATTGCGTATTTTTGCGTTTATTAATTTTAACTGAAAGTGGAAGAAAAATTGCTGAAACAATGTTAAGCGAAATATGCTCTGCTTATAAATCGGTTAAGCTATATGAAGTATGGATTTCATATTACATAAGTTTAAATGCTTCAGATATGATAGAAAAAATTCAAGCTAAAGCTGTAAAAGATTTGGGCGATAAATCTGGGCCCATATTTGAATTAGCTATAAAATATTTTAAAACGAGATATGACGAAGATCGCTCTACGCTAGATCGACTTTATCGCGAAGCAATTAAGTTTAATAGTCCAAAATTTGATGTATTTAGGGCACAATATCTGGATTTTTGTATGATAAACTCTCCGTTCGATAAAGTACGCAAAGAATATGATTACTTAAGTCAGTTGCCACCACCTTGTTTGAAGTTGCACGAAAAAATGGCCGAATTGGAATCACAAATTATCTTACAGGTGAGTGGAATGTGGCTTGTAGAGACATTCTTTTTATAATAAATATTTTTTGTTTTATTTATGTAGACTAAACAAGATACTGAACGAAGGCGACAAGTTTATGAAAATATGGTTTTGCAGTTTGGCAAGGAAAACACATCAGTGTGGATGCAATATGTTCGGTTTGAATGTTTATATGGAGACAGGAATCGCGTAACGCATATATATAACCGGGCGAAGTCTACACTTAAGGAGAATTTGGTATACCCCTTTCAAATGGAGTTTGATTTGAAGAAGGAACATTTTAAAGATGAAGCCGACTAATGTTTAATTGATATATGCAGCTACATCTAGTAGATATATGTATGTACACAACTTTTGACATAAATACATACATATCCCTGTAGTACTAATGTACTAATAATAAAAATTGAAAAGCTAGTAGTCAACAAAAATAAAAATATCTGCGTATTACTCTGTAACTTAATTCGAAAGCAAATTGTATACATATTTATACCGCAATTTAAATAAACTAATGAGAGTACTACATTTTTGAAATCCTGATTTAGATGCTACTTATCTAGGACATTATTTATATTCCTTACTATTCTTCAAAAATCTTACACTAAGAGCTAGCTTTCATCAGTCTGCTGTACTGTTTTTAAAGTACTTTCAGCAACAATTTTTGCGACTTTTCGTGGTTCCTTCACTAATGTGTTGGGACATTGCATTTCGGTCCAACTAACCGGCACCATTGGTGGGCCACTGGCACCGCTTTCGCTAGAGGTTGCCACAACTACACCCAATTCATTTTCTGCTGTGCTTAATTGATAACAAGACAGCTCAGTTTGTGGCAACTGTTATGAAATAAGCAAAAAAAATTATATATACATATATATATATTATTAAGAAAAAAGACAGCGTTAAATTACCACTCTTGCTAATATAACATCTCCAGGACGAAATGATTTATACATTTCAACACGATCTTTTTCGGTTGCACGTACATCCTCCTTTCGCACTATGCCACGATATGTACGTTCAAGTATGTGATCACCAATACAAATAATAGAACACCTTGCAAAACGTTGATTTACTTGAAGAACACGCGCTGTTATAACGTCGCCGGCCACAGGTACAATGGTCTGACTTCCAGCACATTTCACCTCAATATATTTGCACTATTTTAAATAACATCCAAATAATTGGGGGTTTTTAAGAGATATTTAAATTAATATATACGTTATCCTTTTCCTTGACTTGCACGGTACCAGCTAATGTGGCATATATGTAACCGCCACGCTCATAGGTACCTGTTCCTGCTACTGTGGTTTCTTCAGAGAGGCATATACGTTGGCCGGGCAAACAAATAACGTCTTCATCATTCATTGCATTATTCGAAGCTTCAAGAGAAGTTAAAATGTCCATGCTTTTTCTGTTCTTCAGTAAATAAACAATAGTAATCAGCGCCAATGCATTCGGCTGTTTGGTTAAAATCGCATGCAATCACAACTGTTGAACGGATACTTTCAGCGAATACACCTGCTGATCGATCGTTGAGTGACAAGAAGCGCTTTCAGCGAACTGCGAATCTACAAAAAGTTAAAAAATTCTCCATCTCAAATATTTTTTTGGATTATTAGTTTAAATCGCATTGTGAGACTTATTTTTTTGTGGAATATGCTTGTAATGTTTGCGTTTTCTTAATTTTTATGAAATTTTCACGATTTTTAGGTTAAGGCACCATTAATCGATCACATTGGAGAAGGTTATGGATATGGTTACGACTATGCCGTTAGGGTTATGGAAGTTTAATTGGCCCTTAAGCGTTTTGGCATCGTTTTGACAGTGTGTTCAATGTGACGGCAACAAACTTTCTATCACAAACTTAAGGGGACTTGCGCAAATGTGATGTAAACAACTGTGTACGTGTGAGTTTTTGTCTCCTTCTTACACACCAACATGGCCTTCTGATTAAGTATATAGCCATACTGCTCACTATCATTCCTTTTCCTGGATCAATGCTGACACTCTAACTATCAAAAAGTGTCACAAATGATAGTTTACTGTAGATATCAGGTTTGACTGTTATACTATCATAAATGACCATTGTTATATTCCGCCAAAAATGAAACAATGCTTTTTGCTTTTTATTTACTTTATTTCATTACGTTTTTAATTTTGTACGTGATAAATGAATACGTGTTTTTTATTTGTTTAAAATAAATAGTTTTATAAGAATTCGAGTTCAGAATGTTCAATTTAAATTCAGAAAATAAAACAACAGAAGAGCGCTTTCCTCATGCGGAAACACATTTAAAAATGAATCACCACTAACCACTATTATTTTTCGCATATCAATTTTTTGAGTGCGCCCCATACATTCCGACAGCTTTTGGTATTTTTTAATATTATTTTCGATTTTTTTTTCTTTTAGCATGGAGCTTTGAAATGCTCTCTTTTTCATTTTTTAAACTTATTTTTTATATGGTTTTCGTCGGTTGAAAATGGCGGAATTTAAAAAATAACAAAACAACCGTGATTGACCGTGATAATCATTTGATTGTCATATGACAGTCAGTAGTGACAACATGATTAAATCGGATAAACTGTTCTCGCATACATAAAATTCCGTTGAGAATTATGTATCTGTCTCACATGCATAATGGTATCTGCTGTATGTTCTTTTGTTCTGTACCAGGTGTCCAAAGCTATCCCAGTGTGAGTCCTTTTTCATGATTATAGGCTGTCGTTGGGAACATGCGGACATGCGTGAGCGAACAAAGGAACATACATAAATTTGAGTATCAATGTTTAAGTCATCGCAGGATCAGCATTGTCAATTACAAGTGTGAGTGTATTAGTAAAACTATCAGCGTTTCTTGTAGGGAATTTTGACGTCTATGCAGAAGTTATCACGCTTGTCTTATCCACAATGGCACTACCCTACAAGAACACTGACTATCATCTGATTGTCAGCAATGTCAACCTAACGATCAGCACCTCATACAAACTTTCTATCACAAACTTAAAGGGACTTGCGCAAATGTGATGTAAACAACTGTGTACGTGTGAGTTTTTGTCTCCTTCTTATACACCAACATGGCCTACTGATTAAGTATATAGCCGTACTGCTCACTCTCATTCCTTTTCCTGGATCAGTGCTGACACTCTAACTATCAAAAAGTGTCATAAATGATAGTTTACTGTAGATATCAGGTTTGACTGTTATACTATCATAAATGACCATTGTTATATATATATCGCTTCCCAAGGCAGTCGGTTCTATGTACCGGAGCGACTCGGGATTTTTCCCGACCAAGGACTGTCATTTCAGTGTAACCCCATTTAATATGTTTCGTCCCTCCCACAAATTGTCATCCTCCCAGCAGCTCCTTGCAGCAGGACTGCTCCATATTCTCTTGCTCCGGGAAGGTATCGAATCCAATCCGGGTCCGTCTCCTGACCCCGGTCCTGAGAAATGGTTTTGCTGCATCTGCCGGAAAAGAATCTTTTTAGGACGGTCATACTCTGTTCAGTGTGTCTCGTGTATGGGATGGTTGCATCGGACAGGTTGTTCTGGGCTTGATCCCAAAGCCCGACGTCCACGTAACTTTTATAAATCGTTTGTGGCTCCTTGCTGTTCACGCCCAAGGGCGCCCCGTAGTCTACATCTAAGCGCCCCCCCCCCCCCCCCCCCCCCCCCCATTACCTTCCAGCAGCCCCGCTGCTCAGCACGCCACAACAAGTACCCGCTGCTGCTCGCGCCTTACGGCGCCAACAACTCAAACAGCTGCTACCACTCATAACTACAATCTTCGTAGTAGAGTCGGAAGCAATGCTGAGCAACAGCCCCTGCCCCCGTCTTCTCCCCCCTCTTTTCCGGCAGCAATCGTGTAGGTCAGGGAAACAGACTCTTAGTCCCTACCTCCGTTTGCACCGTTTGCCAGCACAGAATATATATGTTTGCGACATCCGCCCAATGCAGCTCCTGCCTTGGGTGGTGCCACTTTCCTAGATGTTCTGGTCTCCGCGACGGCAACCCCTCGACGGGTTTCATTGCGCCATGTTGCCAGGTCGCAAACCCAAATCATCCGGTTACCCCAATGCTTGCCCAAGGACGCCCAGTCCCAGGGCCACAACAGCAATTGCGTCCTGGCCTTCCTCAACCCAGGCGTAGTCACCCGTCACTTACCCCCAGAGTGGCGACGTCTCCCCTCATGCACTTCAGAATTCTGCAGTTAAACTGTAATGGACTAACTGGGAAGATTACGGAGATAGTCAATTTCATGAAGCGGCACAACATCCGCATTGCTGCGATTCAAGAGACTAAACTCACAGCACGATCTGCATTGCAGACCTGCTCTGGGTATAATGTCCACAGAAAAGATCGCGAGAGCGGAAATGGAGGCGGCCTCGCGTTTATAATACACCACTCTGTGCAATATCACATATTTGATCCTGGCATCGACCGCAGGGACAACGTCTTAGAACGTCAAGGCCTATCTGTCCGGTCAGGCGATGCAAACCTAGAAATCATCAACATCTACATCCCCCCTGCCACCTGTTGCCCCGGTGGATACCTCCCTAATATTAGAGCCTTACTCACTGGAAACAATCGCATTATTTTAGGCGACTTCAATGCCCATCATGATCTATGGCATTCAAATTTGCGGGCGGACAGTAGGGGCGAGATGTTGGCGGATCAAATAGAAGAAACGACGTTCTGCACAATAAACGGAGACGCCCCCACACGTATGGTAGGAAGCTGTCACAGTTCGCCAGATATCTCAATCGTGAGCGCAGAACTCGTAAACTGCGTCAACTGGCAGCCGATGGTATCATTGGCATCCGACCACCTGCCTATACTTGTTTCGCTCGAGCGTACCGCCGACTTCATCGTCACCGAAAAACGCACTTTCATAAACTTTAAAAAAGGAAAGTGGGAAGAATATAAATCCTTTACAGACAACCTCTTTGCTGCCCTCCCTATCCCGACTGATGCCCGCCAAGGGGAGCGTGCCTTCCGCAAGGTCATTGAATCCGCCTCGGCACGTTTCATTCCCGCCGGGAGAATTCCCGAAATCCGGCCCCACTTCCCGGCGAAGGCCGCAAACTTAGCGAGAGAACGTGACCTTATAAGGCAGCTTGATCCAGGCGACCCCCAAATAAAGGATATAAACCAACGCATCAGATTGCTTGTGGATGAACACAAGCGGGCGAAATGGGAGGAGCACCTAAGAGGTTGTAACCTCTCTACCGGTGTGGGTAAACTTTGGTCCACCGTAAAGTCCCTATCGAATCCGACTAAGCACAAAGACAAAGTTTCCATCGCCTTTGGCGACAAAGTGCTGTCGGATGCGAAAAAATGCGCGAGCGCTTTCTGCCGACAATATATAATGCATTCTACGGTCGACAAAGTTAGACGGAGGGCCAACAGACACGCACATAAACACAAATTCAGCGCGTCACCAATCACCATCACCGCTAAAGAGGTTGAGGACGCCATTGGTCGCGCTAAACCATCCAAAGCAGTGGGCCCAGACGGCATAGCCATGCCGATGCTTAAAAGCCTAGGGAAAGAGGGTTTCAAATATTTAGCGCAGGTCTTCAACCTGTCTCTTTCCACCTTTGTCATACCCGAGAAATGGAGAATGGCCAAGGTGGTCCCGCTATAAAGCCTGGTAAACCAGCTAACATAGGAGAGTCGTATCGTCCGATATCTCTCCTATCGCCAGTAGCAAAGACGCTCGAAGCCATTTTGCTCCCTTACTTCCAAGCAAATTTGCAACTAGCCTCCCATCAGCATGGCTTCAGAAAACTCCTTAGCACTACCTCCGCGCTAAATGCCATCAACACCCAGATAAATTGCGGTTTAAATCAAAACCCCCACCATAGAACAGTACTCGTAGCGCTAGACCTATCAAAAGCTTTTGATACGGTCAACCATGGCTCGTTACTGCAAGACCTGGAAGGGTCTACCCTTCCCCCATGTCTTAAAAGGTGGACCGCAAATTATCTGGGTGGTCGGCAGGCATCGGTGCTATTTAGAAACGAAACATCAAAGCCAAGGAGAATTAAACAAGGGGTGCCACAGGGTGGTATCCTATCCCCACTTTTGTTTAATTTCTACATATCTAAGCTACCATCACCACCGGAAGGAGTCACAATCGTTTCCTACGCCGATGACTGCACAGTAATGGCCACAGGCCCAGGCCCACAGATCTATGAGCTATGCAATAAAATAAACGGCTACCTCCCTGATCTCTCCAGTTTTTTCGCCTCGCGAAACCTGGCATTATCACCGACTAAATCTTCCGCGACCTTATTTACAACATGGACGTCCCAAATGTCGACCATTTTGAACATCCACGTCGATGGCTCTACGCTACCGACTGTCCTACACCCCAAAATCTTGGGTGTGACGTTTGATCAGGATCTACATTTTGGTGAGCACGCAGCCGCAATTGTTCCGAGAATTCAGAGCCGTAACAAAATCCTCAAATCCCTTGCTGGCAGTACCTGGGGAAAAGATAAAGAAACACTCATGACTACATACAAAGCAATTAGCCAGCCGATTGCGTGCTACGCGTCACCCATATGGTCGCCAAGCCTAAAAATTACCCACTGGAAGAAGCTACAGGCCTGCCAAAATACTGCTCTCAGAATTGCCACGGGCTGTCTTCTTATGTCCCCAGAACACCATCTACATAATGAGGGGAGAATACTCCCCATCAGGGAAAGAAACGAGATGCTGACCAAACAGTTCCTGTTGAATGCCCAGAAACCTGGGCATCCCAACAGACATCTGATTGACAAGCCAGCACCGCCTAGGGGCTTAAGGAGTCATCTCCGTAAGCATTTTGAGGAAATACGGCATCTGAGAACACAGCCGTATGAAGCGAAAAAACACAAGCAGGTCCTTGGTGAACTCCACAAACAGGCGTCGGACCTTTATGCCGAGAATTGCCCGGTGAACCCAGTACTCAAAGTAAAGTATCCAAAACTTGCGGAAGAGGAACGCATACTCCCCAGGGAAACGCGTGTCACTCTGGCTCAACTTTGTTCTGGATACTGTAACAGGTTAAACTATTACCTATCCAGAATTAACCCCGACATACAAAATGTATGCCCCGCTTGCAATGTGTCCCCACATGACACCAACCATCTCTTCAATTGTAATGTGGAACCAACGCCTCTAACACCCCTTTCCCTATGGTCCACCCCTGTTGAAACAGCAAGTTTCCTTGGACTCCCGTTAGAGGATATTGATGACAGTTTGTGATCGGTCGCGTCTGTTAGGTGGGGCGAAGCACTGCTACAACAACAACAACAACCATTGTTATATTCCACCAAAAATGAAACAATGCTTTTTGCTTTTTATTTACTTTATTTCATTTCGTTTTTAATTTTGTACGTGATAAAAGCATACGTGTTTCTTATTTCTTTAAAATAAATAGTTTTATAAGAATTCGAGTTCAAAATGTTCAATTTAAATTCAGAAAATAATAAAACAACAGAAAAGCGCTTTCCTCATGCGGAAACACATTTAAAAATGAATCACCACTAACCACTATTATTTTTCGCGTATCCATTTTTTGAGTGCGCCCCATACATTCCGCCAGCTTTTGGTTTTTTTAATATTATTTCCGTTTTTTTTCTTTTAGCATGGAGCTTTGAAATGCTCTCTTTTTCATTTTTTAAACTTATTTTTTATATGGTTTTCGTCGGAATTTAAAAAAATAACAAAACAACCGTGATAATCATTTGATTGTCATATGACAGTCAGTAGTGACAACATGATTAAATCGGATAATCTGTTCTCGCATACATAAAATTCCGTTGAGAATTATGTATCTGTCTCACATGCATTATGGTATCTGTTGTATGTTCTTTTGTTCTGTACCAGGTGTCCGAAGCCTTCCCAGCTTCAGTCCTTTTTCATGATTATAGGCTGTCGTTGGGAACATGCGGACATGCGTGAGCGAACAAAGGAACATACATAAATTTGAGTATCAATGTTTACGTCATCGCAGGATCAGCATTGTCAATTACAAGTGTGAGTGTATTAGTAAAACTATCAGCGTTTCTTGTAGGGTAATGAGCAGCCGATAAATAAAATCTACAAAAAATTAATTAATTCTCCATCTCAAATATTTTTAGGCTATGGATATGGCGAAAAACCAAAAACCAATTGGTTGAATACGATATGGTTATGGCTTTAGCGTTAGCGTTATCATGGCGGAACGATACAAGGTGGCAGCATTATGGCATACCTACAAACATAAATAAACATTCAATGTACTTTGTTTTTGTAAATTTGATGGACAAATGTCAAAGTAGTACAGCATTGGAAGTTGATGTATCAAATCAGATTAAAAAAGTTTATAAACCGCTGTCCAATGCTGCCACCTTGTATCGTTCCACCATGAGCGTTATGTAATGGCACCAATAATCGATTACATTTATTTTCCATAAGGTTGGTTCGATGAGCTGTTTTATCGGGTTATGGATAAGTCACCATTAATTGGCCCTTAAATCTTTAGTGAAGTGCATGGTACAATCATACTGAAGTGAGAGGCCAATTAATGGTGACATAACCATAAAACCATAACCAGATAAAACAGCTGATCGAACCACCCTTATGGAAATCAATGTAATCGATTAATGCTGCCATTCCATAACGCTAACGCCATAACCATACCAACCAATTGGTTTTTGGGTTTTCGCCATATCCATAACCTAAAAATATTTGAGTTGGTGAATTTATTAACTTTTTGTATATTTTATTTAAGCTGGAGACATTGGTGCTTTATCGGTAACCGTATCGGTAACCTTATAACAGCTGATTCAACCAACCTTATGAGAATCAATGCAATCGATTTGTTACGGTCTGCTGCTACGGTCTACGGTTACGGTCCACTTAGGAGCGTGTTCATATCAAAAGTATCGAAAGCAGGGAAAAACCAGATCTGCGATCACTAGCGAAAATTGCCATGAGTTTCCGGCAAAAAGAAAAAGAGAAAAGGTGGAAAATTGCACTTCGTTTTCTGACGTCGTCGCGTCAAGTTCGGTTTTCCCCACAACTCAACCGCGTGTTATTAAGGGGCTTTACTCACGCGGTATGAGAATAAAATGGCGGATAGTGCGGGAGTCGAAATGACAAAAATTAATTAAAATTGTGCGCTGTATCGTAAAAATATGCAAATTGTGCAAAAAATGATAATCATTTGCTATCGGGCAAAAATACTGAAAAACTTTAAAATAAAACATGCACTTTGTGCAAAAACATACATATAATTGCTATCGTGCAAAATCAAATTTAACATTGAAGACACTTGGCAACAAGCCACTGAAAATCAATGTTTATATACATACATACTAATGGAAATAAAATTCTCGGAAATAAACGGGACAATTTAACGGAGTAACTAATAACGGGATTGAAAATATCCTTATTATATACTAATGTACAGTCATGTACACATAACCAGAATAAATATAAAATATAACACCCGATAAGAAAAAAATACTTTTACAAAAATGAAATAAACGAAAAATAATTACCACAATTGGACAAAAACAACAATTGATGGACTAGAGCATCTGTATATATTATATTAAAACTTACCGGATTATACAAATTACTGGATTTGAATCATACAACCATAAAGTGATATTGGAGATTGGAAAATTTAAACAAAGAAAGTGGACAAAAATACCAACTTAAACTGAAAATAAACAAAAATTGAAACTATTGTGATATGAAGATTTGAAAAAATATCAACAAATTAAAGACCTTTACCAAATTAAATTGGACATAAACACAAATCTAATAAATAACAAACATACATATAACTGTAATTTGAAAATAACCTGGCGTGGCGCCATGAAAAAACCAGTTTACAAAGCACATAGTTAAATACAAAGAGCAAGCTACTACACATGGTTCTGGCCAGTTGGTATTACCATTGTGTACTAGTGGAGCCTAAATTACTTACATACTTTGGAAAGTTAATCCAGAAATTAATCATTTTATGCATTGGACAATAACCTGGAACTGGGACTTTCAAATATAAGAAGGTCCTCATCCATGCAATCAAATCTCAAAAAAAAAAAAAAAGGTGGAAAATTGCGTGAGCGAAATTTTGGCGACCCTAAAATTATACAAACGGGATATATAACATCTAGGGGCATAACTTCAGCAGCAAAGGCGTCAAGTTCCGCTAATATACTGCTTTAGTAACCTTATTGCTCACTTCGCATCCCCAACGATACTCAACTATACTGCTTTGGTAACCTTATTGCTCACTGCGCATCCCCAACGATACTCAGCTAATCACAAAACATCCTCGCCGGCTGTGCGCGTAAGCAGGTGATTGTCCAGGAACTAGGAAAGAGTCGATAGCGCAAAGCACCGAAACCGTTCTTTCCGACAAATCTCGTTTCTACGCGTCTATTTTGGGTGGTAATAAACCTTGCACCGGTTGTGTTGTGTGGACACAAGATTCAGTTGAAGTAGGTCGGCGTTCGCAGTCACACCTAGTGAGATAAACCCCTTCCTCTACGTTTACAAAGAACCCTACCATCTGCGGAAAAGCGTCCGACACCACCTCTGCCTCCAGAGCCAGCAGTACGCTGCCGCGTAATACAATCAACGTCAAAAAGCCGAGTCATCCGGCTCGTAAAGGGTAGCACGAAGCTTTATCGCCACCCGGTTCACTCGGTTACCTCGACCCAAAGCCCCAACCACCACCAACGGCGCCTACTATTATCACGGGCACCACCGACAACAATATTAGCCGCAACCTTATCAGCTACGACCATAACGGCTACAACAATACTAGCCGCAACCTTATCATATACGACTATACTGGCTATAACAATGCTAGCGCAACCCTATCAGCTACGACCATAACGGCTACAACAATACTAGCCGCATCCTTATCAGCTACGACTATACCGGCTATAACAATGCTAGCGCAACCCTATCAGCTACGACCATAACGGCTACAACAATACTAGCCGCATGCTTATCAGCTACGGCCATACCGGCTACAACAATACTAGTCGCAACCTTATCAGCTACGACCATACGGGCTACAACAACACCAGCTACAATAACAACCACAGGGTAGCGAACATCGGCCTGCGGCCATCCCAATTGCGACTACGAATATCAGCGGTTAAAGCGGTGAGTTCGTTCCAATACTGAACTAAATATACGTATTTGTAGTCTCAACCTTGTTCTTAAATTTTTTTTTTTTTTTTGACTCTGCAAAAACATATATTGTTAATATACAGACATATTCAAATTCAAGGCTATCACCCTAGTATAGAATCTTAACACATAATACATATATACAGGCATATACCTAAGTTAAAGAGAGCAAGCTGCATCCACTTGTAGTAAAGTTAACTTATTATACCATGCAAAAAAAAAAGTAGACGTAACTTAAAGTTAAGTAGATAGGTTTAATTAACTTAGAAGCAAGAAAAAAAAAACAAAACAATACCAGCACTGACTGATAAATGCAAAACAGTTTACGTTTTACCTGAACATGTAAAACGATTTCATTAATTTTACTATAATTTTAAAGGTTCACATTTTGCCTGAACAGGTTAGTCTTACTATAAATTTAAAAGTTCACGTTCTACCTGAACATGTAAAACGATGTCGTTAATTTTACCATAAATTTAAAAGTTCACGTTTTACCTGAACATGTAAACGATTTCGTTAATTTTTCTATGAATTTAAAGTACACGTTTTACCTGAACATGTAAAACGATTCCGTTAATTTTCCTATAAATTTAAAAGTTATGTTTTACTTTAATATGTGAAACAATTTCTTCGAGGAGTATGATTTACCCCAAATTTAATCTTAATTGCGTTTGTAACAAATTTTCTTAGTACATATTACATATTAGTGTCATTATACTATGCGTTATACCGAATTGATATTTTGTTAAAACTCAAAAATAAGTCCTACTACAACAACATATTAATTCTGTAAGGGGGCCCCAATTATCGGAATTTGTATTCAAACTGTATAGCCCTAGAATAGGTTTGTGAATGAAACGAAAACGGGCATTTAACCAAATTTTTACTTTGCATGTAATATATCTACATAAGCACATTTATTTACAATTTTTTTTCACACCAAGCGCCTATAACCCTTGTCAAAAAAAAAGGGGTGACATAAATATAGGTATATCTTTAAATATTTCTTTTATAGCATACATACGTTAGTAAAAATGAAATTTGAATAAACTTGTAAATAATATGGGAATGCTGGCGTCGCCATTTATTTAGAAGGCACGTAGGGTTACCAGGTAAGGGGCCACCGAAATTCAGGTGCGTCGGTGGCCATGGATTTTGAGGGTGGGAATATGCGCCGGGCGTCGCAACAACACCCGCGGCGCCCCCAATATATATTCGGCCCTTTTCCTTTTATTTTAATTTTCAGCTTTTTTTTAATTTCAGCAGTTAGTAACCGGTCGTTTCCGGCTCGGTTAGTTTTTTTTGAACAGTTTTTTTTTTTTAATTTTCGGTTTTTTTTGAATTTCAAGTTTAAATGTTTAACGGTCTGTCCGTGGCATCCGGTTCTGCCGGATGTCGTTTTCTTTGAATTTCAAGCGTTTTGAGTCGGTCTCTGCGCTTCTGTCAGGTTTTTTGAATCTGACAGCTGAGTTTTTTTAAGGCATGATAGGAATTTTAGGTTGGCAAGGACCCGCCCCAGCCGACAATGACTAGCCAATGTGCACCACCACATCATGCCGACCGCCTTCCTTACTGCTTCCACGGTAAATGCGATTCCATAACAGATTATTGGTGCCGTAACCGTATCGTAGCCAACCAATTGGGTTTTGGTTTACCGTCGTAACGATAAACAGCTGATTACGTTAGGGATACGGATACAGCGATACGACATACGGCAATGACTCCGGCTTTATTGTTTTGGATACGTTTTGCCTAGGTTAAGTTAGGTTGCAAGGGCTGAGCTGGACACTATGGTAACAGCTCACTACTTAGGCCACCAGTGGGCCCATTGTAGTACTCTATACGGTCTCAAAGAGGACCCCTACCCTGCCTAAAGCGTGTCAAACCACCTAGTGATAATTATAAATTTTGCTAGAGCCTTTACTTCATAGCAAGACACCCCAGCGAGGTCATATAGAAAAGGTTTACCAAGGATAGCCATCCTACGCCTACTAAGCACTGGACAGTGACAGAGAAGGTGCTGGACGCTCTCTTCCTTTTCTGTACATCTGCAGCTGCGACAATAGTCGAAGGTCGTTACCCCTATTCTAGCACCACGCGTGCCTATTAAGCAATGCCCTGTTAGAACCCTTATCAGGGACGATAGAACTGATTTATTTAAAATCAGAAGCGCTTCTGTGCGCCCCTTGTCATATGAGGGCCAGGTTTGCCTGGATGTCTCACACGATGATATGGCTGACCATAGTCCATTTGCGATTCTTATAGTGCTTGTGGTCACACGAAGCCTGAAAGTGGCCATGGGTATGATTACCCAATCATTTCCCGGAAGGATATGGTCGGTGGTGCCTCTTCTGGCCAGCTCGTCTGCTCTGCAATTGCCTTCAATATCCCTGTGCCCAGGTACCCATATAAGGCCGATACTGAAGTGCTGAGCCATTTCGTTAAGAGATCTGCGGCATTCAGTGACCGACTTTGCGTTGTCGACGAATGAGTCCAGGGCCTTTAATGCGGCCTGGCTGTCTGAGAAAATAAACACCCGTTTACCATCCTTAGGCATAGACCCTAGATGGTTTACAGCCCTGTGTATTGCCAGCATTTCCGCCTGGTAAACACTACAGTAATCTGGTAGGCGAAAAGAGACCTCTAGGCCCAGATCCGGCGAAAATAGGCCTGCTCCCACCTTCCCGTCAAGCTTAGAACCATCCGCGAATATGTTGATGGCACCCGGTACCGTATGTTGTCTGGCATTCCAGTCCTGTCGCGATGGTATATATATAGGGCGCAGGTAAAACGATGTCGTTAGTCTTACTATAAATTTAAAAGTTCACGTTCTACCTGAACATGTAAAACGATGTCGTTAATTTTACCATAAATTTAAAAGTTCACGTTTTACCTGAACATGTAAACGATTTCGTTAATTTTTCTATGAATTTAAAGTACACGTTTTACCTGAACATGTAAAACGATTCCGTTAATTTTCCTATACATTTAAAAGTTATGTTTTAGTTGAATATGTGAAACAATTTCTTCGAGGAGTATGATTTACCCCAAATTTAATCTTAATTGCGTTTGTAACAAATTTTCTTAGTACATATTACATATTAGTGTCATTATACTATGCGTTATACCGAATTGATATTTTGTTAAAACTCAAAAATAAGTCCTACTACAACAACATATTAATTCTGTAAGGGGGCCCCAATTATCGGAATTTGTATTCAAACTGTATAGCCCTAGAATAGGTTTGTGAATGAAACGAAAACGGGCATTTAACCAAATTTTTACTTTGCATGTATTATATCTACATAAGCACATTTATTTACAATTTTTTTTTCACACCAATGGCATTAGGGTTAAAGGCCCTGGCAAAGTTGACGTATCAATATCCATATAAAACAGCTGATCCAACCAACCTTAAGCGAAAGTCATTGGTGCCGTATGTCGTATCGCTGTAGTCGTATCCCTAACGTAATCAGCTGTTTATCGTTATGATGGTAAACCAAAAAACAATTGGTTGGCTACGATACAGTTACGACCTTAGCGGCACCAATAATCGATTTCATTGATTCCCATAAGGTTGGTCGAATCAGCTGTTATAAGGTTACCGATACGGTTACCGATAAAGCACCAATGTCTGCAGCTTTATGGAAAGCAATGTAACTGGTCAATGGTGCCATACCATACATCTAACTCGATTACATTGATTTCCGTAAGGTAGGTTCGATCAGCTGTTTTACCTGGTTATGGCTTTATGTTTATAAATCACCATTAATTCGCCCTTAAGGAAGTTTAATTTGGCCTTAATACATCTCCACACCTGTACCGCCTTATCGGCTTTGAGTCAGTCATGTGACGTAATGGGAAACATTTTGATCTCAACTGACTAGCCGGTTAACTTGAGGCAGTTTTTGGTGTCAGTAATTTTGACATAATGAAAACCAAGCATAGCTCTAATATGCTGTAAGATTCGTTTATTTTATTGTGGATTCACAATGCTCTTACTCCTCGTTACAGCCATTCCCCCATCAGCTTATTTGACAGATAGGAACAGCAACCCTACAAGAAACGCTGATAGTTTTACTAATACACCCACACTTGTAATTGACAATGCTGATCTTGCGATGACGTAAACATTGATACTCAAATTTATGTATGTTCCCAACGACAACCTATAATCATGAAAAAGGACTGAAACTGGGAAGGCTTCGGACACCTGGCAAAGAGGATAGATATAATAAGAGACGTCAATCGGCTATTCGTTTCTTTTCAGAAATTTTTGATCGCTGAAAGAAATTTTACTCGATGTTAACCGAGAGATAGTCGGCCAGTTGCCTTCACATCTTGTCCGCAATTTGACAGCGAGGTGTGGGGAAATAAAAATTGACTGAGTGGAAGTTGAGTTTTGGTTGAGTGTGGCTGCAACTTCTGCAAAATGTCAAAGCAGCCAAAACAAAGTAAAAATGAAAACAATAATACAGTGAAAAAGTGAAAAATTGTGTAAATCTCTAAAATAAAGTGTTAAATTGTGTTAAAAATGTTTACTATTTTAATAATAATTGTTGTCAGTGCAGTGAAGTGGTTAAAAAGTGTAGAAAACTACATAAGTGAAGTGAAATTTGTGCAACGACCATGGTTCAATTATGTACAGGTTGGCTCATCTCATCAGCTGATTTTTTTTATGTCATTGCATGGTCGAAGGGATTGTCAAAAGGAGATAGCAAACTCAAAATGAAACCAACACATTGGCAACATTTTACTTACACATACAAAAACTGCTAAGTTTTATGTTTCCATTCCATATCATTCGCACCAACACCAATACACAGATTTTGACAATTTGAACAGACATATTTTGTTGCTTTACAGATGAGCCAACCTGTATATAGTTGAACCATGGCAACGACATTGTGTGTGGCATGTGGCACACGTATGTACATATGTAATTATGTGTGTCATAAATATGCAAGAGTGATAACAGTGATAACAGTGATAACATTGATAACAAAATAAGTATACTTTTATCAATAAATTGAACTTGTGATTTTAAAAGCAGTTCATTTATATATAAATGTATATGAATTTTGAAAACAACATTGTAAAAAAGTTTGTTAAATAATTAAATAAATAAAATAATTAAATTTGCTCTAAGCATAAGCTAACAAATGTTTGTACGTCCACATGTTCAAATAAAAGACAAACTTTGTTTCAATCAACTACTTCCAACAAAAATTATTCTTACGCACAAGCATATGTACAAATCTATGTTCATATGTAAGCTAAGAAATATTTTTATATTCGCATGTTGAAAAATAAAACAAAATTCACTTCAACCAACCATACGCACAAGCACACATACATATGTACATATGCATGCTCATGTTTTGAATGTAAATCGCAAAATCCTGAAAACTAGCTTCTTCTTGATTTTTCATTCATAAATGCTTCTTCTTAATTTGTCCAAATTGATGATAGAATTTTGCAATTCGGCAACATGGCATTTGATAAAATCGTCAAAAGACAAATTTTTGCGATTTTATAAATTCCAACTTCGATGCATATTGGGGTATTCATTATGACGAGCATAACTACTTTCATAACCCCGCACTTTTCCTTTAAAATAATACCAAACTATTTATAAGCCTGTATGAAAGTACTAATATGGTAGTAAAAAATGCAAATAAACATGCAAAGATATTGCCTAGTAAATGTCCACTAACATATTAGCAATATAATCTAAAAATTTCCATCCATTGTTCATATAAATTATTGCAAATAATTTTCCCATATCCTGAATTGCCGAGTTGTCACAGCTTATGGACATTTTTATTTGCTATTTGAAACCCCCTATCATATTCTGCCGAAAAATTGTTCGCGCAGTCACGCAGCCAAATTTGCAGCAACTGTGTTGCAATTGCTACATAAGAGTGGTGTTTTACCCGTTTCTGGCCCGAATTCGCACTGTGACGTCATACTGTATATGCTGACTTGTTTATCACATGTCAGTACAAAGTAAGAATTTTACACTATTTTCATAGATACAAATTAATATATGGGAGCGGCGAAATGAATGAAAGAAATTTTGCGAAGAAATATAACATTATTTCGCAAAAGAGCAATAAATTCGTTTATTTTAATTTTATAATAAATTCCCCTTTTAGCTGTGAGTTGTTAAAAGTATAAACGGCAACACTTTTAACCACCGACGACACATAATTTGGCTCGTGCCTATTGTATTTCGTCGGCTAATTGCTACGAGCATTGATATTTACATATACATGGCCGTATACGCGGATTGCCATAATTGATTTGGTCGCTTCATAACGCGTAAAGCGGCAAGTTGTTTTATTAATATCTTAAGACACTGCCACAGCATAAAAGCGACCAAGGTTTTTATACATGTCTGCCTTTAATTGGAGTATTATTGAATATGTATATATCCCTGCAAAAATCGTGTGACCAAAAACGCACACAGTCACACGAATTTTTGACAGGGGTGACGATTTGAAATGAAAAATTGTCCAAATGAAATAGCATGCTCACAAATTTTGCTTTCCCACAATGTATCGTGCTCTCTCGCACCTATCATTTTTATAGGGATAGCAAAATACGTCATTTTTGCGTGCAAAAAAATCCGCCATTTCTAATTCAGCAGAGACAGCAAAACATTTGTGGTGGAAAATTTTTTCAATTTTGAGAGTTTTAAATGGAATATCTCCGGAAAGATATAATTTAAAAGTTATTTCGTGTTAAAGTTTGCAAATTTCTATACAAATTTTATATGTGTATACGTATATATATGTGGCAGCACAGCTTTGTAATGTCATCTATAAAATATATATATATATATATATATATGTGCATGTTGCTACAAAAGCGGGATTGATTTAATAAAAACATTTATAATAAGTAAACACAATGCAAAAATGAAATGTGAAATATACAAAAATGCAATTTAAGTTTATCGTTGCCAATTTATATAGATATTATGTGGATTAAGGTTTTGAAAGATGTGTAAATTGTAATTTAAAGTGCTATATAACAGCAAATAACTTTTAAATTACAAGTTTGCGCACTTTAAAATATATATATTTGTGATCGGGAGAACTCCCTCTTTCATTTGATGCCAAGTTTTACCCCGAACTCGGGGGGTGCTATTCTAAAATTTTCCCAAAGTCTTTAATATACAATGATTTTGGTAGTAGTGCAATTTACGGTACCCACCCTAATCTTGAGAACAATAATCCGAAGGCGGTAAAGAAAAATTTTATCTGTCCGGAGATATTTGCAGTTGAAGTTGGCGATTTTCATGTGGTTGTTGTTGTGTTTGTACCCACAAAAAAAATTGTGCATCACCGTGGCGGTAGCCACGGTTATACCACACACCCGAACTTGGCATGGCGTAGCCCAGGGTTATTTTTTTATAAGCGCGGCCGAAGGCCGCCAACGCAGAAAGGTGTTCTGCGCAAAAATACTATGGATCCCACCCCCGTTTTTCGGTTTTTCGTTAATATCTTTTGAACGGGTAAAACAAGTTAACCTCCGCTTTCGGATTCTTGATCTAGACGTGAATACGCGTCTTTTGATACCTCACTCGAAAATTTTGGCTCAAATTTCGGTTGGTACCGTAAACTGCACTATTACCATGATTTTTGCTGTTTATTTCGACAAAAATTTTTGGTTTGATTTTTGTGCGCATCGAAAGAATTCACAATTATATAGCACCATGCCGCGAATTATGATAAAAGGTGGTGTGTAGAGAAACACTGAGGTAAGCATTTGACGCGACTGGTTACTCTTGGCCGTTTATTAACTAAATTGATAACTTTCAGGATGAAATCCTCAAAGCAGCTGTAATGAAATATGGCAAACACCAGTGGTGACGTATTGCATCACTGCTGCACCGCAAATCTGCCAAGCAATGTAAGGCACGCTGGTACGAATGGCTTGATCCTAGCATAAAGATGTCAGAATGGTCACGGGAGGAGGATGAAAAGCTTTTGCATTTAGCCAAATTAAATCCAACACAATGGCGTACAATTGCGCCGATTATTGGACGCACGGCGGCACAATGTTTAGAACGTTATGAATATTTACTGTAAGTTATGCAGAGAAGTGCAAATAACATCATTTTTATATATTTATGTATATATTTTACTCTGATCAATAAAGTGATCAAGCACAACGTAAGGAAGATGGAGAGGATGGCGGTGATGATCCGCGTAAGCTGAAACCAGGAGAAATTGATCCAAATCCCGAAACGAAACCTGCATGTCCCGATCCCAAAGATATGGATGAAGATGGTATGAAAATTAAAATTTTGTGTTTTTTTTTTCGCTGTAATTTAAAATATTTAAATGTAAATAGAACTGGAAATGCTGTCTGAGGCACGTGCTCGTCTTGCCAATACACAGGGCAAAAAAGCAAAGCGTAAAGCACGGGAAAAAAATTGGAAGAAGCACGTCGATTGGCCGCACTGCAAAAGCGTAGAGAATTGCGTGCTGGCGGTATTGGTAGTGGTAATCGCAGACGTGTTAAAGGCATCGACTACAATGCAGAGATACCATTTGAAAAGCACCCGCTATTGGTTTCTATGACACCTCAGAAGAAAATGTTGAAAAACTAGAACCAGACTTTAATAAAATGCGCCAACAGGACCTGGATGGTGAACTGCGTTCAGAGAAAGAAGAACGCGAACGCAAGAAAGATAAGCAAAAGCTCAAGCAACGTAAAGAAAATGATATGCGCCTAGCTATGTTGAAAAATTTAGAACCCGATAGAAAGCGCTCCAAACTGGTGTTACCGCAACCACAAATAACCGATCGCGAGTTGCAGCAAGTGGTCAAATTGGGACGTGCTAGTGAAATAGCTAAAGAAGTGGCAGGGGAAAGTGGTGTTGAAACAACAGATGCGCTGTTAGCCGATTACTCTATTACGCCACAAGTTGCAGCAACTCCATGTACACCTGCACCTTTCTCCAATCGCATAATGCAGGAAGCACAGAATATGATGGCGCTTACACATATGGAAACACCGTTGAAGGGTGGCGTTAGTACGCCATTACATGAATCAGATTTTTCAGGAGTGTTACCTAAGGCGCAATCAATTGCTACACCTAACACTGTTATTGCCACACCATTTCGGTGAGTATACATTCATAAGTTTTATTGTTTTTTTTCTGCGCGCATTTAGTTTTGATCCCAAACCGGACCCACCCAGGGTAATTTTTTATAAGCCAATGCAGAAAGGTGTTCTATTAAAAAAAAAAAACTATGGATAGAGCCCCATATTTCGGACCCTCTCGGTGTCATTTTACGGTTTTTTGTAAATAGCTTTCGACAGAAAATGTTTGATTTCCGCTTTCGGATTCTTAAAACGGAGGTCGAGACGCGTTGTTGTTGTTGTAGCGATAAGGTTGCTCCCCGAAGGCTTTGGGGAGTGTTATCGATGTGATGGTCCTTTGCCGGATACAAATCCGGTACGCTCCGGTACCATAGCACCATTAAGGTGCTAGCCCGACCATCTCGGGAACGATTTATGTGGCCACATTAAACCTTCAGGCCATTCCCTCCCTACCCCCAAGTTCCATGAGGAGCTTGGGGTCTCCAGAGCCTCGTCTGTTAGTGAAACAGGATTCGCCGCGGATAGGTGAGGTTGACAATTGGGGTTGGAGAAGCTATATATTGCGCTGGCAACCTGAAAGGTTGCGTTACACAGCCCCTTGAATCTGGTATTTTAGTCGCCTCTTACGACAGGCATACCTACCGCGGGTATATTCTGATCCCCTAACCCGCTGGGTCGAGACGCGTCTTTTCAACTACCTTTGAAAATTTTTGATTAGGTGATCGGATATTGCAAGAGCGCTTGCAAAGCATTGAATATACCCGTAATGCCATGTTATGTTATGTGTGTGCGGGTAGTATTGACAAATTGGTCACCGCTTGGCATCAACTAAAGGCGTTGGAGCATCAAAATAACAATTACAAGCCCAATACTCTTGAGTTGCAAGAATTGGCAGAAATTGTGATGTTAATGAGTAAGTCGCTACAACAGCAAGGCATTGCTTTGGAATTAAATGGTCACTTTGCCGATTTTATAAAAGAGTATGGTGGTATATTAGTGTCACAAGGTGCGCTCAAAGCCGCCTTAGCTTATATATTTGGATTGGGTTCGGGTACTAATGAAGAAAATATGGAATTGGTGGAATTACGCGTACGCATATATAATGCGGTAAATTATAGAAAAGGACCAATGGTTACTAATGGCCGTATGCCGTATCATTCAAGACAGCAGCAGCAAACACAAAACACGTAGCTTTTTTCTAACGATTTACCCCAAACACAACACGGCGGTTATGGGACTATGAATAGCGCCAGCCATTTTGGTAGTACACCAACTGGTAACTGGAATGCTTCATGCTGTTGTGCTTGAAAATAAATACAATAACCGTATATACTAGTTTTTGTATGTCAAGACGTAGGGCTAAGTTTATGGGCTCACCATGGCCAGAGGATTCCCACATTAAATCAATCAAGCCAAGTGAACTGCTAAAGTTCATCAAGGAAGTCGGCTTAGATGAGGTGCTGTGAAGAAGATGAGGGCACAAAAGACCAATGCTCGCAGTGCAATCCTCAATTAAATTATCTATCTATCGGTAATATCAAAGTCAGATCAAAAAATTTCCGAACTTTACACGTATCTTTATCAAAATTTTATTCATTTTACGCTGGCACTCGACGCTGGCAGAAAATTATTAATGATGAAAGGGATGATCCAAGTTTGCTCTTGAGGGCACCGCCACAATTCACCTTTGAGTTTTTTAACTCAAAAAAGAGGTTATGTGAATTCTCTTCACAAAATTGCTGGAGGGTATCGAATGCATGCATATATGTTCCCTGTTTTTTTACTTGCAATGAGTTAGCGTTTTGCCTGCTGACATAAATTAAGCGTTTAATTTTCCCTATAACTAGGAACTAACAATTTTTATCTTGATTTTTGATATATGTAACTATACCAGCATGCCACGTATGCATTTCATCTGCCAAATTAAAAAATAAAAAACTCACCTTCTTACCAAGCAGCCCAAGAAGCCGTATCCTGCACCCGCTTCCGCACTCATAACTCATCCCCTCTTTGGCGTTGATCCAAATCAAAATCAAAATCAAAATGGTTATACTGATCAATATGGACAATATCAGGTAAAATGCAACTAACGACAAGTATATAAGAGAATTTGTAGGTAACCTTTTCGATGTTATTTTATTGCTTTTTCAGCCACCACCACCTACCGCCAACAGTAATTTGTATTTTGTATTTATTAGCAATATGTCAATCCAAACGCAAACTACAGCACCGGGCAATTACTATAATCCAACATTTCAGCAAAATAACAACGTAACAACACAGCAATTTCCACAACAAATGAACTTCCAAACTTCAGCTATATCACAGCAGTCGCAGCAACAACAGTCATGGAATACGCAACCACCAAATGTTGGTTACACAGAACAGCCTGCACCAGTGCAAAGACAACAAGAGCCACCTAAAGAGAAGCCACCACTACCAGAGGAGTACATTTATCTACAAACTGTGCTGGAAGAGTTAAAGAATCAATGTTTGACTGTTACCGCTGATCCGGTATGTATTGCCAATTATTCTGAATTGTTGTTGTTGTAGCAGTGCTTCGCCCCATCCAATAGGTGCGACCGATCACAAATTGTCATCAGTATCCTCTAACGGGAGTCCAAGGAAAGTTGCAGTATCCACAGTACAATTAAAGAGATGGTTGGTGTCATGTGTGGACACATTGCAAGCGGGCATACATTTTGTATGTCGGGTTTGATTCTGGATAGGTAAGAGTTTAACCTGTTACAGTATCGAGATCGAAGTTGAGCTGGAGTGACTCGCTTTTCCCTGGGGAGTATGCGGTCCTCTTCCGCAAGTTTTGGGTACTGTTCTTTGAGTACTGGATTCACCGGGCAATTCCTAGCATAAAGGTCCGACGCCTGTTTGTGGAGTTCACTGAGGACCTGCTTGTGTTTTTTTGCTTCATACGGCTGAGTTCTCAGGTGCCGTATTTCCTCATAATGCTTACGGAGATGACTCTTTAAGCCCCTAAGCGGTGTTGGATCATCAATCAGATGTCTGTTGGGATGCCCAGGTTTCAAGGTATTCTACAGAAACTGTTCGGTTAGCATTTCATTTCTTTCCCTTATTGGGAGTTTTCTCGGTTCATTGTGCAGGTGGTGTTCCGAGGACATAAGAAGGCAGCCCGTAGCGGTTTTGGGGGCAGCATTTTGGCAGGCCTGTATTTGCTTCCACTGAGTGACCTTTAGGCTTGGAGACCATATCGGAGACGCGTACCATGCAATCGTCTATTTATACTGCCGATTTATCGAATTATATTAAATATTTGTTTCAGCTCTGGATTTTCCTTACAATTGCTACTGCATGCTCTCCAAAATGTAGATCCTGATCGAAAGTCACACCCAAGATTTTAGGGTGTAAGACATTCGGTAGGGTAATGTCATATGGTCGACATTTGGCGCGGCCATGTAAATATGTTAAATAAGGTCACCGATGATTTGGTTGGTGACAATATCAGGTTTCGCGAGGCGACAAAACTCGAGAGATTGGGGAGATAGCTGTTTATTTTATTACAAAGCTCAACGATGTAGGAAACAATAGCATAGGCGTAGAAGCAATAGTGACTCCTGGTGGGAAAGGTAGCTATTGATATCTAGAAGTTAAACAGAAGTTTGAATATGAGTTTTTTTTTTTTTTAAGTTATTGCAAAAAAAGCGTTGAGGATGTTTAATATCTTACCAGGTACCTTCGTACATGTTTCTAAGAATGAAGAATAAAACCTATTCCAACTCAATTTTCACCAGGACAAAGCCCCTGAGACTTCGCTATACTTTAACATACAATACTTTACCCCATTTTAGCACAACTATCATTTTTTGATTTTATTAAATTTTATAAAATGTTTCTTCGTCTACAGTTCCATTTCCGTATTGGATGGTAAATATGGCTTTCGCATTTTCTCCATCAATAACTGTGATAAGGTGGAAGAAATCTAAGCGCGTAAATCGCAACATATTATCTTGGTCGAGCGTTTCTTCAATAGCTCTCTAGAGGTGATGGTGACAGCAGAGAAACCCAACTGTTTACAAATGTTACACTAAAAAAAGAATCAAAACATCTGCCATTGCGTCTACGGCTCAAATACCCACAGTATATGAATGAATCGAACGCACCTAATTATCTGCCTAACGGAAAGTATACATATTCATGAAATCGAAAATATTGCACCAAACGAACGGTCTGAATACTGAAACAGTACACATATTCAAAATCGATGAGAAGGGTGTGATGATGGTAAAGGGTGAGTTGTTGAATACCATACGAAAACCACTTTAAACCATCCATATATTTGCATTACAGCTAAAGCTTTACAAACAGCAAGAAGTGCTGGCGCCAAGCAATTGGAAAAAGCAGTGAAGCATTCATCACACTGTACGGATGGTGCAAAGTTAGAAACTGCTGTTGTAACTGCGGCCACCGACACAACGGTCATCTCTACATCCCCGAGTAGCGGCTCGTCCGACTATCTATCGAAGACAGTATAATCATATCTTTTGCCAACACAGGTTAGCGATGTGCTTGCACAGGAAAATATTTCAATTGGAAAACAAAAACCAATTAAGAGAGTTAATTTATTATTAAAGTACTTACTTTTCTTTATATAAACAGTATTAATTTAAGTTGCAATTTCATGTACATATATAATAAGGGATGTCGTGATACCATTGCTGTCAGAATTAGATTTGAAACCAATCAATACTCCTGCTAAGGGTTGCAGAATTATTGCTTCAATGATTAGATTTAGAACAATAATAAATCTGACTCAATTACTAGTCCTACATTTTTAAATTCCTCAATTACGACAGCAATCGGATTCCACGACACCTTTGAATATTCTTGATCTGAAAAAAAGAGTAAATCTAATCTGTTGTTGATTTAAATTGATTCAAATAATTGGAGTTTTTTCTAAAGCTTAAAATTATTTTCTGTTCGCTTGGAAAAGATTTCAATTGGAAAATAAAAACCAATAAGGCGAGTTTATTTATTATTAAAATACTTACTTTTCTTTATATCAACTGTATTAATTTAAGTTACAATTTCATATACATATATAATAAGGAATGTCGTGATACGATTGCTGTCGGAATTAGATTTGAAACCAATCAATACTCCTACTAAGGGTTGCGGAATTATTGCCTGAATGATTAGATTTAGAACAATAATAAGTCTGACTCAATTACTAGCCCTACATTTTTAAATTCATATTTTACTTTAAAATTCAATTACGACAGCAATCGGATTCCACGACACCTTTGAATATTCTTGATCTGAAAAAAGAGTAAATCGAATCTGTTGTTTAGTAAATTGATTCAAATAATTGGTGTTTTTTCTTAAGCTTAAAATTATTTTCTGCTCGCTTAGAAAAGATTTCAATTGGAAAACAAAAACCAATTAAGGAGTTTATTTATTATTAAAGTACTTACTCCTTTTTATATGAACTGTATTAATATAAGTTCGAATTTCATGTACATATATTGGAAATTGGAAATAATATTGAAAATTTAATTTTTTTGGTTCATATTTTATTCATTTGGCTGCTCCAGGTAAAGTAAATCGGCAGGTAAAATTCAAGTTATAAGGCGGTTATATAAATGGTAAAACCGCAGTAAAATTGATTGTCAAAAGACTGGAAAATGTAGAGTGAAATGACCGAAGATATGACCGCCATTTGACGAGCATTGTGACGTGTGTGAGCAGAACAGTGCTATGCTCATATCCTATAAGTGGGAGCGGAATGCACGATCACATTAATAGGAACGAAACGGAAAATTTGGTCACAAAAGTTCATCACGCCCATGCAAACGTGACTATGAATATAACCGCTGCAGAAAGTCACAATGACCGTAAAATGACTAGTAAAATGACGTGGAGCGTTTTTGCAGGGATGTATATACATTTGTACTTTTTTGCTTTGGTTTGTATTTTCATATATATATATTCAATGATACAATGCTCAACATCTGATCAACAGGCACATGTCTTTTGTGTATTGTTGGTCTTATTTACATATTTAAGGGTTGATATGAGGCAGGTCAAATGTATTTAAGTTTGACTTGGCTTATCAAACCTGCCTTCTATCTATCCTCTTTGATATATCTATCCTCTTTGCAAAAAGTGTCATAAATGATAGTTTACTGTAGATATCAGGTTTGACTGTTATACTATCATAAATGACCATTGTTATATTCCGCCAAAAATGAAACAATGCTTTTTGCTTTTTATTTACTTTATTTCATTACGTTTTTAATTTTGTACGTGATAAAAGCATACGTGTTTTTTATTTGTTTAAAATAAATAGTTGTATAAGAATTCGAGTTCAAAATGTTCAATTTAAATTCAGAAAATAACAAAACAACAGAAGAGCGCTTTCCTCATGCGGAAACACATTTAAAAATGAATCACCACTAACCACTATAATTTTTCGCGTATCAATTTTTTGAGTGCGCCCCATACATTCCGCCAGCTTTTGGTATTTTTTAATATTATTTTCGATTTTTTATTTTCTTTCAGCATGGAGCTTTGAAATGCTCTCTTTTTCATTTTTTAAACTTATTTTTTATATGGTTTTCGTCGGAATTTAAAAAATAACAAAACAACCGTGATAATCATTTGATTGTCATATGACAGTCAGTAGTGACAACATGATTAAATCGGATAATCTGTTCTCGCATACATAAAATTCCGTTGAGAATTATGTATCTGTCTCACATGATTATGGTATCTGCTGTATGTTCTTTTGTTCTGTACCAGGTGTCCGAAGCCTTCCCAGTTTCAGTCCTTTTTCATGATTATAGGCTGTCGTTGGGAACATGCGGACATGCGTGAGCGAACAAAGGAACATACATAAATTTGAGTATCAATGTTTACGTTATCGCAGGATCAGCATTGTCAATTACAAGTGTGAGTGTATTAGTAAAACTATCAGCGTTTCTTGTAGGGACTGCTCTCAGAACTGCCACGGGCTGTCTTCCTATGTACCCAGAACACCATCTACATAATGAGGCGAGAATACTCCCCATCAGGGAGAGAAATGAGATGCTAACCAAACGGTTCTTGTTGAATACCCAGAAACCTGGGCATCCCAACAGACATCTGATTGATGAGCAAACACCGCCTAGGGGCTTAAAGAGTCATCTCCGTAAGCATTATGAGGAAATACGGCACCTGAGAACTCAGCCGTATGAAGCAAAAAAACCTCAGTGAACTCCACAAACAGGCGTCGGACCTTTATGCCAGGAATTGCCCGGTGAATCCAGTACTCAAAGAACAGTACCCAAAACTTGCGGAAGAGGAACGCATACTCCCGAGGGAAACGCGAGTCACTCTAGCTCAACTTCGTTCTGGATAATGTAACAGGTTAAACTCTTACCTATCCAGAATCAACCCCGACATACAAAATGTATGCACCGCTTGCAATTTGTCCCCACATGACACCAACCATCTCTTTAATTGTAATGTGGAACCAACGCCTCTAACACCCCTTTCCTTATGGTCCACCCTGTTGAAACAGCAAGTTTCCTTGAACTCCCGTTAGAGGATATTGATGACAATTTGTGATCGGTCGCACGTATTACAAGCCAACCTAATAAAACCGCACTGCGTTTTTTTAGCGCACGCAAACAAACGGCGTTTTTTGCCCTAACCCAAATAAGCATGCGTTGCGACAATGTAAAGCACGTGTGCAAACGTCAAATCTAAATGTCACGCAGAACAAAAATTGGAAATCGAGTTAGGTTTTCACCATGGTTCAAATATACACAGGTTGGCTCATCTGTAAAGCAACAAAATATGTCTGTTCAAATTGTCAAAATCTTTGTATTGGTGTTGGTGCGAATGGTATGGAATGGAAACATAAAACTTAGCAGTTTTTGTATGTGTAAGTAAAATGTTGCCAATGTGTTGGTTTCATTTTGAGTTTGCATTCTTTTGACAATCCCTTTGACCATGTAATGACATAAATAAAATCATTTTCGACATTATTGACGTTTTTCCGTGAGGAAAACACTTTCATATTTCTCAACTGCACACATTTGTCTTTTTGTTTCAAACATAAACAAATTTATATAGTATACTTTGTTTTTGGTTTCTTATGAGATTGTTTATATATATTATATTGCTAAAAAAATTAAAAAAAAAAAAATTTA
Source organism: Eurosta solidaginis (assembly GCF_040869045.1). Taxonomy (NCBI): domain Eukaryota; kingdom Metazoa; phylum Arthropoda; class Insecta; order Diptera; family Tephritidae; genus Eurosta; species Eurosta solidaginis. Next base: position 175,755,411 of record NC_090322.1, on the reverse strand, counting down.
AATATGGACGACCAGAAGAGAGAACGCTTATACCTCGTGTTTTTATCATGCTCACTTAATAGTTGCCATCATCCGGTGGCAAAATCCTAAGCCAAATAAATAATTTTGCATGTAAATGCAACGATTTGAGCCAGATAAATCCAGATAGAAGTCTTGTTCAATTTGTGAGCCAGATAATTTGTTAATTTCTTCTTTTTAGTTTGGCAACTCTGCCCTTCATAAACCTACTTTTTCAAAAAGAGATGTCGCTGCTTAGCCTTTTGCCGTATGAGTTAAATGAAAAACAGCGGCGACATCTGCCTATCACATTTCACCTGTGCGAAAATTTCACGACATCTGCTTCTCAAGTCTCTCTTTGATCCAGAGCATTCCCGTGAGAATTGAGCGTGGGGCGGAGCTGTAAAACTCACTGGATGACGGCAAGTATGAATGTTACTGTAGAAAAGGTGGTAGCTCTTTGTGTGTTCAAATGGACCACGTTATCGGCAGTTGGTTGGTTGACATCCAATCACCAATTGGAAAATTTGATAAGTATTTGGTAAGATTGCGGAATTGAACGAAAATATTACAATATTACTGCTGAAATTAAATAAGTTATGAATCTAAAATGGTGGTATTTCATTAAACATACTGGAAATATATAGCTGTTGTTTTGAGTACTACGGAGTATGTCCTGAAAGTAATCTCCGCTCACCCACTTAAAAAAAAAAACAATTTTCCCTTCCGGAAGAGTTATAGCTGCCTGCAAATACGTAAGAAAGATTCTACAGATTGTGCCCATGTCAATCATTTAGAAAACTAATCATGTTTATTGCCCATTTTTAGATACTACCAACTATTTTTTAAATGCCTTTCGAAACTCAAGAATTGTCTGAAACTTTAGGTGGCTTGGCGCTGAATGAACTTCTCAGTCAGCATCGACGTGAACGTAAAGATCTTCAAGCCAAAATTCAAGCATTGAAAAAAACAGCATCAAAAAATGATAAAAAGAAACGAAAGGAAGTTATGGAGGAAGTGGCACATATGGAAAATGATTTAGAAAAACGCCAAGCAACTGAAGTGGCAGCAATAGAAAAAGCACAAAAGCATCAAGAACAATCGACGCACGAGCAATGCACTGAAGGTAAACAAAGTCATCAACCAGAGGAAGATATATCTAATGATGAGAATGAAGAGCACAATGGTCTACCGAAACAACGCATTTCAAAAGCACAAAAGCGGCGCGATAAGAAAGCACGTGAAGCACGTCAACGTGAAGAGGAAATACTTGCAGCTGCTGAAGATGCGAAATTTGCACCTAAAGCCACTGAATTACGTGCAATACAAACGAAATTACTTGAACGACAATTAACTCTACATAATATACCCTCTGATGGTGATTGTTTGTATAATGCTGTACGCCATCAATTATCTCAACATGGTCTAGCTAACCATAGCGTTCAAAAACTACGAAATGAATCAGCTAATTATATACGCACTCATAAGGATACACTAATTTGTTATATGACAAATCCTAAAACTGGTGATTTACTTACCGATGATGAGTTTAACAAATACTGTGAGACTTTACGTACGACACCAGCATGGGGTGGACAAATTGAATTAAAAGCTTTATCTTCAATATTGAAAGTACCAATTGAAGTATTGCAAGCGGAAGGTCCATCCACTGTGCAAGGAGCCGATGAATTTGCTGGACCCAATTTATTAATTACCTATCATCGTCATATGTACAGTTTGGGTGAACATTACAATTCAACGTTGCCCATAGATAAAACAGTAGGCGAAAGTGGAGGTAGCGAAAATGAATAGCCAAATAATTGACATTAGTCAGTAGGTGGATTTCATATAGCTATGCTCACACACAATTACAATATGCATTGCATATTAGAGCTTTATTAAGTATGATGGTATTAATTTAATTTATCTTTGCCAAGCTTGAATCAATTATGTAGTTTATATACCGAAAATATTTTTACTTTGTAAAAAAAATGTGCGATTTAAATGACAAATACATATCTAAGTAAATTATATTATTTTGTGATGGCTAATATAAATAAAAAAATGTTCTTTAAAAAATCTGTAGCTTTGTATACAGGCATATATTTTGCAAGAAAAGTAACCCACTGTTGAACTTGACTTTGTTTGAGGAGAATCGTTTATTTTATACTTACTGTATGGATATTATTTACATTCATATATCTCACTTTTCTTGTTTTATAATAAACTAAAACATAAATTTAATATCAAAATAAAAGCAAATTAGCAGTTACCAAGCAAAGCAACGGGCCCTTAGTATCGCGATGCAAAAGAAGGCTCTGAATAAGCCTGCAAATATAATGGGACAATTCATGTAAGCTGGCAGGGCCCTCGGATATCTCGTCAACTTTGTTAACCTAGCAAACTTATTTGGAAAATGTTTCATTTATGAGGCTAACATGATTACAAATGTGAATTTAATGAGCTGCCTTAGTATAAAATTACTTTCCTAATTGGCGCTTAAACATTTAAACGCGCCAGTCGCTTCTTCGTTGAGTTAATTGGATCACATACATATCTGTAAGATATATAATATCTACAACAATTCCCTAAAACACTGTTATTCTCTCTAACTGTATATAATTTCAATTACTACTTTAGATTAAGCTCTTAGCTTTTAAGTTCTTCCTGATTTACTCTTGTTTCTGATTTCAAACCGCTTACACGCGTGTGAACAATATTCTGAATAAACTTATAGTAATCAACCTAAAATTGTGGTTTATGTTATTGGCGCAGTGGCGGAGTCAAAGAAAATGATTCTTCAAACGAACCTTCGCAAAAACTTCCTTTTGATAATAATTAAAACTATGGAAAAATTGTAAAAAATTAAGCTTATACACAAACTCAAGTGAGCAGCATGTAAACTATTTGTGATAATAAGCATTTATCACAAACTTGATACCAAGTAAAAAGACATTTAAAATATTTAAAAAAATACGAAACACCAAAACGTTATCGTTAAATTATGCGAAATTATTGAAAAAAGTGACTTAAAAGCTTAAAAAATTTAAATCGAATGAGAAACATTTTGATGAAAATAACCGTTCGACTGGTTGTGGAAAATTTTTTAAGACAACAACAAATAAATTGTAAGACTGCAAACAAAGTCAAATAGCGGCCGAAGAACGAAAAAATTGAGTGCTACGAAAGACACAACAAAATACATATAAAGTAAAAGAACAATAAAAACAACAATGTTAATGAGCGCAATGTAAATAGACGTTTCGTTTTATGCACAACAACAATAAACATATCGTATGCAAGACCAACAGCTGCACGAAATTTGCACACAAATCGGCTCACTGAATTTAAGTACCTGTGAAAGAATAACCATGGAAGAAATCAAAGAAAGAAGAGATCGCGGCGTTAGGGGGTCAGAATATACCCGCGTTAGGTATGCCTGTCGTAAGAGGCGACTAAAATACCAGATTCAAGGGGATGTGTAGCGCAACCCTGCAGGTTGCCAGCGCAATATATAGCTTCTCCAAACCCAATTGTCAACCTCACCTATCCGCGGCGAATCCTGTTTCATTAACAGACGAGGCTCTGGTGACCCTAAGCTCCTTATGGAACTTGAGGTTGGGGAGGGAGGGGATGGTCTGAAGGTTTAATGTGGCCACATAAATCGTTCCCGAGATGGTCGGGCCAGCACGTACCGGATCTGTATCCGGCAAAGGACCATCACATCGATAACACTCCCCAAAGCCTTCGGGGAGCAACCTTATCGGTACAACAACAACAACGTCGCGTCGTGCAAAGCATTAAGTTAGTCTCCCCTTTCGATGGAGACAAATTACCTATCGCTCTTCATTGGCAGTATAGACAACATCATTCCGCCATTCACTTCTCTTACAAATAAAGAGAAACCCTTCTACTTCCAGTGTATAGTAAGCACACTACGTGCAGCAGCTTTGGATGTAATAAGGAGAGAACAACCATCTGATTGGCTTACACTACGTGAGTTATTAATTAGTGAATTTACTGAGCATACACCCATAACTACTATAATATTGTCAATTGATAATATTAAGCTTAGCAAGAGTGTAAAGAAATTATGTGATGATATTAACCAAGAAGTATGTAAAATAAGAGATCGTATTAAATTAAGTAATTTAGGTATTTCTCAGGAAAATTTTTTGAAAGCGGAATTACAAAAAATAATTTTAAGAACATTAGGGGGACTCATGATAGCATATAAACTTATAAGGTGTAAAATTATATCCATTTACACACGCGGTTATATGAACGCACCTAGTAATACTCTTGATAAACTTGATTGTTTTTCAGCTGTATTATTTCCAAACAAATTTTTTTGATTGTTATACAAATTAAAAAATACCGAGATTAAGTGAAAAATCAAAACTAAAACGCCTTTACTTGCTGATGTTGGAGATTTTTGATGAAAATGCCGTCTGTAATGTCTGCAAGGTTGCATTCCTTTGAGTTTACCGCGTTTACACAATGAAATGTGCGCGTAAATTTATACAAATTGTGTAAATGATTTTTCATACAAAGTTTGACAGCTCGTGCGTAAACTAGATAAATTTATACGTTTACACACTTTATAAGGCATTTATACGGTTACATGAGTCCCCCTATTGAAAAGAGAGTTACCAAATCATCTTACTGCTTTGATTAATGTTGCTATCATGGTTCAACTACAGGTTGGCTCATCTGTAAAGCAACAAAATATGTCTGTTCAAATTGTCAAAATCTGTGTATTGATGTTGGTGCGAATGGTATGGAATGGAAACATAAAACTTAGCAGTTTTTGTATGTGTAAGTAAAATGTTGCCAATGGGTTGGTTTCATTTTGAGTTTGCCATCTCCTTTTGACAATCCCTTCGACCATGCCCACTTTCTTTTGCAGTAGATACTAGTTTTTATCCGTACCAACCCCCTTTCCCCAGTAGTAGAGTGCAAAATATGTCGCAATACAACCAGCAAAGTGCTCAACACCGCATTCCTTATATGCCAGTACCTGATTCAAATCAGTTTCGTTCTAATCAGCGTAGCGTTCAAGCTGGTACTGAACAAATCGAGCTAACTCTTATCAGTCTCGCATTACACGATTCGACGCTCCAGTGCCAATGGAGCAAGATGAGCAAAATTTTCGTTTACAGGCCTCGGGAAGTTACCAAGAATTCAGTTGAATATTCAAAACAAACTGTGCGTGATTTTGATTGATACTGGCTCTTCAGTAAGTTTAATCAATCCAAATATTATAAATAGTGAAATAATTTCTTCCGACCCTATAACTTTAAAACCCGTTACCGGATCAGTAAAAATAAATTACATTCAAAAATTAGTTGACGATAAAAGTAATAAAATATTATTTTACGTATATGATTTTTCTAATAGTTTCGATGGCTTCATAGGATGGAATGCGCTCAACCAATTATGCGCAAATATAGACATACCAAGCAAAACCATTACTTTGAATGGAGTAAAGTACAAGTTCGTAGATGAAGTCTTTCGTAGTGAGTATATCAATCTATTGGATAAATTAGGCATAAGACAAGATTCAAAAGAAAATACGTTTAGGTTAGACCACTTAAATAAAGAAGAGCGTGAAAATTTACAAACTCTTAGATAAACACAGTAGCTTATTTTATAAGGAAGGCGAAAAATTAACGTTTACAAGCTCAGTGAAGCATCAAATTAGAACAATCAATGATAATCCTATTTATGTAAAGTCCTATAGATACCCAGAAGTTTACAAGGAGGAGGTGAACAAGGAAATTAGAGAAATGTTAGACCAGAAAATTATCTGTAATAGTAGTTCGCCATACTCTGCACCTATTTGGGTTGTGCCAAAAAAGGTCAATGCATCGGGCATTCAAGACTGGCGTATCGTTGTCGATTATCGTAAGTTGAACGATATTACCATCAGCGATAAATTCCCCATACCGAGTATGGATGAAATTCTGGACAAATTGGGCAGATGTATGTATTTTACCACTTTAGATTTAGCAAAGGGGTTCCAAAAAATAAAAATGGATCCCCAAGATCGTGGAAAGACAGCATTTCAACATTTTCAACAAAAAATGACCACTACGAATTTCTCAGAATGCCTTTTGGTTTGAAAAATACTCCGGCGACCTTCCAGAGGCTGATGAATACGGTGTTGGATGGTTTAATCGATGTCAATTGCTGAGTTTACTTGGATGACATAATTATTTTTAGTACATCCCTACAGGAGCATATCGACTCGCTTAATAAAGTTTTTGATAGATTGAGAGAAGCTAATTGAAAAATCCACTTAAACAAGTGTGAATTTTTAAAGAAAGAGACAGAATTTCTTGGCCACATTATTACCCGAGACGGGATAAAACCAAATACCAATAAAGTGGCAGCAATTCTTAAATACCCCATTCCTAAGACGGAAAAAGAAATAAAACAATTTCTTGGTTTAGCAGGATTCTACCGCAAATTTATCAAAGACTGCTCAAACATAACTAAACCCCTTACGCATTGTTTAAAAAAAGGTAACAAAATCGACTCAAATAATGAAAAGTATTTAAGAGCAATCGAGGCAATTAAGCTGCTGATTACTAAGGATCCGATATTGGCTTATCCTGATTACAGCAAAATATTTACTCTTACAACAGATGCGTCGAATAAAGCTCTAGGGGCAGTCCTAAGCCAAAATGGGCGACCCGTGTGCTATACGAGTCGTACGTTAAATGAGCATGAGCTTAACTACTCAGCAACCGAAAAGGAATTGCTAGCTTTAGTGTGGGCAACAAAGTATTTTCGGCCATACTTATATGGTAGGAAATTTGTTATTCACACTGACCATCGATCTTTGCAATGGCTACACAATTTGAAGGAGCCGAATTCAAAGTTGCAAAGGTGGAAAATTAAATTGAACGAGTTTGATTTTGAAGTGAAATATATTGCTGGGAAAGAAAGTTACGTTGCTGATGCGTTATCAAGAATTAAAATTCAGGAATGTAACTATGGCGAAGCTGATTCAATTGTTGCAACTATTCACTCGGGTTCAGAAGTCTTCATAAGAATAACAGAAAGACCCTTAAATATATTCAAGCGGCAATTGAAGTTAATACGAGGTGACAAGAATTCTTTCAAAACAGAAAATGTGTTTAAAAATTCTTTAACTACAGTAATATACTGAACTTAGCACTGAATTAATAAAAGAAATAATTAGTAAGTATCTGCTTAATTTTAAAGCTGCTATTTATATACCAAACGAATATGACTTTGTAATTTTTCAAAACTTATATAAATCGGTCTTTCAAAATAAACCAAATTCACTAGTTAGAACAACGAAGTTGTTGTTTTTTTTTTTTTTTTTGAATTTCTGAATGGCTAGCTCAAGAGCTTTAAACGCGCTATTAAAAGTATTTAATGTTATGGGTCCTCAAAAGTACTTAAAATAGATAAAGACCAAGGTATAAATAATTAATATAAAGCAGTGGTGTGAACAACTAAATGTAAAGTTAGAAGTGAGTACAGGAAAAACTGGTATTGGAGACATCGAGCGCTTACATAAAAGCTTGAACGAAAAACTTCGAATAATTAACACTTCCGATAATCAAGAATTAAAATATTGTCACGGATATTAGCATCACCAAGCTATACCATCACTAAGGCAATGCTAAAGCTGGAGACATTAGGGCCGTTCCATTGGTTTATCGAGCTCTGGCTCTGGCTCAAATCTCATTGGAACGATCTGGATCAACTTTATGAGAACTGGCAGCACTAATATAAAACGTCTGTTTTGTTGAAAATAAGAAGAAACGTACACAAAATTTTAAGATACTGATGGAATTATTAACATTTAAATAGTTTCGCACGTAAGCAAACTATTTATTTTCCTTACATCATCTTAAAGTTGTTTACTCTATCAGTGTTTTTGCTTTTAAATATGGCGAATTCTTTTATGTATACACAAATGTACACATATTTAGTTCAGTGCTACAATGGCTCAACTATATGGTTGGCTCATCTCACCAGATTATTTCATTTTTTTCATTTCACTGTAGTAGGGATTGTCAGAAGGAGATGGAAAACTCAAAATGAAACCAACGAGTTTAAAACATTTTCTTACTACATACAAATGCTGCTAAGTTTTATGTTTTCATTCCATTCCATTCGTCTAACAGCAACACTCTGATTTTGGCAATGTGAACAAATGTATGTTGTTGCTATAGAGATGAACTAACCATATAGTTGAGCCATGAGTGCTACCAACTCAAAAGTGGTTAGCTGTCAAAAAATCTACTACAGAAAACGAAACGAACAGAACTGCTATACGGATCACAAATTGAACCAGATAAATATGAGGATCACAACGTTGTTGTTGCATTTGCTTGTTAAATTTCTATCCGTATCTGGTTCACGCACCAATGGAACGTAATAATTGGTGCTTTATCGGTAACCGTATCGGTAACCTTTTAACAGCTGATTCGACCAACCTTATGAGAATCAATGCAATCGATTATTGGTGCCGCTAAGGTCGTAACCGTATCGTAGCCAAACAATTGGGTTTTGGTTTACCGTCCTAACGATAAACAGCTGATTACGTTAGGGATACGGATACAGCGATACGACATACGGCACCAATGACTCCGGCTTAAAAGCCAAATTTAACTTCCTTAACCCTAACGCCATAGTCGTAACCATACCCATATCCATAACCATCTCAATGTGATCGATTAATGGTGCGTTAACCTAAAAATCGTGAAAATTTCATAAAAATGATGAAAACGCAAAAAATTACAAACATATTCCACAAAAAATAAGTATCTTAGTCATAACGTACCCAAAACAATAAAGAAAATCTAAAAAAAAGTTATTAAATTCACCAACTCAAATATTTTTAGGTTATGGATATGGCGAGAAAACAAAAACCAACTGATTGTCTATGGCGTTAGCGTTATGGTATGGCACCATTAATCGATTACATTCCTTTCCATAAGGTAGGTTCGATCAGCTGATTTATCTGGTTATGGCTTTATGGTTACAAGTCACCATTAATTCGCCCTTAAGGCCATGCCAAGCAGTATTTACGTCAATAATCAAATCATGTATACACATATATAACATTGTGAATGATGACAAAGTGTGATCTCTTATCTGTCAACTGCCTGACAGGCTGTTCAATATGGTTACTTTTCAGAGTTTTGACAGGCTTTTCAATATGGCGGCGCCTATCTTCAGCGGGTGATAGAAAGAGATACAGAATGAGACAGCGATAGTCAAATACGAATCAGGTGATCCAATCACTTTGGAATTTTGACGTTTATGCAGAAGAGATCACACTTTGTCATCATTCACAATGATATATAAGGCAGCCGAAAGAGATGTCACACACAGATGCATTTACTTATACGCCTATGTGTGTGCGAGAGACTGTAAACTACAAACTCACATACATCTGGGAGACGCTGAAAAGTAGAAAATTGTAAACAAGTAGAAACTATATGAGAACTATAAACACTCGAAATAGTTGGTAAGTTCTGGAAATAGAAGAGCCTAGATGTATGCAGCGTAAACTATAAAAGCGGCACAAGCGAGTAAAAAGTAATTCAGTTTGAGTTGAGCTATCAATCAGTTTGATTAAGCACGCGATCTGGCGGCCAATAGTAGAGTTACATTTGTGTTATCAATCAGTTTGGTTATTAAGCCAGCGAGTAGCAAAGTATAAGTGTTATTGTGAAGTACTTTAATAGAGGCCATTTTTCCATTGTTCAATATTGGAGTTATTTATTCAACAGTTTAGTGATTCGAACTTAGCAGAGGATTGCAAATAAGAGGATTTGCAAGTAAATTCGTTACAATTGGTGTCAGAAGAGGAATTGTTGAATAAATTCTAGAGGACAACAATGACATGGCAAAGTTAAGTGAGTTGAAGATCCCGCAACTGAAGAAGGAGTTGGAGAACCGTGGATTGAATACAACCGGCATTAAACTCTAACTTCAGGCACGACTACGAGAGGCAATGGAATTAGAAGGAATTGACGTGGAAGAGTATGTCTTTCATCTTGATGGCGATGAGACAACAAAATTGGAGGAGAAAAATGAAACACCGCAAACAATGGCGAACACAGACTTGAACATGATATTGGCTGCAATATCGGCACAAATGTCCGAAATGTCATCACAAATATCCACCAACATTGTTATGGAATTGCCTTTACTATGGAAGCAGTAAGGAAGGCGGTCGGCATGATGTGTTGGTGCACAGTGGCTAGTCATTGTCGGGTGGGGCGGGTCCTTGCCAACCTTACTGTTCCTGCGCTATAAACAGAAAAAAGTTCCTATTATGCCTATCAAAACTGAAAGCTGTCAAAATCAAAAACCCTGACAGAAGCGCAGAGACCGACTCAAAACGCTTATAAATTCAAACTAAAACAACATCCGGTCGAACCGGATGTCACGGACAGACCGTTAAACATTCAAAAATTTAAAATTCAAAAAAAAGAAACTTCAAAAAAAAACTAAGCGCAAAAAAAAATTACCGAACCGGACATGGCCGGTTACCAACGTTGAAAATCAAACTAAAAAAAACGGCTGAAAAATAAAAATACAAATAAAAGGGCCGAATATATATAGGGGGCGCCGCGGGTGGTTGCGACGCCCGGTGCTTTACCCACCCTCAAAATCCATGGCCACCGACGCACCTAAATTTTCGGTGGCCCCTTACCTGTGTGCCCTAAGTGCCTTCTAAACAAGTAAGGAAGTCAGCATTCCCATATTGTCAACAAATTTATTCAATGCTCATTATTACTACTAACATAGATTTCTCTTTTGTTTTCTCTTACTTCTTACTACACGGGTTTTGGAACCTATTTAAGCTTATAAACAAAATTTTTTTTGAAAAAATTTTATAGCAATCAAAAGGCTATATATGTACTAAAATAAAAATATACTATATATGTAATGAAAGAAAATATTTTTTTTTGTAGAACTTTGGTCAAATGCCCTTTTTTCTCCTTTTTTTTCTCTTTTTTACAAATCTATCTTAGGGCTGTACAGTTTGGATACAACTTCTGCTAATTGGGGCCCCCTTACAAAATTAATAGTTGTTGTATTAAAATTACTTTAAGTTTAATTAAACATCAATTCGGTATTACACATAGTATAGTGACAGTAATATGTACTATGCGCTGAGAAATTAGTCATAAACGCAACTAGGACTAAACTTGGGGTAAATCCTACCCCTCAAAAAATATTGTTTCACAAGCTCAAGCAAAACGTAAGCTTTTAGCTTCATGGAAAAATTACCGAAGCCATTCACCTGTTCAGGTAAAACGTGAACCTTTTAAACTTATAGTACAATTACTGAAATCGTTTTACTTGTTCAAGTGAAACGTAAACTGTTTTACAAGTAAGTGTTAGGGTTGGTATTGTTTCGGGTTTAGTTCGACTCAGTCACCCAAAAAAAAAAAATGTATACAACAAAAAGTTTTGTTTTGCTAGCGCAAGCCAACCCGCATTACTTGTTATTTGCGTCTCTTAATATAGAGTTAATGCATTTTACTGATAATGCAACTGAGCTTGAATTACCAATAAAACTTTATTCCTTACCGAAACAATATCAACACTTTTGCTCACTCCAAAATCATATTCGCCACGATGGCATCAATAAAAAAATGTATTAGTAAAATTTTACCACAACGCAAAGCAGATTTTAATGCCTGAAACACCTTTTTCTTTGTTTCACGGGCAGTATAAATTGCACACCCATGACCATTAAAATATGCTTTGTTTTTTTGTTGGTTAAAATTTTTTTCTTGTAGAAAAAAGGCAACTTACTATGACTTAAACATTACATAGATATATACTCGAATATGGGTTTTTTTTTTCTTTTAATTAGCTTTATACCCTTTTTTGCAACACTTAATAGTTACGTTAAATTGATCTTCGTGGTTTTTAGTTATAGGACATAAACTTTACATTACTATCAATCTTGAGTTGTTTTTATGCTTTTTTAATATTAGTGCCTTTAACTACAGGGAATTCATTTTTCCATTTTTCCACCAAATTGCAATCCTATTTACAGTGCAAAGGTATTTAGCACATTGGTCTTTGTGTTTTATATAAACAATTCACTTTTAATTTAGTTGTGGTTGCATTAACATTATATAATGTTGCGGAGTCAAAAATATAATTTAAAAAAAAAGGTTAAGGCTACAACTACATAATTTTAGTTCAGTAGTGGAACGAACTCACCGCTTTAACCGCTGATGTTCGTTATCGCAATTGGAATGCCCGCAGGCCTATATTCGCTGTCCTGTGATTGTCATTGTAGTAGGTTTATTGTAGCCCAATCTGGTCGTAGTTGGTAAGGGTTGCGCTAGTAGTGTTAGTGCCGGTATGGACGCAGTTAATAAAGATGCGCTAGTAGTGTTATTGCCGGCATGAACGCGGCTAGCAAGGATGCGGCTGGTATTATTGCCGGTATGAGCGCAGTTAATAAAGGTGCGCTAGTCTTGGGGTCGGTGGAACCGCCTGTTGTTGGTGTTAACCTTAATGGCCTCAAGCCTATGTACGTGGCCCCGCTGCGTGCGTTGCAACTGGTGTGGCGGTACGTCTGATGGTTGTTGCGCTCGTGGTTGCGCTTATGAAGGAGTTGGGGGAGGTACTACCGATGGTGATGCCCGTGGTAAGAAAGAACGTGTATTACGGGAGTCCCTGTCGTGAAGACTTACCTCCGGTGTAAAACACAGATCAATGTCCGTTGATCTTCGGCCCAACAAGTTGGTACCAATGCGGTGAGCTGGGGTGTTCAAGTCAACCAGCCTTGGTTTGGCCGAGGAGGACTATCCATCCTCCTCTTCCATTTTCGGGTAATGGCACCCGGTTGCACGGCAACTCCACCGCGAGTTCCGTGCTTGCCTCAAGGTCCCTCTTTCATTGATTTTGATATCTCGGTATCTGGTTAACAAGTTAACCAGATTGAGATATTTGGCGGCGCTTGGTTTTGCTTAGATGTTGCTTAAAGGGCCGCACTACGTTGACAAACAAAGTGAGCTTGGCATCCAATTATGCGCCGTCTTCAACACCAAACACCATCACAATTTAAATCAAGGGATGTGACCAACCTTTTCCGCACACAGACCTGTGAGTGCCGAGTGCCCGCCTCAACAATGCCCCTCGACATCGCTTGAGGCCACACTACGTTGACAAACATTGTGTGCCATATTGTCTACTATTTGCTTCCATTTTTGCTACTAATTTCGCTCCAATTTCCACTCAATTACGCAACAATTATGCACCGATATGCCTCCAAATAAACTCCTACCACAATTAAGGGATGTGTCCAACCTTTTCCGCTCACAGACCTGTAAGTACCGAGTACCTGCCCCAGCAATATCCTTGCATTGCAGTCCGCCACACTGCAGTAATTTGACAACGTCAAATCTTGCCACATATAGGATGTGGCCATCCACACAGCGAACGCCTCCTATTCGCTTACGCAGTCTAAAGCAGCCTCAAACATCTCAAAAGACGAGATGAGCACCGGCCCCCTCGTACAATTATCGATTGTTTTTCGGCTGACGATAGACATGCGTTCCTTCACCATCTTTCGTCAACTTATTTGCAGCATATTTGTCACAAATTAAGGGATGTGACCAACCTGTCATCTGCCCCTCAGGGTCAGTTTCTCAATGAAATTGGGACTGCCGTGGCAAGCATGAGACCGAATTCCCTTGGGTCTTAGGTCCCCAAGGGAAAACAAGTCTACTCAGAGCGTGTGTCATAAGTGAACTCTATTTGAAACCACAGCCACCGCGATGCTCCCACAAGGGGGCCATCCCAGGACAGGAGGTGAGACCTGAGTACAAAGCATCGTTTGATGCAGTGCACCAGATCACACTGGCTTCTCCTGCTCCCGCGGTAGCAGTTTTTATAAAGACCTAGCCTAGGGTCTCACAGGGTGATACACCGCGTCCACCCTGCTACCTTTCGAGTAAAACACCTTACTCATGGATTGGGTACCCATGGTATTATGGTCGCCTTTTACGACCGGTATACCTACCGTGGGCATATTCTAACCCCTAACCCACAGGGGGAGCCCGTGGTAAGAGTAGGCACCGTTGGTGGTGGTTGGCGCGGTGGTCCGAGGTGAACAAAAGACCCAGGTGGCGATAAAGCTTCGTGCTGGCCTTTACGCCGGTGGTAGTGTCCTCCTAGGTTAAGATATATTACCACCCAATTCCCCCCTTTTTTTTCGTTATTTCTGCGCAGCATACAATTGCCACTTGAACATGCCTAATGGTTGATAGGTTAAAATGCAGATCTAATTCTGGCGTTGTTTCATTGATGGGAAAATGTTCACGTTGTAAGTCCCAATAATCATTTAAAAACACCATCGGTGAATACGTTTTACCGCCATCATCTAATTTGGTGTCGATTTGGCCGGCAACTCGGCGATTTTTCTTGATTTAGTTTTTCTTACCAAATTTTTTCTTTTGCTTATGTGTATACGGCGGAAACTCAATCTTCAAAAGGGCCGATTTTTTTCGTAGTGATGGCCGGTCTGTCTTTTTCTTGTTTTTTTCGATATCTTTTTATCGCAACTTTCCCCACATCGCTAGGTGTGTTCGCGTGAACACGCTCCCAAGTGGATCGTAGCCGTAGACCGTAGCAGCAGACCGTAACAACATGTCATCTCAACTGGAATCGCAAAAGACAGATATAACATCTAAGATGGAAACACAACTAGAAGAACAGAAAACGCGTATGTCAGAAATGTCGACACAGATTACACCGAAGATGGAAGCACAAGAGGCACGGATATCCGAAATGTCGGCTCAAATTTCAGCACAGATATCATCGCAGATCTCTGCTCAACTGGAAGAGCAAGAAGGACGTATTTCCTCGAAGTTGGAGGCGCAAGATACAAAAATTTTACAGTTTGAAGAAAAAATCGAGGCCGAGGTGTATGCTTTGAGAGGACGTATCGAGCAGTTGCAACTAAATCGCCCAGCAGTTTCAACTAGTAATCCAAAGGTAAAAACACCATCCTTTGACGGTTCTGTTCCTTTCCAGGTCTTTAAGCTACAGTTTGAGAAGACCGCACCAGTAAACCAATGGAATGCTGAAGATAAAGTTGCAGCTCTGTTCGTGGCACTGAAAGGGCCTGCCGCGGAATTCTTACAGACCATCCCAGAGTACGAGCGGAACCACTACGAAACATTGATGAGCGCTCTAGAGAGACGATACGGAACTGAGTATAGGAGACAGATATACCAAATGGAGTTGCTGAACCGCTTCCAGAGGCCTGGTGAAACATTGCAAGAGTTTGCGTCGGATATTGAAAGGCTAGCACATTTAGCGAATGCGGACGCACCCGTGGAATACACTGAAAGGGTAAAAATTCAGAGCTTTATAAATGGCATACGGGACGCCGAAACAAAGCGAGCTACATACGCAAACCCAAAGCCAACATTCGCAGAAACGGTGTCACAAGCTCTGATTCAGGAAACAGCGTCGCTTCTGTGTAAGCCAGTTTTCAAAGCACGCCGTGTGGAAGTAGAAAGGCCAGAGTGGGTAGACACAATTTTGGAAGCACTGAAGGGATCTCAACAGAAGAATGCCGGAGTTATTAAATGTTTCAAGTGCGGCAACCCAGGTCACATTGCACGTCATTGCGATCTTGGTCCTAATAGTTCCAACAATGTGGGTGGCCGTAAACGCAAAGCTGGCGGAAATGAGCAAGAGCGTGTCGAATGTAAAGAACGAAAACTTGCCCCGGCTATTGAATGTCCTGTGATATCTGTGTCGCAGATTGATAGAAAATCGAGCAGTCTTACCGTCAGAGGGAATGTGGATGGCAAAGAACGAGTACTGACTGTAGATACGGGCGCATCTCATTCCTTGATCCGATCTGCCTTGGTCAACAGGAGAGTAAAACCGTTACCTGGAGCAAAGTTTCGTACGGTCACTGGGGAGTATAACCGAGTTCAGGGAGAAGTGATATGTGAGGTCTTAATTGGGGAGGTCATGGTTCTACACAAATTCGTTGTGGCAGAGATCGTTGATGAAGTCATATTGGGAGTGGACTTCTTGGTTGACCATGACGTCAGGATCGATATGCGGAGAAAAATTATGCGCTATAAGAACCAGGACATACCACTTAACTTTAGTTTGGAAAAAGGGTTCAGCAGTAATCGGGTACTGGTGGAAAAGACTCGACAAAGACCACGAAAGTCAAAGGCAAAGGTTGATAGATCGAATGTGCCAAATAAATCAAAATCAAAAGTACCTGCGAGAGAAACACTGGAATTGACAAAACCTAAAATACGCAGGAAAACGAAGCAACGAATTTCCGAGAAAGAATGCGAGGGTAGTTTCAAACCGGAGAGCACTACTGTTGTAAAATGTGGGAACGATACCGATTATGCAAAGCAAATCCGTCCAGCGCAAGCTCTACGAAGTGGTTCATTGACCAAACAACAGAGTGTGAAGGAACGGCACAGGGTAATGCGTAGTAAGTTGATACACTGGCATGACAAGAACTTTAATCGGAAGGTTTCTTGGTAGGGTATTTGGTACTGTTCAACAACCCTCACCGGCGGAAAGGTGTTCCAGCTAAATTTCGGTGCAGTTGGGAAGGCCCGTACAAAGTTGTGAAGAAGATCAGTGATACCATCTACCGCATACAAACCACGGGTTAGAAGAGTGGTATATTTGGAGATGTTAGCGGCAGTTAGATCGGGAGATTTGTCTGATCGGGACGATCAGACTTATGTGGAGGGCAGTGTCACGGATATAAGCATCACAAAGGCAATGCTAAGGCCATGCCAAGCAGTATTTACGTCAATAATCAAATCATGTATACACATATATAAGGCAGCCGAAAGAGATGTCACACACAGATGCATTTACTTATACGCCTATGTGTGTGCGAGAGACTGTAAACTACAAACTCACATACATCTGAGAGACGCTGAAAAGTAGAAAATTGTAAACAAGTAGAAACTATATGAGAACTATAAACACTCGAAATAGTTGGTAAGTTCTGGAAATAGAAGAGCCTAGATGTATGCAGCGTAAACTATAAAAGCGGCACAAGCGAGTAAAAAGTAATTCAGTTTGAGTTGAGCTATCAATCAGTTTGATTAAGCACGCGATCTGGCGGCCAATAGTAGAGTTTCATTTGAGTTATCAATCAGTTTGGTTATTAAGCCAGCGAGTAGCAAAGTATAAGTGTTATTGTGAAGTACTTTAATAGAGGCCATTTTTCCATTGTTCAATATTGGAGTTATTTATTCAACAGTTTAGTGATTCGAACTTAGCAGAGGATTGCTAAGAAGAGGATTTGCAAGTAAATTCGTTACAATCTTATAAAATAGAGCACACAATTTTTACTTATAACCATAATATTGTATATTCTACTACTGGTGAGACTCCATATAATATATTTTTTAACAAACTCTCCCCTAAACTAAATCCGGAACTAATTAAAGAGAAAAGAATACAAAATATTAATTCTACACGAAAAGATACGCTATTGATACAAATTTCGTAAGTGCGGAAAATTCCAGAAAACGTTTAGATAAATCGAAAAACCCATTTAGACAAGTAAAATAAGTCAAAGCAGAGGAAGATATATCTAATGATGAGAATGAAGAGCACAATGGTCTACCGAAACAACGCATTTCAAAAGCACAAAAGCGGCGCGATAAGAAAGCACGTGAAGCACGTCAACGTGAAGAGGAAATACTTGCAGCTGCTGAAGATGCGAAATTTGCACCTAAAGCCACTGAATTACGTGCAATACAAACGAAATTACTTGAACGACAATTAACTCTACATAATATACCCTCTGATGGTGATTGTTTGTATAATGCTGTACGCCATCAATTATCTCAACATGGTCTAGCTAACCATAGCGTTCAAAAACTACGAAATGAATCAGCTAATTATATACGCACTCATAAGGATACACTAATTTGTTATATGACAAATCCTAAAACTGGTGATTTACTTACCGATGATGAGTTTAACAAATACTGTGAGACTTTACGTACGACACCAGCATGGGGTGGACAAATTGAATTAAAAGCTTTATCTTCAATATTGAAAGTACCAATTGAAGTATTGCAAGCGGAAGGTCCATCCACTGTGCAAGGAGCCGATGAATTTGCTGGACCCAATTTATTAATTACCTATCATCGTCATATGTACAGTTTGGGTGAACATTACAATTCAACGTTGCCCATAGATAAAACAGTAGGCGAAAGTGGAGGTAGCGAAAATGAATAGCCAAATAACTGACATTAGTCAGTAGGTGGATTTCATATAGCTATGCTCACACACAATTACAATATGCATTGCATATTAGAGCTTTATTAAGTATGATGGTATTAATTTAATTTATCTTTGCCAAGCTTGAATCAATTATGTAGTTTATATACCGAAAATATTTTTACTTTGTAAAAAAAATGTGCGATTTAAATGACAAATACATATCTAAGTAAATTATATTATTTTGTGATGGCTAATATAAATAAAAAAATGTTCTTTAAAAAATCTGTAGCTTTGTATACAGGCATATATTTTGCAAGAAAAGTAACCCACTGTTGAACTTGACTTTGTTTGAGGAGAATCGTTTATTTTATACTTACTGTATGGATATTATTTACATTCATATATCTCACTTTTCTTGTTTTATAATAAACTAAAACATAAATTTAATATCAAAATAAAAGCAAATTAGCAGTTACCAAGCAAAGCAACGGGCCCTTAGTATCGCGATGCAAAAGAAGGCTCTGAATAAGCCTGCAAATATAATGGGACAATTCATGTAAGCTGGCAGGGCCCTCGGATATCTCGTCAACTTTGTTAACCTAGCAAACTTATTTGGAAAATGTTTCATTTATGAGGCTAACATGATTACAAATGTGAATTTAATGAGCTGCCTTAGTATAAAATTACTTTCCTAATTGGCGCTTAAACATTTAAACGCGCCAGTCGCTTCTTCGTTGAGTTAATTGGATCACATACATATCTGTAAGATATATAATATCTACAACAATTCCCTAAAACACTGTTATTCTCTCTAACTGTATATAATTTCAATTACTACTTTAGATTAAGCTCTTAGCTTTTAAGTTCTTCCTGATTTACTCTTGTTTCTGATTTCAAACCGCTTACACGCGTGTGAACAATATTCTGAATAAACTTATAGTAATCAACCTAAAATTGTGGTTTATGTTATTGGCGCAGTGGCGGAGTCAAAGAAAATGATTCTTCAAACGAACCTTCGCAAAAACTTCCTTTTGATAATAATTAAAACTATGGAAAAATTGTAAAAAATTAAGTTTATACACAAACTCAAGTGAGCAGCATGTAAACTATTTGTGATAATAAGCATTTATCACAAACTTGATACCAAGTAAAAAGACATTTAAAATATTTAAAAAAATACGAAACACCAAAACGTTATCGTTAAATTATGCGAAATTATTGAAAAAAGTGACTTAAAAGCTTAAAAAATTTAAATCGAATGAGAAACATTTTGATGAAAATAACCGTTCGACTGGTTGTGGAAAATTTTTTAAGACAACAACAAATAAATTGTAAGACTGCAAACAAAGTCAAATAGCGGCCGAAGAACGAAAAAATTGAGTGCTACGAAAGACACAACAAAATACATATAAAGTAAAAGAACAATAAAAACAACAATGTTAATGAGCGCAATGTAAATAGACGTTTCGTTTTATGCACAACAACAATAAACATATCGTATGCAAGACCAACAGCTGCACGAAATTTGCACACAAATCGGCTCACTGAATTTAAGTACCTGTGAAAGAATAACCATGGAAGAAATCAAAGAAAGAAGAGATCGCGGCGTTAGGGGGTCAGAATATACCCGCGTTAGGTATGCCTGTCGTAAGAGGCGACTAAAATACCAGATTCAAGGGGATGTGTAGCGCAACCCTGCAGGTTGCCAGCGCAATATATAGCTTCTCCAAACCCAATTGTCAACCTCACCTATCCGCGGCGAATCCTGTTTCATTAACAGACGAGGCTCTGGTGACCCTAAGCTCCTTATGGAACTTGAGGTTGGGGAGGGAGGGGATGGTCTGAAGGTTTAATGTGGCCACATAAATCGTTCCCGAGATGGTCGGGCCAGCACGTACCGGATCTGTATCCGGCAAAGGACCATCACATCGATAACACTCCCCAAAGCCTTCGGGGAGCAACCTTATCGGTACAACAACAACAACGTCGCGTCGTGCAAAGCATTAAGTTAGTCTCCCCTTTCGATGGAGACAAATTACCTATCGCTCTTCATTGGCAGTATAGACAACATCATTCCGCCATTCACTTCTCTTACAAATAAAGAGAAACCCTTCTACTTCCAGTGTATAGTAAGCACACTACGTGCAGCAGCTTTGGATGTAATAAGGAGAGAACAACCATCTGATTGGCTTACACTACGTGAGTTATTAATTAGTGAATTTACTGAGCATACACCCATAACTACTATAATATTGTCAATTGATAATATTAAGCTTAGCAAGAGTGTAAAGAAATTATGTGATGATATTAACCAAGAAGTATGTAAAATAAGAGATCGTATTAAATTAAGTAATTTAGGTATTTCTCAGGAAAATTTTTTGAAAGCGGAATTACAAAAAATAATTTTAAGAACATTAGGGGGACTCATGATAGCATATAAACTTATAAGGTGTAAAATTATATCCATTTACACACGCGGTTATATGAACGCACCTAGTAATACTCTTGATAAACTTGATTGTTTTTCAGCTGTATTATTTCCAAACAAATTTTTTTGATTGTTATACAAATTAAAAAATACCGAGATTAAGTGAAAAATCAAAACTAAAACGCCTTTACTTGCTGATGTTGGAGATTTTTGATGAAAATGCCGTCTGTAATGTCTGCAAGGTTGCATTCCTTTGAGTTTACCGCGTTTACACAATGAAATGTGCGCGTAAATTTATACAAATTGT
This sequence comes from Eurosta solidaginis, assembly GCF_040869045.1. NCBI lineage: Eukaryota > Metazoa > Arthropoda > Insecta > Diptera > Tephritidae > Eurosta > Eurosta solidaginis. Next base: position 175,734,412 of record NC_090322.1, on the reverse strand, counting down.
GTAAATGATTTTTCATACAAAGTTTGACAGCTCGTGCGTAAACTAGATAAATTTATACGTTTACACACTTTATAAGGCATTTATACGGTTACATGAGTCCCCCTATTGAAAAGAGAGTTACCAAATCATCTTACTGCTTTGATTAATGTTGCTATCATGGTTCAACTACAGGTTGGCTCATCTGTAAAGCAACAAAATATGTCTGTTCAAATTGTCAAAATCTGTGTATTGATGTTGGTGCGAATGGTATGGAATGGAAACATAAAACTTAGCATTTTTTGTATGTGTAAGTAAAATGTTGCCAATGGGTTGGTTTCATTTTGAGTTTGCCATCTCCTTTTGACAATCCCTTCGACCATGCCCACTTTCTTTTGCAGTAGATACTAGTTTTTATCCGTACCAACCCCCTTTCCCCAGTAGTAGAGTGCAAAATATGTCGCAATACAACCAGCAAAGTGCTCAACACCGCATTCCTTATATGCCAGTACCTGATTCAAATCAGTTTCGTTCTAATCAGCGTAGCGTTCAAGCTGGTACTGAACAAATCGAGCTAACTCTTATCAGTCTCGCATTACACGATTCGACGCTCCAGTGCCAATGGAGCAAGATGAGCAAAATTTTCGTTTACAGGCCTCGGGAAGTTACCAAGAATTCAGTTGAATATTCAAAACAAACTGTGCGTGATTTTGATTGATACTGGCTCTTCAGTAAGTTTAATCAATCCAAATATTATAAATAGTGAAATAATTTCTTCCGACCCTATAACTTTAAAACCCGTTACCGGATCAGTAAAAATAAATTACATTCAAAAATTAGTTGACGATAAAAGTAATAAAATATTATTTTACGTATATGATTTTTCTAATAGTTTCGATGGCTTCTTAGGATGGAATGCGCTCAACCAATTATGCGCAAATATAGACATACCAAGCAAAACCATTACTTTGAATGGAGTAAAGTACAAGTTCGTAGATGAAGTCTTTCGTAGTGAGTATATCAATCTATTGGATAAATTAGGCATAAGACAAGATTCAAAAGAAAATACGTTTAGGTTAGACCACTTAAATAAAGAAGAGCGTGAAAATTTACAAACTCTTAGATAAACACAGTAGCTTATTTTATAAGGAAGGCGAAAAATTAACGTTTACAAGCTCAGTGAAGCATCAAATTAGAACAATCAATGATAATCCTATTTATGTAAAGTCCTATAGATACCCAGAAGTTTACAAGGAGGAGGTGAACAAGGAAATTAGAGAAATGTTAGACCAGAAAATTATCTGTAATAGTAGTTCGCCATACTCTGCACCTATTTGGGTTGTGCCAAAAAAGGTCAATGCATCGGGCATTCAAGACTGGCGTATCGTTGTCGATTATCGTAAGTTGAACGATATTACCATCAGCGATAAATTCCCCATACCGAGTATGGATGAAATTCTGGACAAATTGGGCAGATGTATGTATTTTACCACTTTAGATTTAGCAAAGGGGTTCCAAAAAATAAAAATGGATCCCCAAGATCGTGGAAAGACAGCATTTCAACATTTTCAACAAAAAATGACCACTACGAATTTCTCAGAATGCCTTTTGGTTTGAAAAATACTCCGGCGACCTTCCAGAGGCTGATGAATACGGTGTTGGATGGTTTAATCGATGTCAATTGCTGAGTTTACTTGGATGACATAATTATTTTTAGTACATCCCTACAGGAGCATATCGACTCGCTTAATAAAGTTTTTGATAGATTGAGAGAAGCTAATTGAAAAATCCACTTAAACAAGTGTGAATTTTTAAAGAAAGAGACAGAATTTCTTGGCCACATTATTACCCGAGACGGGATAAAACCAAATACCAATAAAGTGGCAGCAATTCTTAAATACCCCATTCCTAAGACGGAAAAAGAAATAAAACAATTTCTTGGTTTAGCAGGATTCTACCGCAAATTTATCAAAGACTGCTCAAACATAACTAAACCCCTTACGCATTGTTTAAAAAAAGGTAACAAAATCGACTCAAATAATGAAAAGTATTTAAGAGCAATCGAGGCAATTAAGCTGCTGATTACTAAGGATCCGATATTGGCTTATCCTGATTACAGCAAAATATTTACTCTTACAACAGATGCGTCGAATAAAGCTCTAGGGGCAGTCCTAAGCCAAAATGGGCGACCCGTGTGCTATACGAGTCGTACGTTAAATGAGCATGAGCTTAACTACTCAGCAACCGAAAAGGAATTGCTAGCTTTAGTGTGGGCAACAAAGTATTTTCGGCCATACTTATATGGTAGGAAATTTGTTATTCACACTGACCATCGATCTTTGCAATGGCTACACAATTTGAAGGAGCCGAATTCAAAGTTGCAAAGGTGGAAAATTAAATTGAACGAGTTTGATTTTGAAGTGAAATATATTGCTGGGAAAGAAAGTTACGTTGCTGATGCGTTATCAAGAATTAAAATTCAGGAATGTAACTATGGCGAAGCTGATTCAATTGTTGCAACTATTCACTCGGGTTCAGAAGTCTTCATAAGAATAACAGAAAGACCCTTAAATATATTCAAGCGGCAATTGAAGTTAATACGAGGTGACAAGAATTCTTTCAAAACAGAAAATGTGTTTAAAAATTCTTTAACTACAGTAATATACTGAACTTAGCACTGAATTAATAAAAGAAATAATTAGTAAGTATCTGCTTAATTTTAAAGCTGCTATTTATATACCAAACGAATATGACTTTGTAATTTTTCAAAACTTATATAAATCGGTCTTTCAAAATAAACCAAATTCACTAGTTAGAACAACGAAGTTGTTGTTTTTTTTTTTTTTTTTTGAATTTCTGAATGGCTAGCTCAAGAGCTTTAAACGCGCTATTAAAAGTATTTAATGTTATGGGTCCTCAAAAGTACTTAAAATAGATAAAGACCAAGGTATAAATAATTAATATAAAGCAGTGGTGTGAACAACTAAATGTAAAGTTAGAAGTGAGTACAGGAAAAACTGGTATTGGAGACATCGAGCGCTTACATAAAAGCTTGAACGAAAAACTTCGAATAATTAACACTTCCGATAATCAAGAATTAAAATATTGTCACGGATATTAGCATCACCAAGCTATACCATCACTAAGGCAATGCTAAAGCTGGAGACATTAGGGCCGTTCCATTGGTTTATCGAGCTCTGGCTCTGGCTCAAATCTCATTGGAACGATCTGGATCAACTTTATGAGAACTGGCAGCACTAATATAAAACGTCTGTTTTGTTGAAAATAAGAAGAAACGTACACAAAATTTTAAGATACTGATGGAATTATTAACATTTAAATAGTTTCGCACGTAAGCAAACTATTTATTTTCCTTACATCATCTTAAAGTTGTTTACTCTATCAGTGTTTTTGCTTTTAAATATGGCGAATTCTTTTATGTATACACAAATGTACACATATTTAGTTCAGTGCTACAATGGCTCAACTATATGGTTGGCTCATCTCACCAGATTATTTCATTTTTTTCATTTCACTGTAGTAGGGATTGTCAGAAGGAGATGGAAAACTCAAAATGAAACCAACGAGTTTAAAACATTTTCTTACTACATACAAATGCTGCTAAGTTTTATGTTTTCATTCCATTCCATTCGTCTAACAGCAACACTCTGATTTTGGCAATGTGAACAAATGTATGTTGTTGCTATAGAGATGAACTAACCATATAGTTGAGCCATGAGTGCTACCAACTCAAAAGTGGTTAGCTGTCAAAAAATCTACTACAGAAAACGAAACGAACAGAACTGCTATACGGATCACAAATTGAACCAGATAAATATGAGGATCACAACGTTGTTGTTGCATTTGCTTGTTAAATTTCTATCCGTATCTGGTTCACGCACCAATGGAACGTAATAATTGGTGCTTTATCGGTAACCGTATCGGTAACCTTTTAACAGCTGATTCGACCAACCTTATGAGAATCAATGCAATCGATTATTGGTGCCGCTAAGGTCGTAACCGTATCGTAGCCAAACAATTGGGTTTTGGTTTACCGTCCTAACGATAAACAGCTGATTACGTTAGGGATACGGATACAGCGATACGACATACGGCACCAATGACTCCGGCTTAAAAGCCAAATTTAACTTCCTTAACCCTAACGCCATAGTCGTAACCATACCCATATCCATAACCATCTCAATGTGATCGATTAATGGTGCGTTAACCTAAAAATCGTGAAAATTTCATAAAAATGATGAAAACGCAAAAAATTACAAACATATTCCACAAAAAATAAGTATCTTAGTCATAACGTACCCAAAACAATAAAGAAAATCTAAAAAAAAGTTATTAAATTCACCAACTCAAATATTTTTAGGTTATGGATATGGCGAGAAAACAAAAACCAACTGATTGTCTATGGCGTTAGCGTTATGGTATGGCACCAATAATCGATTACATTCCTTTCCATAAGGTAGGTTCGATCAGCTGATTTATCTGGTTATGGCTTTATGGTTACAAGTCACCATTAATTCGCCCTTAAGGCCATGCCAAGCAGTATTTACGTCAATAATCAAATCATGTATACACATATATAACATTGTGAATGATGACAAAGTGTGATCTCTTATCTGTCAACTGCCTGACAGGCTGTTCAATATGGTTACTTTTCAGAGTTTTGACAGGCTTTTCAATATGGCGGCGCCTATCTTCAGCGGGTGATAGAAAGAGATACAGAATGAGACAGCGATAGTCAAATACGAATCAGGTGATCCAATCACTTTGGAATTTTGACGTTTATGCAGAAGAGATCACACTTTGTCATCATTCACAATGATATATAAGGCAGCCGAAAGAGATGTCACACACAGATGCATTTACTTATACGCCTATGTGTGTGCGAGAGACTGTAAACTACAAACTCACATACATCTGGGAGACGCTGAAAAGTAGAAAATTGTAAACAAGTAGAAACTATATGAGAACTATAAACACTCGAAATAGTTGGTAAGTTCTGGAAATAGAAGAGCCTAGATGTATGCAGCGTAAACTATAAAAGCGGCACAAGCGAGTAAAAAGTAATTCAGTTTGAGTTGAGCTATCAATCAGTTTGATTAAGCACGCGATCTGGCGGCCAATAGTAGAGTTACATTTGTGTTATCAATCAGTTTGGTTATTAAGCCAGCGAGTAGCAAAGTATAAGTGTTATTGTGAAGTACTTTAATAGAGGCCATTTTTCCATTGTTCAATATTGGAGTTATTTATTCAACAGTTTAGTGATTCGAACTTAGCAGAGGATTGCAAATAAGAGGATTTGCAAGTAAATTCGTTACAATTGGTGTCAGAAGAGGAATTGTTGAATAAATTCTAGAGGACAACAATGACATGGCAAAGTTAAGTGAGTTGAAGATCCCGCAACTGAAGAAGGAGTTGGAGAACCGTGGATTGAATACAACCGGCATTAAACTCTAACTTCAGGCACGACTACGAGAGGCAATGGAATTAGAAGGAATTGACGTGGAAGAGTATGTCTTTCATCTTGATGGCGATGAGACAACAAAATTGGAGGAGAAAAATGAAACACCGCAAACAATGGCGAACACAGACTTGAACATGATATTGGCTGCAATATCGGCACAAATGTCCGAAATGTCATCACAAATATCCACCAACATTGTTATGGAATTGCCTTTACTATGGAAGCAGTAAGGAAGGCGGTCGGCATGATGTGTTGGTGCACAGTGGCTAGTCATTGTCGGGTGGGGCGGGTCCTTGCCAACCTTACTGTTCCTGCGCTATAAACAGAAAAAAGTTCCTATTATGCCTATCAAAACTGAAAGCTGTCAAAATCAAAAACCCTGACAGAAGCGCAGAGACCGACTCAAAACGCTTATAAATTCAAACTAAAACAACATCCGGTCGAACCGGATGTCACGGACAGACCGTTAAACATTCAAAAATTTAAAATTCAAAAAAAAGAAACTTCAAAAAAAAACTAAGCGCAAAAAAAAATTACCGAACCGGACATGGCCGGTTACCAACGTTGAAAATCAAACTAAAAAAAACGGCTGAAAAATAAAAATACAAATAAAAGGGCCGAATATATATAGGGGGCGCCGCGGGTGGTTGCGACGCCCGGTGCTTTACCCACCCTCAAAATCCATGGCCACCGACGCACCTAAATTTTCGGTGGCCCCTTACCTGTGTGCCCTAAGTGCCTTCTAAACAAGTAAGGAAGTCAGCATTCCCATATTGTCAACAAATTTATTCAATGCTCATTATTACTACTAACATAGATTTCTCTTTTGTTTTCTCTTACTTCTTACTACACGGGTTTTGGAACCTATTTAAGCTTATAAACAAAATTTTTTTTGAAAAAATTTTATAGCAATCAAAAGGCTATATATGTACTAAAATAAAAATATACTATATATGTAATGAAAGAAAATATTTTTTTTTGTAGAACTTTGGTCAAATGCCCTTTTTTCTCCTTTTTTTTCTCTTTTTTACAAATCTATCTTAGGGCTGTACAGTTTGGATACAACTTCTGCTAATTGGGGCCCCCTTACAAAATTAATAGTTGTTGTATTAAAATTACTTTAAGTTTAATTAAACATCAATTCGGTATTACACATAGTATAGTGACAGTAATATGTACTATGCGCTGAGAAATTAGTCATAAACGCAACTAGGACTAAACTTGGGGTAAATCCTACCCCTCAAAAAATATTGTTTCACAAGCTCAAGCAAAACGTAAGCTTTTAGCTTCATGGAAAAATTACCGAAGCCATTCACCTGTTCAGGTAAAACGTGAACCTTTTAAACTTATAGTACAATTACTGAAATCGTTTTACTTGTTCAAGTGAAACGTAAACTGTTTTACAAGTAAGTGTTAGGGTTGGTATTGTTTCGGGTTTAGTTCGACTCAGTCACCCAAAAAAAAAAATGTATACAACAAAAAGTTTTGTTTTGCTAGCGCAAGCCAACCCGCATTACTTGTTATTTGCGTCTCTTAATATAGAGTTAATGCATTTTACTGATAATGCAACTGAGCTTGAATTACCAATAAAACTTTATTCCTTACCGAAACAATATCAACACTTTTGCTCACTCCAAAATCATATTCGCCACGATGGCATCAATAAAAAAATGTATTAGTAAAATTTTACCACAACGCAAAGCAGATTTTAATGCCTGAAACACCTTTTTCTTTGTTTCACGGGCAGTATAAATTGCACACCCATGACCATTAAAATATGCTTTGTTTTTTTGTTGGTTAAAATTTTTTTCTTGTAGAAAAAAGGCAACTTACTATGACTTAAACATTACATAGATATATACTCGAATATGGGTTTTTTTTTTCTTTTAATTAGCTTTATACCCTTTTTTGCAACACTTAATAGTTACGTTAAATTGATCTTCGTGGTTTTTAGTTATAGGACATAAACTTTACATTACTATCAATCTTGAGTTGTTTTTATGCTTTTTTAATATTAGTGCCTTTAACTACAGGGAATTCATTTTTCCATTTTTCCACCAAATTGCAATCCTATTTACAGTGCAAAGGTATTTAGCACATTGGTCTTTGTGTTTTATATAAACAATTCACTTTTAATTTAGTTGTGGTTGCATTAACATTATATAATGTTGCGGAGTCAAAAATATAATTTAAAAAAAAAGGTTAAGGCTACAACTACATAATTTTAGTTCAGTAGTGGAACGAACTCACCGCTTTAACCGCTGATGTTCGTTATCGCAATTGGAATGCCCGCAGGCCTATATTCGCTGTCCTGTGATTGTCATTGTAGTAGGTTTATTGTAGCCCAATCTGGTCGTAGTTGGTAAGGGTTGCGCTAGTAGTGTTAGTGCCGGTATGGACGCAGTTAATAAAGATGCGCTAGTAGTGTTATTGCCGGCATGAACGCGGCTAGCAAGGATGCGGCTGGTATTATTGCCGGTATGAGCGCAGTTAATAAAGGTGCGCTAGTCTTGGGGTCGGTGGAACCGCCTGTTGTTGGTGTTAACCTTAATGGCCTCAAGCCTATGTACGTGGCCCCGCTGCGTGCGTTGCAACTGGTGTGGCGGTACGTCTGATGGTTGTTGCGCTCGTGGTTGCGCTTATGAAGGAGTTGGGGGAGGTACTACCGATGGTGATGCCCGTGGTAAGAAAGAACGTGTATTACGGGAGTCCCTGTCGTGAAGACTTACCTCCGGTGTAAAACACAGATCAATGTCCGTTGATCTTCGGCCCAACAAGTTGGTACCAATGCGGTGAGCTGGGGTGTTCAAGTCAACCAGCCTTGGTTTGGCCGAGGAGGACTATCCATCCTCCTCTTCCATTTTCGGGTAATGGCACCCGGTTGCACGGCAACTCCACCGCGAGTTCCGTGCTTGCCTCAAGGTCCCTCTTTCATTGATTTTGATATCTCGGTATCTGGTTAACAAGTTAACCAGATTGAGATATTTGGCGGCGCTTGGTTTTGCTTAGATGTTGCTTAAAGTGACAAACAAAGTGAGCTTGGCATCCAATTATGCGCCGTCTTCAACACCAAACACCATCACAATTTAAATCAAGGGATGTGACCAACCTTTTCCGCACACAGACCTGTGAGTGCCGAGTGCCCGCCTCAACAATGCCCCTCGACATCGCTTGAGGCCACACTACGTTGACAAACATTGTGTGCCATATTGTCTACTATTTGCTTCCATTTTTGCTACTAATTTCGCTCCAATTTCCACTCAATTACGCAACAATTATGCACCGATATGCCTCCAAATAAACTCCTACCACAATTAAGGGATGTGTCCAACCTTTTCCGCTCACAGACCTGTAAGTACCGAGTACCTGCCCCAGCAATATCCTTGCATTGCAGTCCGCCACACTGCAGTAATTTGACAACGTCAAATCTTGCCACATATAGGATGTGGCCATCCACACAGCGAACGCCTCCTATTCGCTTACGCAGTCTAAAGCAGCCTCAAACATCTCAAAAGACGAGATGAGCACCGGCCCCCTCGTACAATTATCGATTGTTTTTCGGCTGACGATAGACATGCGTTCCTTCACCATCTTTCGTCAACTTATTTGCAGCATATTTGTCACAAATTAAGGGATGTGACCAACCTGTCATCTGCCCCTCAGGGTCAGTTTCTCAATGAAATTGGGACTGCCGTGGCAAGCATGAGACCGAATTCCCTTGGGTCTTAGGTCCCCAAGGGAAAACAAGTCTACTCAGAGCGTGTGTCATAAGTGAACTCTATTTGAAACCACAGCCACCGCGATGCTCCCACAAGGGGGCCATCCCAGGACAGGAGGTGAGACCTGAGTACAAAGCATCGTTTGATGCAGTGCACCAGATCACACTGGCTTCTCCTGCTCCCGCGGTAGCAGTTTTTATAAAGACCTAGCCTAGGGTCTCACAGGGTGATACACCGCGTCCACCCTGCTACCTTTCGAGTAAAACACCTTACTCATGGATTGGGTACCCATGGTATTATGGTCGCCTTTTACGACCGGTATACCTACCGTGGGCATATTCTAACCCCTAACCCACAGGGGGAGCCCGTGGTAAGAGTAGGCACCGTTGGTGGTGGTTGGCGCGGTGGTCCGAGGTGAACAAAAGACCCAGGTGGCGATAAAGCTTCGTGCTGGCCTTTACGCCGGTGGTAGTGTCCTCCTAGGTTAAGATATATTACCACCCAATTCCCCCCTTTTTTTTCGTTATTTCTGCGCAGCATACAATTGCCACTTGAACATGCCTAATGGTTGATAGGTTAAAATGCAGATCTAATTCTGGCGTTGTTTCATTGATGGGAAAATGTTCACGTTGTAAGTCCCAATAATCATTTAAAAACACCATCGGTGAATACGTTTTACCGCCATCATCTAATTTGGTGTCGATTTGGCCGGCAACTCGGCGATTTTTCTTGATTTAGTTTTTCTTACCAAATTTTTTCTTTTGCTTATGTGTATACGGCGGAAACTCAATCTTCAAAAGGGCCGATTTTTTTCGTAGTGATGGCCGGTCTGTCTTTTTCTTGTTTTTTTCGATATCTTTTTATCGCAACTTTCCCCACATCGCTAGGTGTGTTCGCGTGAACACGCTCCCAAGTGGATCGTAGCCGTAGACCGTAGCAGCAGACCGTAACAACATGTCATCTCAACTGGAATCGCAAAAGACAGATATAACATCTAAGATGGAAACACAACTAGAAGAACAGAAAACGCGTATGTCAGAAATGTCGACACAGATTACACCGAAGATGGAAGCACAAGAGGCACGGATATCCGAAATGTCGGCTCAAATTTCAGCACAGATATCATCGCAGATCTCTGCTCAACTGGAAGAGCAAGAAGGACGTATTTCCTCGAAGTTGGAGGCGCAAGATACAAAAATTTTACAGTTTGAAGAAAAAATCGAGGCCGAGGTGTATGCTTTGAGAGGACGTATCGAGCAGTTGCAACTAAATCGCCCAGCAGTTTCAACTAGTAATCCAAAGGTAAAAACACCATCCTTTGACGGTTCTGTTCCTTTCCAGGTCTTTAAGCTACAGTTTGAGAAGACCGCACCAGTAAACCAATGGAATGCTGAAGATAAAGTTGCAGCTCTGTTCGTGGCACTGAAAGGGCCTGCCGCGGAATTCTTACAGACCATCCCAGAGTACGAGCGGAACCACTACGAAACATTGATGAGCGCTCTAGAGAGACGATACGGAACTGAGTATAGGAGACAGATATACCAAATGGAGTTGCTGAACCGCTTCCAGAGGCCTGGTGAAACATTGCAAGAGTTTGCGTCGGATATTGAAAGGCTAGCACATTTAGCGAATGCGGACGCACCCGTGGAATACACTGAAAGGGTAAAAATTCAGAGCTTTATAAATGGCATACGGGACGCCGAAACAAAGCGAGCTACATACGCAAACCCAAAGCCAACATTCGCAGAAACGGTGTCACAAGCTCTGATTCAGGAAACAGCGTCGCTTCTGTGTAAGCCAGTTTTCAAAGCACGCCGTGTGGAAGTAGAAAGGCCAGAGTGGGTAGACACAATTTTGGAAGCACTGAAGGGATCTCAACAGAAGAATGCCGGAGTTATTAAATGTTTCAAGTGCGGCAACCCAGGTCACATTGCACGTCATTGCGATCTTGGTCCTAATAGTTCCAACAATGTGGGTGGCCGTAAACGCAAAGCTGGCGGAAATGAGCAAGAGCGTGTCGAATGTAAAGAACGAAAACTTGCCCCGGCTATTGAATGTCCTGTGATATCTGTGTCGCAGATTGATAGAAAATCGAGCAGTCTTACCGTCAGAGGGAATGTGGATGGCAAAGAACGAGTACTGACTGTAGATACGGGCGCATCTCATTCCTTGATCCGATCTGCCTTGGTCAACAGGAGAGTAAAACCGTTACCTGGAGCAAAGTTTCGTACGGTCACTGGGGAGTATAACCGAGTTCAGGGAGAAGTGATATGTGAGGTCTTAATTGGGGAGGTCATGGTTCTACACAAATTCGTTGTGGCAGAGATCGTTGATGAAGTCATATTGGGAGTGGACTTCTTGGTTGACCATGACGTCAGGATCGATATGCGGAGAAAAATTATGCGCTATAAGAACCAGGACATACCACTTAACTTTAGTTTGGAAAAAGGGTTCAGCAGTAATCGGGTACTGGTGGAAAAGACTCGACAAAGACCACGAAAGTCAAAGGCAAAGGTTGATAGATCGAATGTGCCAAATAAATCAAAATCAAAAGTACCTGCGAGAGAAACACTGGAATTGACAAAACCTAAAATACGCAGGAAAACGAAGCAACGAATTTCCGAGAAAGAATGCGAGGGTAGTTTCAAACCGGAGAGCACTACTGTTGTAAAATGTGGGAACGATACCGATTATGCAAAGCAAATCCGTCCAGCGCAAGCTCTACGAAGTGGTTCATTGACCAAACAACAGAGTGTGAAGGAACGGCACAGGGTAATGCGTAGTAAGTTGATACACTGGCATGACAAGAACTTTAATCGGAAGGTTTCTTGGTAGGGTATTTGGTACTGTTCAACAACCCTCACCGGCGGAAAGGTGTTCCAGCTAAATTTCGGTGCAGTTGGGAAGGCCCGTACAAAGTTGTGAAGAAGATCAGTGATACCATCTACCGCATACAAACCACGGGTTAGAAGAGTGGTATATTTGGAGATGTTAGCGGCAGTTAGATCGGGAGATTTGTCTGATCGGGACGATCAGACTTATGTGGAGGGCAGTGTCACGGATATAAGCATCACAAAGGCAATGCTAAGGCCATGCCAAGCAGTATTTACGTCAATAATCAAATCATGTATACACATATATAAGGCAGCCGAAAGAGATGTCACACACAGATGCATTTACTTATACGCCTATGTGTGTGCGAGAGACTGTAAACTACAAACTCACATACATCTGAGAGACGCTGAAAAGTAGAAAATTGTAAACAAGTAGAAACTATATGAGAACTATAAACACTCGAAATAGTTGGTAAGTTCTGGAAATAGAAGAGCCTAGATGTATGCAGCGTAAACTATAAAAGCGGCACAAGCGAGTAAAAAGTAATTCAGTTTGAGTTGAGCTATCAATCAGTTTGATTAAGCACGCGATCTGGCGGCCAATAGTAGAGTTTCATTTGAGTTATCAATCAGTTTGGTTATTAAGCCAGCGAGTAGCAAAGTATAAGTGTTATTGTGAAGTACTTTAATAGAGGCCATTTTTCCATTGTTCAATATTGGAGTTATTTATTCAACAGTTTAGTGATTCGAACTTAGCAGAGGATTGCTAAGAAGAGGATTTGCAAGTAAATTCGTTACAATCTTATAAAATAGAGCACACAATTTTTACTTATAACCATAATATTGTATATTCTACTACTGGTGAGACTCCATATAATATATTTTTTAACAAACTCTCCCCTAAACTAAATCCGGAACTAATTAAAGAGAAAAGAATACAAAATATTAATTCTACACGAAAAGATACGCTATTGATACAAATTTCGTAAGTGCGGAAAATTCCAGAAAACGTTTAGATAAATCGAAAAACCCATTTAGACAAGTAAAATAAGTCAAAGCAGAGGATGATAATGAGCATTTTGTCGTTAAATTTAAAAATAGAAACGTAAGAAAATACAAAAACCAATTCAAGCGAAAAAAAAAGAAAATGTGTAACCAAATTAATATAAATTAAAGAAAAAGCGTTTTGTATTTACTAAAATCCTTTAACATAATTAAATTTAAGAAATTTAAATTTTACGTATTTAGTTTAAGTATACAGCAATTTCTTAGGAAGGGGGGAGTGACATTATGTCTCTACAACAATTCCCTAAAACACTGTTATTCTCTCTAACTGTATATGATTTCAATTACTACTTTAGAGTAAGCTCTTAGCTTTTAAGTTCTTCCTGATTTACTCTTGTTTCTGATTTCAAACCGCTTACACGCGTGTCAACAATATTCTGAATAAACTTATAGTAATCAACCTAAAATTGTGGTTTGTATTTGTATTTATTATTATTATTATTATTATTATTATTTATTTAATATAGTAATCTTTGAAATACAATGTTTCTTACAGACTACATAATGAATTAGATAAATTTACAAATTAGATAAATTTACATTACAGAGTAGTGTACAGAAGATTTAAGAAAGCCTGTTTTGTCATTATAAAATCAATGACAGTAGTTTCTGACAAAGTATTAAATTCTCTCAAAGAGCGCACCAAAGGTGCATTTCCAGCAAATGTCGTTTTTACTTTGGGTAGATAAAATGGATAAGATACACGAAGATTACGTCTAGGGACATTGAAACATATTTTATGCAAGAGATATGGGCAATCAACGATGCCTTGAATCATGTTAAACGTAAACGTTAAAGACAAGATAGATCTACGGCTTTCCAGAGATTGCAAGTTTATCAGTTGAAGACGAGCTGTGTAGGCCGGAACCGGGTTTTCAAAATTCAGAAACCGTAGGGCAAATTTAAGGAAAACCTTTTGTACACGCTCAATCCTTTGAATCGGAAGTTGATTATAGGGCCTCCACACGAAGACAGCATACTCAAGATGCGAGCGCACAAAGCTTGTAAATAAAAGTTTCAAGGTATATGGGTCTGAGAAATTAGTGCTGTTACGACGTACAAACCCCAGAACTGAGTAAGCTTTCGCGATAATGAAATTAATGTGGCTATTGAAAGAGAGTTTTGTGTCAAATATAACTCCTAGTCTTTAACTTCATTAACATTTAGCAGAGTAACATTTGAAATGCTGTAAGACGTACTACGTACATTAAAAATTTTCGCAAAAGTCATTTTGAAACACTTCTTTATATTTAAAGATGAATGTGATTTACTACACCATAGATAAAGAGCATTAACATCCTGCTGTAGCCTTGCTTCATCGAGAGAGTCTTTGACTACAGCAAATAACTTAAGATCGTCTGCATAAAGCAAACACTTGGCGAATGAAAAACAACTTCCAATGTCATTAATAAATAAGACAAACAGTAGAGGTCCAAGAACGCTTCCTTGGGGTACGCCTGAAGTGGCCACGAAAGATTCGGAACACATGCCGTCAATAGTAACAACACAGCGTCTATTCGATAAATAGGATTTGATCCATTCCAAGAAGTAGGAATGAAAACCTAAACAAGCCAGTTTTTTAACTAGAATTTTATGCGAGACTTTATCGAAAGCTTTTGAAAAGTCTGTGTATATACAATCTACTTGATGACCAACAGAAAACGCTGTTATGCAGTAGTCACTAAAAGCCGCTAAGTTCGAAACTGTAGACCTTCCGGGAACAAAGCCATGTTGGTTATGAGATATAATGTACTTTGTAGCAAAATAAATCTTCTCTTTCACTACGCACTCAAAAAGTTTAGATATGGTTGAAAGTTTTGATATGGGCCGATAATTTCTAACATTATTTTTCTTACCACTTTTTAGAATGGGAGTTATGTAAGTGACTTTCCAGTCATCAATGAAGCTACCAGACGTCAGCGACTTGTTAAACAAGATTTTCAAAGGCTCAACAAAAGCTGGACAACATTTAAAGAGGACCGCAGACAGACCATCGACATCAGTTTCCGAAGAAGGCTTTAGCAACGATAGCCCGCTGGAGATATCTTCAGAAGAAAGTGTGAGGGAACCGAAGTTGAGGCACGTGTTTTCGTCAGAAGAAAAGCTTGGTAAAGCATCGGAATCATCCGATACGAAGTTGGACATAAAAAAATCAGCGAAGAGGTCAACCACATCTTTAGGAACCTCCGCGAAATTATCATCTAAGAAAACCGATTTAGGGATGTTTGAACACGATCTCTTGGATTTGATATAAGTCCAAAAGAATTTAGGATTATATTTAATGCTGGACTCAGCAGAACGAGTGTAATTTTTTCGAAGATGTTTATCTACCCTTGTGAATTCTTTTGAGTACCGCTGATACATAACAAAAAAATTCTGGCATTTAGATTTCCGAAATTTTTTATAATATTTATTTCTAAGATTTTTTAGCTTTTTTAAACCTTTCGTGTACCAAGGCACTCTGTATGGCATTTTTTTTTTAAAGGTACATACTTCAAACAAAGCTCATTTGCAGCCTTCTTGAATTTCAGAAAAGAGTTAGATGTTGACATGTCAGATAAGATTAATTAATTAATTAATCTCAAGCAACGAGCTATTTAAACTTTGAAAGTCACATTTTGAGAAATTAAATACGATTTTATCATTATTGGCTTCACAAATAGGCAAATAATTGTAGTAATCAATGCTTACAACTAAGGGAACATGATGTTTGTCACACGGAGTTATAGGAGATAAACAATTAGATATACTGTAATTAAAATTATCGCTTACAAATACGAGATCTAAGATTTTGTTCAAAGAATTAACAAATTTGTTTATTTGTTTCAAGTCTAGACTGAGAATAGAATCAATAAAGTAGGACTCGTAAGAAGTCGTGACATTAGATGGAGTAAGATCTAAATTACAAAAACTGGAAGTCCAACGGACACTACTTAAGTTAAAATCACCAAAAATACAAAGATTACCGTCCGGATTATTATTAACCCCAAGAGATACAATATTATCCGCATGCATTTTATATAATTCAAACTCACTATTGGGTGGAATGTAGGATGCCACAATATACAATGAGTCACTTTTTGAGGACGTACTTATACATACACACAATTGATCCAATAAAGAATTATCATTCATAGGGGTGACGACGTATGCGCGAAATTTACGGCGTACAGCAATAAGAACTCCTCCTTCTCTACAAGCGCCTGTTTTAGAAGGATCCCTGTCCTTACGGACGACATCGAAAAGATTAGGGTCAAAGAACTCACTGTCATGAAAGCCAGAATGCAACCAGGTCTCCACGATGACAAATATGTCATAGTCCACTTGTGCACTAAATGAACTAACAATGTCAGATTTTGTCCTTAAACCAGATATGTTTTGAAAGTATATTTTTAGACCACAGGGCTTATCATAAGATCGCTGCAAATAGTATAGATCAGTTGGAGTGGAATTGAAATTTAGGTTTTTGGCGTTGTGGGCCTCCGCCGGTGAAAAAATTGAAAAGGTTTGATTTTTACATCCCTCGGCCACACCGAAGCATCGAGAACTTTATCATTAAATTTTGATGGGACACCAAGTTTAAAATTTATGTGCTTACGATTGTACATTCCGCTTGGGTCATTTTTCTTTAATAATTTTTTGCAACATAGTTCATCAACATAGTTCATTCAAAATTATGGGAAAAAGGATAAAAATACTTGTTTTAGTGTAGGTATTATTAGTTCGAAGGCGGAGGGTAAATATTATCTCCCATTCAAAAGTTATCACTAAAAATAGGTTTTGTAAATATGAACTCCCGGTGCAACCAGCCCATTTTGATCACAGAACCTGGAACGCCAGACATGTAGGATAAGCCCTATCCATTAAATAATGTTAACTATTATATCATACGTCCGATTTACTGAAATTTCAAAAGAATGTATGGTTTTCACTGCGAGCTAAATGCGTTACAATATTTGACTAATTAATTTAATCGAAATGTAAATTTTACTTAGATTTGTTTATATTTAACTCTAACTAGTCGTATTATTGTAAAATAACTTTAAGGAAATAAATATTTTACAACTATCATTTTATGAAATGATTGAAACTATAATCGCCGAAATGTATGTCAAAAATCCATATTTTCAGATCTATTAATTTTTGTTTGGAGTGGCATCATTGATAAATGTTATAAAAAATGTGCATTTTGACAGCGCTCTCTCGAAACAAAGAGTTGCAAATCCATTCATCTATGTCAGCAGCACGCCGAGAACTATGGTTATCGTCATCTGTGTTTTGATTTTCATTTTCTTTTATGCAAACAATTTCCGCATCAACATCAACTGTGAGAGTCGATTTTTTTGAGCCGGGCTCCCTTCTAAATGTTTTTGTGTTTGATGTCGGATTATTAGGCAACGGTCGATTTCCACTAGAGCAAGAATTATCATTGTTTTTATCATTGTTTTTGTTGATGAATAATGGTGAGTGAGAGCTAAGACTGCAGGCAGGTGCATCGAACTTAGCTTTGGAACGGGTCATTATGTCGCTAGGTTGAGCAACGTTGTTGATTTTCGAGCTATTGTTATTTGCATTGCTATTGCTTGTCGAGTTGTTGTTGGTAGTAGGTGAAGACTCGACACACGGCAAATATATATTTGAAATTGTTTGAACGAATTCGCTTATACTATTTAAGTTTGTAATGGTCGCATTTAATTTAGCAGGAGTAAAAGGCGATAGCCGATTTATGCAATTATTAGGCAATTCATCCCAGCACAACAATTTGGCAAAAATTATTTTATAGTGCTAGTCGGTAAAAGGCATAATATAGGAACAATTTAAACTTGAAACTTAAATCTAATGACTATGGCTAAGAAAAGGTTACAATAAATAATAAATATGTTAGTTGTATATATGTATATATACAGAAGGCTGTGGGCAGATGCTAATTTGAACCATATGATTTGGGGACCAGCGTTGGCATTCTACCACGTTGGCCCCCAGCGGGTTAGGGGCTCAGAATATACCCGCGGTAGGTATGCTTGTCGTAAGAGGCGGCTAAAATACCAGATTCAAGGGGCTGTATAGCGCAACCTTTCAGGTTGCCAGTGCAATATACAGCTTCTCCAAACCCAATTGTCAACCTCACCTATCCGCGGCGAATCCTGTTTCACTAACAGACGAGGCTCTGGCGACCCCAAGTTCCATGAGGAGGTGGGGGGGGGGGGGGGGGGGGATGGCCTGAAGGTTTAATGTGGCCATATAAATCGTTCCAGAGATGGTCGGGCTAGCACCTTAATGGTGCTGTGTTACCGGAGCGTACCGGATCTGTATCCGGCAAAGGACCATCACATCGATAACACTCCCCAAAGCCTTCGGGGAGCAACCTTATCGCTACACCAACAACAACAACCAGCGTTGGCCGCGAAAACAAGGCCATCTTACAAATACCGCTTGACAATAGTTATACGGAAGATGCATTTTCCTTTCAGTCGATCCAACACGGTTCATCGATGGAAAGAGTTTATGCTAAGATAGAACGTTTTTGAAACGGCCGCCGAGAAAGGAACCGTGCCCGTTGCATTGTCAGGAAGCGCTTATTGGTAGCTGACGGAGTCTCTTCCAACGTCCGGGCAGTGTCGGTTGTAATAACTGGCTTATAACTTGTTCTAGATTGATGGAGAAGGTAAAATCAGCGCTTGTATCCTTGGTACGAATACTATTAACTTGTTTTTTTTTCTATCTAATTTTAGTGCTTACCACACACATTGCGGTTCTCAAAGTGGATTTACAAAGCGGTCAAAGTTTAACAATCGGATCGGATCGATATGATGCACAATCATGCCCATATAATCGAAGGAATAACCATCAAGTAGAAGTTCGTAGTAGCTTTGGCGTTTAAGGACAGCTACGAAATTAATAAAAAAGGTGAGTCTCTCAGTCAGATCTTAGTATGGTCCTTTTTGACATAGACTGGGAGGGGGAAATAAATACATAAGTCGCATAGAAATCCAAAGCGAACATATTGGAGCCTATGACAGGTGTTCCTTGATAGGCTCTGTAGACAAAATGACTCCCATCTAATATACAGGCGATCTGGACGACTGAGCTAGATCTACAGAGAATAGTTTTCGGGTAGATTAGAACGTTACCTGTCCAATCTGCAGTGGCGTAAGAACTTCCGTGGTGGGATAAAAACCTTAGCAAATAAAAGTCAAATCTCAACCAGTGTTTCAACGACTGTTACTAGGACCTCCCTAAGGGAATGCCAAAATGCCGATCTAAATCTGGAAAACTCTATACCATCGATAGTTTCCGATATTTAAAAAAAACGACCGATCTATCGATAGTCATAACGAAAACTTTACGTTGGATGTCGTCTGCTAAAACACGTTCAAAAATGTCGGAAGAGCTATCGAAATACGCGTTTTAACCTCGGTATCAATAATTCGAAAGGAAAATTTCAATATAATGCCAATTTCCATGTAGTTGTGGAATTTTTCATGACTTTTTCGCTTAGCCGTTGTGCAGTAAAATATAATATTACTTACTTTCTCATTAGTCTACTGGTTTTTGCGGCTTTCTATGCAGTTAAATTGTAAAGGGCATCTTTTCAGACGTAGCAGTATTGACTAAGATTAACGATACATTGAAAATTATCGATAGCCTATGATTTATTCTTCAGGTCTATGATTTATAATCAGGTTTAGACGAATTTTGTGGCATCAGAACAACTTTTGAAATACTACTTGGGCGACTTAGATCGTAGCAATTGTACCTACCCCTTACATGGACCTTCACATTTTTCAAAGCGTTTCCATTTTTCATATATCTGGGTTTTTTAAAGTTGTCCTAATTCATTCAGTAAAAAAATTTCATCATCATTTCAAAATTATTTTTTTATACTCAGCGTGCTTTGCATACAGAGTATATTAACTTTGATTGGATAGCGGTTTGTTGTACAGGTATAAAGGAATCGAGATAGATATAGACTTCCATATATCAAAATCAACAGTATCGAGAAAAAATTTGATTGAGCCATGTCCGTCCGTCCGTCCGTCCATTAACACGATAACTTGAGTAAATATTGAGATATCTTCACCAAATTTGGTACACGAGCTTATCTGGACCCAGAATAGATTGGTATTGAAAATGAGCGAAATCGGATAATAACCACACCCACTTTTTATATATATAACATTTTGGAAAACACAAAAAACCTGATTATTTAGTAAATAATACACCTATAATGTTGAAATTTGACATGTGCACTGATATTGACTCTTGTTAAAAATATGAAAAAAATTTTTAAAATGGGGTGGCACCGCCCACTTGTGATAAATCATCAATTCAATTATACAAATACGAATCAAAACCAAAATCGTTAAACCTATCGTAACAAAATTCGGCAGAGAGGTTGCCTTTACTATAAGGAATACTTTGAAGAAAAATTAACGAAATCGATTAAGGATCACGCCCACTTTCATATAAAAGATTTTTAAAATGGTCGTGCACGAATAAAATAAGCTATGTCTTTGCAAACAGAAGCTTTATATCAATGGTATTTCATTTCCCAAGTGGATTTATAACAATAAATAGGAAAAAATTCAAATTTAAAAAAATGGGCGTGGCACCGCCCGTTTTATGACTAAGCAATTTTCTATATTTCGGAGCCATAACTCGAAGAAAAATTAACGGATCGTAATAAAATTGGGTACACAAATTTTCCCTAAGGAAATATTTCTAGAAAAAATGGACCAGATCGGTTAAAGACCACGCCCACTTTTATATAAACGATTTTTAGCGAAAAAGAGCTTTTTATCAATAGAATTTTACTTTTTAAATTTTTAATTTAATAGGAAAACACTAAAATTTTTGAAAATGGGTGTGGCACCGCCCCTTTTATGACTAAGCGATTTTCTATTTTTCGGGAGCCATAAATCGAATAAAAATTACCAGATCGTGATAAGATTGGGTACACATATTTTCATTATAGCAGAAAATAGTTCTAGTAAACATGGACGGGTTCGGTTAAAGACTACGGCAACTTAGATATAAAACAAGTTTAAAAGGGTCGTAGACTAGAATAATAAGCAAAAAATAGTTTTGAATCAATGATATTTCACTTATCAAGTTTTATTGTAAGAGCAAAGAGGGAGACATTTTTTTAACGGGCGGTGCCACGTGTTATGTAGAAAAGTAATTTATCTGAAATGAAATGTACAATTGAAGCTCACGCTGAGTATATAATGTTCGGTTACACCCGAACTTAGACACCTTTACTTGTTTTTTACTGTTCTTCATTATACTTCATTCTGGACGAGAAAAGCAAAATGTTTTTCCAGATGAACAACAACTCCCTTTTTTTTAATTTTCGATGACGAGCTACACTATGTTGTTGTATTACCGATAAAGACACTCCCCGGTGGTTTGGGGATTGTTATATTGTTGTTGTTGTAGGTTAGGTTAGGTTGCAAGGGCTGAGCTGGACACTATGGTAACAGCTCACTACTTAGGCCACCAGTGGGCCCATTGTAATACCGTATACGGTCTCAAAGAGGACCCCTACCCTGCCTAAAGCTGGTGAAACCACCTCGTGGAAATTATAAATTTTGCTAGAGCCTTTACTACATAGCAGGAGACCTCAGTGAGGTCATATAGAAAAGGTTTACCAAGGATAGCCATCCTACGCCTACTAAGCGCTGGACAGTGACAGAGAAGGTGCTGGACGCTCTCTTCCTCTTCTGTACATCTGCAGCTGCGACAATAGTCGAAGGTCGTTACCCCCATTCTAGCACCATGCGTGCCTATTAAGTAATGACCTGTTAGAACCCTTATCAGGGACGATAGAACTGATTTGTTTAAAATCAGAAGCGCTTCTGTGCGCCCCTTGTCATATGTGGGCCAGGTTTGCCTGGATGTCTCACACGATGATATGGCTGACCATAGTCCATTTGCGATTCTTATAGTGCTTGTGTTCACACGAAGCCTGAAAGTGGCCATGGGTATGCCTGCCGAATCATTTCCCGGAAGGATATGGTCGGTGGTGCCTCTTCTGGCCAGCTCGTCTGCTCTGCAATTGCCTTCAATATCCCTGTGCCCAGGTACCCATATAAGGCTGATACTGAAGTGCTGAGCCATCTCGTTAAGAGATCTGCGGCATTCAGTGACCGACTTTGCGTTGTCGACGAATGAGTCCAGAGCCTTTAATGCGGCCTGGCTGTCTGAGAAAATAAACACCCGTTTACCATCCTTAGGCATAGACCCTAGATGGTTCACAGCCCTGTGTATTGCCAGCATTTCCGCTTGGTAAACACTACAGTAATCTGGTAGGCGAAAAGAGATCTCTAGACCCAGATCCGGCGAAAAGAGGCCTGCTCCGACCTTCCCGTCAAGCTTAGAACCATCCGTGAATATGTTGATGTCACCCGGTACCGTATGTTGTCTGGTATTCCAGTCCTGTCGCGATGGTATATATATACTATAGTTTTAAACGAAGACGTTTTTTGGCGTGCAGTAGTCAGTGCGCACCGGTATTGGGACTGGGGCATTCGTTCCCAGGATTGTTGCGTGTCCACTAGATCCATTTGACCAGAGACCTGTTTCCCTTATGCGTAGAGCGGCGATGACCGCTATTTCCTTCGCCACCAGGTCAAGAGGTGGAAGGTATAGCATTGTGTTGAGTGCTTCAGATGGAGTGGAGCCGAGAGCCCCGGTGATGCAGAGCTCCGAACTCCGTTGCACCCTTTAAAGCGTCTTAAGATAGGTAGTTTTAGCTAGTGCAGGCTACTAGACCAAGGCACCATAAAGAAGAATCGGGCGCACAATGGCTGTATAAATCCAGTATGTCACCTTGGGGGAGAATCCAATTGGTGGGAGGTGCCAATTGCCCTCTTGCAGGTGAACAGCGCTGCTGCTGCCTTCTTGCATCGCTCCACAATATGGTCACTCCATAATAGCTTCCTATCCAGAATTACTCCCAAATACTTGACTCGATCGCTAAACGCTAAAAACGTACCCCCAATTCTTGGCGGTGTTAGATTTACCTTTCGTTTGATACCCATATCGGCATACCTCATGCAATTTTTTTTAATTTCGAATAGGTGGCAACCCTAAACGCAAACCCTACTCAAAAATGTCCCTATTGTAATGCGGAGTGAAATACCTTTCGTTTGATACCCATATCGGCATATCTCATGGAATTTTTTTTAATTCCGAATAGGTGGCAACCTTTTGAAACTTTCTGAGTGGCAATGCCTGGGTAGAAAGTCTTATGCGGCAGTTACCCACGAACGTACGTAGAAAAAACGTGTCAGCTGACACGACCTATCTTATGAGTGTGCAATGTAAACGAAAACTCACCGACGTGCAACGCCCGTACGTACGTAGCCCGGAACGTAGAAATCAAAACAATTTTGATTTTTTCCGTAAGAACGTGTCAGCTGATCGCTCTCTCACTAGACAGAGTTGCCTAGTAAAGTTTTGTGTGCTAATTTTTGACCGTTTGCAATTTTATGCAAAAACGCCTAATTAAAGTTTGAAAAATTGTGGAAATAATTCGAAATAATTATGTAAAAGTGCTGATTATAAATATTTTATCTATTTATACTTATTTAATATGTATTCCGGCCTTTTACAATATCAAAAATTAAATTGGAAAAAGTTGATGTTTCCATAAGCATACATGCAAAATGGTCAATGGCAACAGTGCTTATCTGTAAACAATACACACACAAATATGTTATGTACATGTACACAGACGTACACATTGATTCCTACGGGCTTGAGAGTTCGGTCAAACGTGCTTCGTACGACAAACGTCTTTACGTACGGCACACGTCGGTGGGTAACTGCCGCATTAGAAGGTGATACATTTGCCGCCTTCCAGTGAATTTTACAGCTCCGGCTCACGCTCAATTCTCACGGGAATGCTCTGAATCATTGAGAGACTTGAGACGCAGATGTCGTGAAATTTTCGCACACGTGATATGTGATAGGCAGATGCCGCCGCTGTTTTTCATTTAACTCATACGGCGAAATGCTAAGCAGCGCCATCTATTTTTGAAAAAGTAGGTTTATTAAAGGCAGCGTTGCCAATCTAAAAAGAAGTAATTAACAAATTATCTGGCTCACAAATTGAACCAGACTTCTATCTGGATTTATCTGGCTCAAATCGTTGTTGTTGCATTTACAAGGGCGCAGGCAGGGGGGAGGCAGGAGGGCAAGTGCCCCCCTAAATTCATGAAGTCTTATAATTTTTTTATTTATACAACTACTTTTATTTTTTGTTTGCCATTTTTAATTTTAGTGGGATGATTTTTTTATTTTTTGCGGTTGACAACCCTCCCCCCCCTCTGCCGCCTAGATCCGATTACAATTTACCGAAAAAATTAAAAAAAAAATGGCAAAAGTTTACAGATGTTTTTATCGGTTCAACTTTTTAGTGGGAGTACCAAATTTTGGTGAAGTTGAATGCAATTGATCACCCTGTAGTATTTCAAGTCCAAATATGACTACTTGAGTAATAGATTTTATCAAGTCGTTTTTTTTTTCAATTAAATTCTATTCTTGAAGTGGAAAGTGTGTGATTATTACAATTACTTGGATTTGAATACAACATTCTTGGAAAAGTTGAATTGTTTAATTATAAATTACAAAGATGGACATAAGCAAATTTTTAAAGGTGTTTGCTACTGATAACCTTAGAACTTTTAACCACTGTGGCTACCATTTAGTTAAATTTAGTCACATTTCTATAAAATTGCAGTCTTCAATTAACCTTGGTAATTCCAAAAAGAGGCGCCAACACGTTATTTGGGCAGAGTTTTCTGAAATTTTGGATGGTGAATTTTCTGCCGCCCCCTTTTGAAATGTTTTTTACACACTTTTCTGATGTATTATTGTTTGTTTCGAGATATTGTATTAATTAATAAATGTACTCTATTTCATAAAATCGCAATGACGCAAGGCGGAAAGGCCAGAAAAATGCAAATTACCAGCGGGCGCCAGAACATACATCCATCAGAATACATATATGCACAAATGCGTGCAAATATATATATTACGATGATACTACAAAATCTTCCTGAACTTTGTCAGGGACCTGGCACTTAGCCGGGTTTGACATCCACCATAATACATATGTGTCCCAGCGCATACAAATATATATATCCGGGGTCATTTTGTTTTTTTTTTGGTGAGTATCTTTTGACAAAGCAAAAGTTTGGACTCCCGCCTACGGATTAATAATACTGAAGTCAAAACGCGTCATTCGACAACTTTCCAGATATTTTTGGAAATGTTTTTGAAGTTGATCCCTGTTCTAGAATATTACCAAAATAAGTTTTATCAATGAAAAATTTTCAAGTAAAAGCCAGGCTGAAGGAGTTAAAGTATACAATACATTTCCACACATAATCACAGAACTATTCAAATTGAAGGGATTCGAATTTGAAGCTTATCTTCCTCAAAAAGTTTTGTTCTTGCTTCAACCCAAATTGTATACTTATGTCTTCACAGCACCAAAACGAAAGATTGTGATACCCGCCACGACTCGGGTTGAAGAAGTTGCTGCTTCCTGTTTAAGTCTGCAAGAGAAGCCTACATGTTCAAAAGGTTTGAATGATGTGAATTTAAATAATAAATAAATAAAATTTACCAATCACAATATTTATTAGCATGTATACGCAGGTAATGTTCTAGGACAGTGGCCGAGTGCTAAAAAAATAGCTAAAAATCAGAAAGTGGTACCCAAAAACGCGTCTTGACCCCAGGATCTCGAATCCGAATCCACAAACCCGATATCTCTGATAATTCTCGAGATATTTGCAAAACCAATTTGAAGCTTTCATGTGGTTGTTGTTTTTGTTGGACATACAAAAAAAATTTGTGGGTAAAAGTGTTCTGTGCAGAAATGCTGTGCAAAACGTTTTTGGGTACCACTTTCGGATTTGTAGCTATTTTTTTAGCACTCGGACACTGTCCTAGAACATTACCTGCGTATACATGCTAATGAATATTGTGATTGGTAAAAATTATATCTTCATGCTGATAACATTCATTGTGAGTTTCTCAATAACAAATAATTGCTCGTATTTGTAGAAAATTTAACAGATATTCCATCGAACGATCCGAAAGAATGCACTTCGAAGTGTGATGAAGGCCAAACTTCGACCTCTAGTCATCAACCTACAAATTCCTGCGATCATGTTAAAACAAGTTCTTTCACATCAGCATCATCATGTTTAAATGAAATAAGTTTGGAAGAATATCACTCACACGATTTAGACTTTTGTGTTGGACGATCATCACAGATATCAACTACTGACAAGATGGAATTTCTAAAGAGATGTTGGGTACCGTCAGAAAATTACAATTTTAATGACGACGTCGAAGATTTAGGCCGAAAATTTAAGTTTGAATGGCTGAAAATGTATTCTTCTTGGCTTCAGTATTCGAAAAAACTGAAGGGAGCATTGTGTTCTTTTTCCGCCGAAAAATGTTTCAACGTTATAAAAACATGCATGAATATTGGAATAAGCACTCTACAAATCAATGGCACCTGGGAGCAGTCAGAGAAGCTAAGAACTTTTTGGAAATAACACCAATCAATCTGTCATTACAAATTGGGCACGAAAAAATAGTGGAGGAGAATAGAAAATTCATATCGTCTATTATAGAAACTGTTATATTCTGTGGCATCCATGATCTGTAACTGCCTGCCACTGAGAGGAAAGAACAATGATGGTATTACCTTCACATTTTGAATTTTATGTATAAGGTAGAAATATTTATTTTTACACTAGCACCAGTTTTAAAATCATGTCTAAAATGCTGATTGTGACAATATACATAAGCACGCTTCTCGCAAACAAATAGAAATACAAGTATCATTTGAGACTTGGTTGTTCTAAATTAAGCGCATTTTGATTATCCTGTTCAGTAATGCGCACCTTGCAGTGCATTTGAATTATGGATATCAAGACTCATTCAGTAAAGCTTCGTAAATTACCGATTTATATAGAACTGTGTAACTTTATCACTTCAGCTAAATATATCTTTTCATTTTCAGTTGTGATAGAATAGAAGTGTTGTAAATAAGACAAATCTGAATATTACTGCTCAAAGTATATTAAACAAAGTAATAGTGAACTTGAAAGTTCTCCCTTCTCTGTACGAATTGTTGTTTCAAATGAAAAAAATATTTAACCCGTTGACATCCGAAAAATTTTATTTTTTTTGTAAACACACAAAGTTTTCAATTTGAATACTTTTGTTGAAAAAAGAAAACAACAACACGCATCCATAATAAGTGATATCCTGGAATAAATCAGTGTGGGAACACATTCATAAGTTGTGCTGTTTACGGAGTTACTCAGAATATCAGTTGTTCAATTCTTTAAGGCATCTAGTTCGGATGAAAAGCGACTCCAAGGGGCTCACGAAGGAAGTTTTCGCATATTTCCGACCGAGCT
The DNA here is from genome assembly GCF_040869045.1 of Eurosta solidaginis. Lineage (NCBI taxonomy): Eukaryota > Metazoa > Arthropoda > Insecta > Diptera > Tephritidae > Eurosta > Eurosta solidaginis. The sequence continues at coordinate 175,706,883 of NC_090322.1, read as the reverse complement.
GGTTATGTTTTTTTGAGAAACCTGGTTGCCAAAGTGACGAAATATTTAGTTTGAAATCTACAATTTTCTGAAAACCTACTCGCATTTGCGAATTTGCTACACTACTAGTACTACATACTACTTTAAGTCCTTTTCTATTACAATTTCTGCTGAGAAAGATATAATTTCTCCCCCTTTTCCATGCTAAGTAAAAGCAACCCGTACTGATTTTTGATTTTGAGTGTTTCGTGTGAGCGAACCTGCATTAGTTGAATCATGTGTAGGATCCAAAATATATGCTTAGGCCACAAAGGGTTAATGCGCTTGTTTGCAATTTTTTGAAGTAACAATTCATGCAAAACTAAAATTTTTCAGTTGTGAATTCTGCTTTGTTTAATTTGCCTTATTACTGCTTATCGTTTCAAAACTTTTACTTATATCCTCGTAGTTCATGATTTGGAGCAAACTTCGAAAACTATTTTATGATTTAAGGTGTATTTTATGACTTACTCGGCCTCCAAATCAAAGCGGGTGATCAGCATCTTAAGCAGCATTTTGAAGAAGAGGAAAAAATGCTACTTACATCTCGCCCCAAATCCAGAATGAAATCATCACTTTTTGTATACAGGTTATTCAAGATGACATTATAAACGATGCAAAAAAGGCTGCACCACGAAAGTCATGACATAGCAGGAAATGAACAATTATCAATTGATATCAAACTCTACGATGAATAAAAGCAAGTTATTCGAGAAGAATTTGCAGGATTTGTTGAACTAGACGCTATGGATGCCAAAACAATTGCCACCGCGATAGATAATTGTATCACTGAAACAGAACTTGATCCTATGAAACTTAAAGGACAAGGATATGACGGTTGTTCAACAATGTCAGGAAAAGAAAATGGTGTGCAAGCTATTTTGAGAGAGAAATGTCCTCAAGCTTTATACTTTCATTGCGCAAGTTACAAATTGAATTTAGTAGTAAATGATTTGAATGAAGTCCCCGAAATTCGTAACACTATTGCAACAATCAAGGACGTCATCAATTTTTATCGTGGTTCTCTTTTGCCAGAAGGAAATATGTTCCACATATTCCCCCCTTTTTGCAAAACACGATGGTCAGAGAAATACAGGAGTATTTCGATCTTTCTGCAGCACTTTGTCAGCATCGTTAATGGATTAAAAGAACTGTTCATCGGAGGAAACACTTCAACAAAAACAAATGCCTTTCAGCTGCACTCAGCTGTCACTCAATCAAGTTTCATCATATGTCTTTCTTTGATTTCGAAATACTCATCTTATCTTGAGCCAGTGGTTAATATTTTATAATCAAAGCAGTTGGATCTTCTTTCGTGCAGAAAACAAATTCAACGGATCATTCAATAGCAAAAGATCATCGAATGAATGCGGATTCTGGAATTTATGAACTTTTGACAGATTCAAAGTCGATTGCTGAACAACCAGGATTAGAACTACAAAAACCCAGGACCGTGGACCGTCAAAAACTTGGCTTCGCTCAACGATGGGCGAAAATCGTTTGAATGGTAAGAAAATGGATGAAAATCCAAAAGTTATTCTCGGATTGTAATGATGAATATAATTCTTTTTTTTTAGGATTATGCATGATGAGTGTACATAGGAAAATGGTCAAGGATAAAGGAAAGGATATGGTACTCAGAGTTTTAGAACGATTTGCACAAGATCCACGCCATTTGGCACTTGTATAATTCACTGATTCTTGTTTCTTGACATTAAATTGGATGGATTTGCGCATCCTGACCCCGACAGACGTAGAGCTTAAAGTCCCACACTAACTTTGACGATTTCGATGCTTACTCACGGTTCCTCCTCGTAAAAAAAAACATTAAATTGGATTGGCCCCCCCCCCCCCCCCCCCCTCCCTGATTGTTCCAAAATCAAATCCTGGATACGCCCTTATGCATTTACATGCAAAATTATTTACCTATCTGGCTCAGGATTTTGCCACCCGATGATGGCAATTATCTCTGTGCCAAATTTCATTTAAATCGGTTTAGCCGTTTCCGAGATCGTTCGGCTATATAAACATACAAATATACAAGAAATGCTCCTTTAAAGTTATATGATATTAGGTACATTTGTTTTATTTTATTCTCAAATACTATGTACATTTGCTAATTTTTACATCACAACAAAATTTATGAGCATATATACTTTACATATGTATTTAAGTGTTATAATTTTATTTTTTACTTTAAAAGTTAAAATTACTATTGGAAGTTTTATGTGTATTATTGTCAAAAATTACAATCAAAGTGTTCTTTATTAATCTGCAGCTTATTTATAAAGTAATTTCTTGTGTAAAAATGTGTAAGCTTGCGTTTAGAAAAGGGGGCTCTCTCCTAACTTGTACTTAGCATCTAATTTGTTTAAAGCGCAAGCGTATTTATACTATCATAAAATACAAAATATGTAATGAAAAATAATTATTTATAGGTTTTCTATAAACATCGAATCTATATACATAGAAATCTTCAAGATATTGTCAATAGGCACAATCACAGCAATTTGGCCCAAAATCAATTAATTTTCTTAGCATCCAAGATGCTTGTCGACGGTGACGGTGTTTTAATGCTGGACACCTTGTGTTCCAATGATGATGGTGAATGCGTTACTGGTGACTCCTCAATTGGTGTTGTATTTGGGTAAATAGCAAATAGCGATAATTGTATAGAACTTAGAGTGAATAGAAACAAGTTTTGATACTGTGAAAGAAATTGAAAAAAAAAAACTGATAAATAAGAATATGTATTGAATTAGCGAGACAAGCTCGTATTGCTTTATACATTTTTATTTTGTTATTGACACTAGAGAAATATAGGAATAGCAACAAAAACGGCAATACTAAGAGACAAAGTACAAAGTGTGCAGCGAGGCATCAGTATACCACTCAGCATTTAGGTGATTAAATTTTGAATTTCCGTACATATTGTGACGAAATTAGCAACACTAAGGGATACTATCGTCTCTAAGCCGATACTAAGCAGTGACTTGTATGCACATCAGCAAATCAATCATTATGTCTACCCATATGTTCATAGAAGCAGCGGAGAGGAACGCACAAACACATGCATATATCTGAGATACTCCCAAAAGTAAGCACTTATCTGTGCAAGTATCACTCACATATACACGCGCATATGAGAAACGTGCATCTGTAGTTATAGCTGGTAATTTTATAGCTGGTAGTAAATTCTAGAAACGCCTATAAGTATGCGAACGACACAGCACAGAGTATAAAAGAGCGCCAGCTGAGCAATCAGTAATCAGTTTGATTTAAGCACGCTATCTGTTGAGAAGTACTTTAATAAAGGCCATTTTGCATTATTGAATAGTGGAGTTATTTATTCAACAGTTTAGTGATTCGAACGTTAGTAGAAGGTTGCAGATAAGCGAAATTGCACTAAATTCGTTACAATATCAATGCAATTTGATTACTCTTTCTGACTAAATAATGAGTTGTCATAAAATTGAACAGTTTGGAATCATATTTGAATCAAATGTGTTTACTTTAGGTGATCAAAAATTTATAATCATTTTTAATTCAGCTTTCTGAATCTTTTCTGACTATATTTGTTGACTGAATAATGAATTTTATACTTTTTAAAATTTTACTTTTCATTAAAAATCTTATTTTTTTCACACACATATTTTTTCAATCATGAAGCTAAGAAAAAATATGTAAAAATTTTATTATTTATACAAAAGTTTTTCTTCAAGACAATATAATAATGCAAATGCTGCTCGTGACCGAAGATTTCCCCAACCATTTATCCACCTTCGGCTTCCCAGAAAATACATAATAGTTGGACAATACAAAGGTTGTGAGCTATTTGAACCCCAGATAAGTGAAACTCTCTTGACATATGTACCTGGATATGTCTTCAACGGGATGTTGACCGTATGTTATTTTAAGACATTGACGATCACAGTTGATGTTGGATATTGTAGTCGCAGGTGTATATCGGTCAAGTTTGTTTGCGAGTGACCTGTGGTTCAAATAGCTCACTTCCGCATGCCTTCTTCCCCTAATGAAGTAAGATTATTATGTAGTATCTTATTTTGAATGAGATATGAAGAATAAATGCATGATAATCGCATTCAAAAATGATTCAAAAATCTCAACCAAAACGATTGAAATATGTTCACGAATATTTTATTTTTTATTTATTTATTTATTTAAAGTCGACGCAAACACAAAGCGGTCGACTAATTGTTGTAATAGACAGATATATATGTAAATACAGAGCCATCCTTAAAATTAACAAGTAAGGAAGGCTAAGTTCTGGTGTAACCGAACATTACATACTCAGTTGAGAGCTATGGTGACAACATAAGGGAAAATAACCATGTAGGAAAATGAACCGAGCGTAACCCTGGAATGTGTTTGTATGACATGTGTATCAAATGGATGGTATTAAAGAGTATTTTAAGAGGGCCATGGTTCTATAGGTGGACGCCATTTAGGGATATCGCCATAAAGGTGGATCAGGGTTGACTCTAGAATTTGTTTGTACGATATGGGTATAACATGAAAGGTGTTAATTATTTTAAAAGGGAGTGATCCTTAGTTCCATAGGTGGACGCCTTTTCGAGATATCGCCATAAAGGTGGACCAGGGGTGACCATAGAATTTGTTTGTACGATATGGGTATCAAATGAAAGGGGTTAATGAGTATTTTAAAAGGGAGTGGGCCTTAGTTCTATAGGTGGACGCCTTTTCGAGATATCGCCATAAAGGTGGACCAGGGGTGACTCTAGAATGCGTTTGTACAATATGGGTATCAAATGAAAGGCGTTAATGAGTATTTTAAAAGGGCGTGGGGCTTAGTTCTAAAGGTGGACGCCTTTTCGAGATATCGCCATAAAGGTGGACCAGGGGTGACTCTAGAACGTGTTTGTACAATATGGTTATTAAATTAAAGGTATTAATGAGGGTTTTAAAAGGGAGTGGTGGTAGTTATATAGGTGGTCGCTTTTTCGAGATATCGCTATACAGGTGGACCAGGGGTGATTCTAGAATGCGTTTGTACAATATGCGTATCAAACGAAAGGTGTTAATGAGTATTTTAAAAGGACGTGGGGCTTAGTTCTATAGGTGGACGCTTTTTCGGGATATCGCCATAAAGGTGGACCAGGGGTGACTCTAGAATGTGTTTGTACGATATGGGTATCAAATTAAAGGTATTAGTGAGGGTTTTAAAAGGGGTGGTGGTAGTTGTATATATGTAGGCGTTGTCCAGATATCGACCAAAATGTGGACCAGGGTGACCCAGAACATCATCTTTTGGATACCGGTAATTTATTTATATATGTAACACCACAGTATTCCTGCCAAGATTTCAAGGGTTTTTTATTTCGCCCTGCAGAACTTTTTCATTTTCTTGTACTTAATATGGTAGGTGTCACATTTTACAACGTTTGTTTCTAAAGTTATATTTTGCGTCAATAAACCAATCCAATTACCATGTTTCATCCCTTTTTTCGTATTTGGTATAGAATTATGGCATTTTTTTAATTTTTCGTAATTTTCGATATCGAAAAAGTGGGTGTGGTCATAGTCGGATTTCGGCCATTTTTTATACCAATACAAAGTGAGTTCATATAAGTACGTGAACTAAGTCTAGTAAAGATATATAGATTTTTGCTCAAGTTATCGTGTTAACGGCCGAGCGGAAGGACAGACGGCCGACTGTGTATAAAAATAGGGCGTGGCATCAACCGATTTCGCCCTTTTTCACAGAAATAAGTTATCGTCCTAGAATCTAAGCCCCTACCAAATTTCACAAGGATTGGTAAATTTTTGTTCGACTTATGGCATTAAAAGTATCCTAGAAAAATTAAATGAAAAAGGGCGGAGCCACGCCCATTTTGAAATTTTCTTTTATTTTTGTATTTTGTTGCACCATATCATTACTGGAGTTGAATGCTGACATAATTTACTTATATACTGTAAAGATATTAAATTTTTTGTTAAAGTTTGACTTAAAATTTTTTTTTTTTTAATGTGGGCGTGGTCGTTCTCAGATTTTGCTAATATTTATTAAGCATACATATAGTAATAGGAGTAACGTTCCTGCCAAATTTCATCATGATATTTTCAATGACTGCCAAATTACAGCTTGCAAAACTTTTAAATTACCTTCTTTTAAAAGTGGGCGGTGTCACGCCCATTGCCCAAAATTTTACTAATTTTCTATTCTGTGTCATAAGTACAACTCACGTACCAAGTTTCATCGCTTTATTTGTCTTTGGTAATGAATTATCGCACTTTTTCTGTTTTTCGAAATTTTCGATATCGAAAAAGTGGGCGTGGTTATAGTCCGATATCGTTCATTTTAAATAGCGATCTGAGATGAGTGCGCAGGAACCTACATACCAAATTTCATCAAGATACCTCAAAATTGACTCAAGTTATCGTGTTAACGGACGGACGGACGTACATGGCTCAATCAAATTTTTATTCGATCCTGATGATTTTGATATATGGAAGTCTATATCTATCTCTATTCCTTTATACCTGTACAACCAACCGTTATCCAATCAAAGTTAATATACTCTGTGAGCTCTGCTCAACTGAGTATAAAAAGTTTAAAAGAGGTACATAGAAAATTAGTATGTTATAAAAATTTGACATCTCATTGTATAAGAATAAAATTAAAATATCAGGCTAAACCTAAGAGTATAGCAGTATGTAAAGCGGCAAACGAACATTCAAGGTCAATGAAGTTATACAAATCATTGTAACGCGAGCACCCATGACGCAGGGGGCTATTTTCTAGCAAAATTTTGCCGGCATAGAGGTAAACGAAAAGGCACAAAATGTCTGGAGGCCCTAGCAGGAACAGCAAAATTTAGTTGACTGATTAGGTCAGGGGAGTCAATCAGGCCAATGATGAGCTTGTGAATGAACATAACGTCGAGTAATACTCTACAGCTCTCTATTCTCTAGTGATAGCAAATTAATTAGAAGAAGCCTATTCCTGTATGGTGGAAGATGAGTACTTGATTCCCAGTTGAGACCTCGTAATGCAAAAATTAGAAACTGTCTCTGTACCGACTCAATCCGATCTATATGGATTTGATAGATTGGAGACCAAACACATGAACAGTACGCGAGAATAGGACGTACCAGCGAGGTATAAAGGATCTTTGTGAAATAAGGGTCATCAAACTCTTTAGCGCAACGTTTGATAAAACCTAATATACCAGTTGCTTTGTTCATAGTGGTTGAAATATGTATGGTAAAACTTAATTTCGGATCAAAAATAACACCTAGATCAGTTACAACAGATATCCGCTCCAAACAGTGAGAATCAGGGCCCGATTAACCCTCAACGGGGCCCTAGGCAACCATGAGTTTGGGGGCCCTTTTTTCACATCCGTTCCCTTCTTTTTTCGATTAAAAATACAAACTTATATCTTTCATAAAAATTTTATTGTCACAATGTAATAATATCAATAAAATTGCTATCAACATTTTAAACATGTCGTTTTCTACATTTGTTTCCGGCTCGTTCGGCAGAACAATTTGTGATCACTAATGTTAAAAAAATCCGAAGAGCTATTTCTGTGCTAGGAAATACATCGGCTAATTGATCTTCCATTAGAATCTTATAGAAATGACTTATGAATTTTTTGTGCATCAGTGTATCTGGAGTTCACGTAACTTTGGAATTGTTTCATTTCAATGAAAAATTCTTCCACATCTCTAGAATAAAAACGATTTAAGTTATTTATAGCTTCGTGGAGGTCTCCATCACTTAGAGAAAAGTTGATGAGAAATGCAAATCTCTCTGAAACTTCCATATACACTTTCGCACGTCGTTTGATTTCACTGTGAAGATTGTCGATTATTGCGAGGAAAACTTTTGTCTTAAAATCATCGCGAGGCGAAAATTCTACTTCTGGACTTCCGGAGCATTTCCGTCACTAGGTTGGTTTTTTTCTACGACGAGTACGTTTTACGATTTCTGTATAACCTACACCAGGTAATAATTGTTTTGGGTTTTTCTCGAAATCATTGAACTTTTCACGGAATGAAACTAAACTCTCTTCTAACAATCCGTATAAAAAACCACACGTTTGCAAATCTGCTTTTTCACTTTCCAATGATTTACTCACTGAACACATAGCAGTCAAAATAGAGTTCCATAAAATCAACATGAAACCAAATTCGAATTTTTGCATTTTATTTGCGATACACGCCGCCTCATAACGAGTATCAGTATTTTGTGATTCATCATCAGCAATGATTTCTAGAGCCTCTAATATGATATCAAATGAATCGTAAACTGCATTCGTCGCATTCGAATGTGCTTCCCAGCGTGTAGTTGACAATGTCTTCAAAGTTGTCTCATTGTTTATTTTATTTTTTAATACGCCCCAACGATAGGTGGAAGCGGAAAAAAATTTTATAATGTCTGCATAATGGCGAAAAAATCTACTGCATAAAAACAGCACTTCACAGCATGCTCTCCAACCAAATTAAGGGAATGCGCGGAGCAGGAAACATACATCACATTCTCATTCAAACTCAATATTCTTGCTTGCACACCTTTATACTTCCCGGACATGTTTATTGCGTTGTCATATTATTGTCCTCTACAATTTTGAATATCTAAACCACAATCTTCAGTAAGAAACATTAAAGTTTGATTCGCTAGACTTTCACCAGTATGACCTTCCTGAAGAAAAGTTATAAACCTTTTTATTATTCAATATACTCTCTTTTCACTCCGATACACTTCTTTGCAAGCTCATAAAATTTGTCAAATGAGTCGGAAATGTCCTCTTTAGGAACCTTGTGTAGTTTGTCGGTCGTCGCCTTTTGAATGCGGTCAATTGAGTTTTATTTAAGTAAAATTTATTTTCAGTTCTGATTATATTTTTCTTTCACTCTCTAGAATTTTATGTTTGTAAGAAAATTTTAGAAGTCTTCCATTTTTCGGGGGCCCCCTAAAATCAGGGGCCCCAGGCACCTGCCTATTCTGCCTACTTGTTAATCCGGCCCTGGTGAGAATAGCAAAAAAGTCCCTGTGCCAATACTTTTTTCCGTGAGATTATATTAAACTAGTATCGCCTGGGGTCGAAAATTCGACCAGTCCAATATATTAGAAAAGCCACATATATCAAAATTAAAGCTTGTTTAAAGATTTCTAGACATGAGACACACAAATTTTTCTTAATACGAGATGAACCACAACCCATTTCCCATTAACTCCATTCTTCTGTACAACACGGGGCTAATGTTGTGTAGCTTAAATTCAACTTTCACTTCCCGTGTGAAGGTGTTTTTAGCTGTTTATTGATATTTCCTGAAATCGGCGAATAACTTATTAAAAGAGGCTACACCATGCGAATGAGCTAAACCCAAAAGAATTTGAAATATCTTTGCAGTCACGTATTAATATATATTTTAATAGAATTATATAAGTGCTGAGCTCTTAAAAAAATATATTAAAAATTCAAATGAAAATTTCAATAACTTACCGCCATCACCGGATTACGTATTGATATTGCATACAACATCCATGCTGCAGTCACCATTGTACCAGTTAATATAATTGGAAATGGCATACCAGCCGTACTTTTCTTTTCAATTATTTTATTGAGATGTAATAGTGGTGAACCGACTAGAAAAACTAATATGCCAGTGATGAGCATACCAAAACGGAATTCAATTTTTTTTGGATCTTCAAATGTGGCATATGCTAAACAAGCTACCGTAAATGCTCCAGCAATACCAATTTTTGACCAAATTTTCATTTTATATTCATTGGAAGCATACCAATAGAATATTGTCAAGAAAACGACGTTAATAGCGAAACCCAAAATGTTTACTTGTATCATGGCGGAATCATTCATCAATGTTCCCATTTTTAAGGTAAGAACGGAGCTGTAATAAAGAAACGTAAGGAAAAAACCGAATTAGTAAAATTACTATAACTAGAGTTCGTACCTTCGCTTTCCTTTGCTTTCAATTCCTTTCCTTTCATCGCCTTTTTCTGAATTCCGTTTCCTTTCCTTTCATCACCTTTTTCTTACTTTCTTTTCCTTCTCTTCTCTTATCTTCTCTTCTCTTATCTTCTCTTCTCCCCTTTCCTATCTATCCTTTACTTAACTTTTGTTTCTTATCCTTTACATTCGTTTACTTTCATGTCCATTCCTTTCATTCTATTTCTTTTTACTTTAATTTGTTTTTATTTATTTTTTATTTATTTTATTAAATTTTTATTTCATCATTCACGTATTGCAATCCACTTGCAAGCAGATTACGCTACTAATGCTCAACAAATTTTAATTATCTTTTTCTTTATTACCCAAAATTAGTAACAACTCAATTTTAGTCCCGAGCGCAGTCGGTTAAGAGCCATTCCGAGTACAAAAACCTTTTTAATAAAATGTGTGAACTTTTAATGGGAAAACCCCAAAAATGAACGTATTTTAATTTTTGCAAATATTTAATATCGGAAAATCGTGCTAGTTCGAAAATAGTGTAGAAATATCGACAGTCTCTAATTTGTTTCTGTAGGAATGGAACACGAGTTCCGTGCAGGTCAATCCGAAGGTTTTGAGGAGTGTCCTTGATGTTGATGATCCTTTGCCGGATATAGATCCGCTACGTTCAGGTAACAAGCTCCATTAAGGTACCAGCCCGGAAATGGGAACGTTTAATATGACCACATTGAACCTTCTAGGCACATGAGGAAGGAGTCGCCAGACCCTCGTCTGCTAAATATGTGTAGGTTACATTCATATTTATAACAAAATTCGCCTCGCGTAGTTGAGGTTGACAATTGGGTTGCGGAAGCTCTGATGTTCGTTAATGAGGCTAGTGGTCTTGTGTGAATAGGAAAAGTAAATACTTTCATTAAACAAAATTCGTGATTCCATTAAGTTTCTATGTGAAATTGGTATTAGTTATTTTCAAAAACTCGCTCTCGTGATTGGTGTAATGCAAATCAAAATTTATGAGAAATTCACTGCTTCAATTTCTTATCACCACTTTTAAATATATCTTATTAAAACAATCTAACTAGGCTTAATGAAAGTTCGACAAATTGACTTTCTAATAAAAATCAGTTAGGTACTGGTCAACAAAGTCTTTTACCGGTAATCGTCAAACTATCTTATTTCAACAAATGTGGTATATGTGAGCTAGCACTAACGCCATTATCAATAATAACACTTGTAATCAAAAAAGATAACGATAACAAAGAGAAGAAAGCATGTTGATATACGAAAACCATGGCTCAACTATATGGTGGGCTCATCTCTACAGCAACAACATACCTTTGTTCAGATTGTCAAAATCTACGTGTTGGTGTTAGGCGAATGGAATGGAATGAAAACATAAAACTTAGCCGTTTTTGTGTGTTGTAAGAAAATGTTGTCAATGTGTTGCTTTCATTTTGAGTTTGCTATCTCCTTTTGACAATCTCTACTCCAGTAAAATGAAAATCAACTGATGAGATGAGCAACCATGCAGTTGAGACATGATGAAAACCATGATAAAAACACCTACAAAGTATATAACATTGACGTTTTTCCGAAATGAAAAAAATCTCGAATTTCTGAACTGCACTCATACATATGGGGTAAAGTATATCAACCTTCACATCACTTAAAAAGCTTCATCGCTTCGATTTGAATGAAATTTGGTGAAATTGCTGTGCTATATAGTAGTGTTAATTTCACTTAAGTTCGCTCCTAAATTTTGGATGGTTACGGAGATATAAGCGTCTGAATTCTCAATTTTTTTTGTGGAAGCCTTTTTTCTATTAATCATAAGTCGTGTAATTGGCTTTCTAAGAAGAAATGAATAAAACGGTTTCTAAAGTATTTTTTCCATTCTTTTCGAATATAAATATAAAAAAAAATATTTAGAAAAATTTTAGTAAAAATTTGATAAAAAAAATTTTTTTTTAAATTTTTTTGCATTTTTCATATTTTTATTTTTATTTTTAAATAAAAGCTTGATATTTTTCCTTTAAAATGATACCTATTTTATTTTGACACGCGAAAATTTCTTTAATACATTTTTATTTTAAACATATAGAGTTCCAGCTAAAATTCACCCATAAATTTTATAATTTTAATTTTTGTTTTTTTTTTTTCAAGTTTGAACATTTTATGTATTTTTATTTCTATTTTTAAATAAAAGCTTGAAATTTTTCCTTTAAAATTATACCTATCTTGTTATGCTGCCCGAAAATTTCTTTGATAAATTTTTTTTTTTAACATAGAGTTACATATAAAAATTCACCCACATAATGCCATTATATTAATTTTATAATCACTTGAACACCTGTATATTATTCTGTGTATAAAACCATTTTATTTATATCATTCTACAGGTTGTACTTACAGACTATTGCTAGTTTAGTGAATAAATTTAATCTAAAATTATACATACTGGCATTAAAATCTATTCAGTTCAAAGTCAATATAGTAGAGTTGTACATACTAATGTTTTTTTTTTGTTATTGGGAAATTCTTGGCTGCTAGTATGGAGGGAAAATCTTTTTACTTCAAGTTGTGTTGTAGAAGCAGGAATACATGAATGAAATTTTTGTGTTCCAGGTATTGGTTCAGCTGAATGAAAACGATCTTTTAATTCGTTGCCTGTTTTTGCATGACTCTCCTTAGAACTGAACAAAATTTCTGTTTGAAGTAAGTTTCCTTTGGCCCACTGATAAAAAGAATCGCAATTAAGAATTTGACTATCCGGTGAAGCTTGTAAACTGGCACGCCTTGCAAGTCTTTTCAAGTTTCCACCAACTCCATCACATGCGCCTTTGCCATGTGCACTAGCATGGAAATGCCATTCTGCTGGAATACCGAAATCTTCCTCGTGATGTACAAGATTTTGAAGGTTTTAATTGTTTTTAAAATGTTGTGCTGCCGCGTCAGTAAAGTATATAATTCTGGTAACTTTGAAGTTGTTAGTTAAATACTTCATCAGTAGTTGTTGGGAAACATATACAGCTACTTTGTCATGTTTCAGACTATCTGATAAAATTGCCATACTTTTATGTGAAACAGTATTTCCTTCCTTATAATAAAAAACGACAGTGAATATCGTCATCTGGTCATTATTCCAGTGAAAAGATTGTGCAGCATTTTGGGCAATGAAAGAGTAATTTTCAGCAAAGTCACATGTTACGAGAAATTCGCCTTCTTTTAGGTTTTCTCTTCTATCTTTGAAAAAGCTCGACTGTTGTTTGGCAATATATGAATGAGGCTTTAACTTGTAAATGCGATCGCATAGTTCTTCCGCAAAATCTTCCAAATTAGAAACTATAGTGCGCAATGTACATCTGTCGGTCTGTTGCCAGCTCACGAACTCTACTTTTTTCTATATCTTTATCTTCAAGAACTGATTTTAAAGACATTTTAAAAATCTCAACTCCGGGATATTTTTGACACTCATTGAGATTGCATTCCGCAGTATTACTTCTGCAGTTAGTTATTTTAAAAACATCTTCATAACTTTCAAATGGAAAGTCAGTTCCAAGAGTCACGTCTTTGAAGTTGACAGATTTCAGCATAAGGTTTACGTTGTCGTAATGGACCCAAACACACACCGTTTGAGTACCACTGGCACCAGCCAAAACACAGTGGCGTGGCCTTAGTGGGGAAAATTTTGATAAACCAATCTGTACTTCAGGGTGTGTATTTTTGAAATGTTCATACAGTTCTTTAAGATTACAGAGGATTAATCTCTTATGAACATGTTCACGTGATCCATTTGATGTTTTCACCATTTCCATAAAATGCTTTTATTAAGTCAACTAAATCAGATGACAAAGTTTTACCCCTTTTGGGGTTTAAAAAAATAAAAAAAAAAATAAATGTAAGGCGCGATAACCTCCGAAGAGATCTAAGGCCGAGCTTCTCTTCCAATTTGCGTCGTGCTCCTCTTGATTTTCCCTACAAATTGGCCGGACGGGACCTACATGTTTTATGCCGACTCCGAACGGCATCTGCAAGGCAAATGAGTTTTCACTGAGAGCTTTTCATGGCAGAAATACACCCGGAGCGCTTGCCAAACACTGCCGAGGGGCGACCCCGCTTAGAAAAATTTTCTTATAATTGAAAAACATTATTTCTAAAATTTTGATGTTGCTTTGCCCGGGAGTTGAACCCAGGGCAGGGTGTGATAGGCGGAATTCACTAGTTGCTTGGCTCTTGCTGCCTGACGTTTTGTTGTTCTGAACTCAGCCGCCAATTTCCTTTGACTCCATGATTTAGGCGCTAGTGTTAAAAGCAAAATTCTTTCCGAGTTACTGGTGGATTTTGCGAACTTTTCCTTTATCTGTTCAAAAACTTCCACAGCTGCTTGGTGTTTAGGGTTTTCACAAATGTGTCCTATTTTCCTAGCCGCTTCGGCGATTGGTTCATCATTATCTACGTAATCTTCATCATCTTTGTCATATGATAACTCGGTATTGCTCTAATATATTAAAAGGAAAAAATATATATTTATGTAAAACACTATCTCTTGGTATAAAAACAATTTAAAGTTATACAATACCTCTTCTACAGATTCGCATTCTTGATACACTGGAGACATGGTGGAAAGTTGGGTCAATTTCATTCTACAAGCTGTACAAATTTTAGCATAGATTGGTAGGAACACATATTTTTTCCTTATACTTTCCGATATTTTTCTCAACGTCCGACCAGATGCTGAATGGTTACTTATATTTAAAGGGTTACAGCACCGAGACTTGAAGATAATCTTATTCATTATAAATCGCGTAAATTAAAATACCGGTAAAATGCGAAACAATATTATCATAAAGAACTATTTTGCACACGCTGATTAGTATAAAAATGTATTTGTCTGTACACTAAGATTTCTTCAAATCTACTGTGGGTTTTCTCCAAGATAAAGGGGTATTTAAAGGGTTTTTATCATATATACATAAAAACAATACAGCTAGTTGCAAACTACTAGATTTAACAATCTATTCCTAAAGGCACGCGTAATGCAGGCAATTCACGCCAAAGCAATAATTCCCGGTTTATTTTCCAAGGCTCGTTAATCGCTGGAAAGCCCACACAAAAAACAATGCAAGTAGTTACAAACTGCTCAGGCCTAAGCACGAATGCGCAAAAAACGTTAAAGTTTTAATGCCTAAACAATGTAAAGTCTCAATACGCATGAGTTTTTAACCCTTGAATTTCTTTTGGTAAAGGTCAAGACACATTTTACGGAAGTAAAAAATTAGGTATGCCTGCTTTTTATGTTCTTACACTTTTTTCATTGTGGTATTCAGCCCGATTCTAAACGAAAATTCCGTGCGAGTTTTTTCCTTCTCCCATTCCTCGCATTCTAAATAAAAATTCCTTGTGAGTTTTTTCACTTCTCCATTTCCTCCTATTCTGAACAATGTTCGAAAAAGCGGAAACCGGTTATGGGAGAAAAGTAGGTATTATGAATGTGAGGGAGAGGGAGATTTCTCTGCCATTTCATAGGAGTTTTTTCACTAGTTAAATTAAAGGGAATGCATCAAAATAGTTAAAGGAAATTGGTTCTTTTAAGAAAAAACACTTATTTGTACAAATTTGTATTAAAATATGTATTTACATTCTACCACAATATTCTCACTGTTAATACAACAACCACAATATTCATTATTTTAAGTCGAAAAGTATATCATAAGCAACGGAAGAGCTCTTCGTATATTTGATGCAACCATCCAAAAATTGCGCAAGGATTTTTTAAGAAGGCTTAAATAGATTTTGACATATGGCGAAAGGCGAACTCAACTCGACTTGGTCGCCAGAAAATTGCTTTGCAGAATGAATGCATGCAACTCCGGCGGATTTGTGTTATCCCGCCGCCTTCTTCTTCTTATGCTCCTCTGTTGATGTTGCTGTGGCACCAATTCATTACTTATTCCAGTGAATACCACATGAAATGTAATAATGTGCATTGTAAAACCTTATTTCTTAATTTAAAAAAAATTCGCAACAATAATTAAACTTTTCAATTTTTTAAACAAAATAAGAAATGCGCAACGAAATTTCAAGTGACAAAACAGCTGACTTCGAAAATTCGAAATTCCTATTCCTCCTAGGGAGAAGAATAATTGGGGGAATTTTTCCGCGGGAATAAAAAAAATAAAAAATAAAAATCATAAAATTTATGGGTGAATTTTAGCTGGAACTCTATATGTTTAAAATAAAAATGTATTAAAGAAATTTTCGCGTGCCAAAATAAAATAGGTATCACTTTAAAGGAAAAGTATGCAGCTTTTATTTAAAAATAAAAATATGAAAAATGCCCCTTTGAAAAAAATTAAAAAAAAAAAAAAAATTTTTATAAAACTTTTACTAAAATTTTTCAAAAAATTTTTTTTATATTTATATTCGAAAAGAATGGAAAAAATACTTTAGAAACCTTTTTATTCATTTCTTCTTAGAAAGCCAATTACACGACTTTATGATTTATAGAAAAGGCTTCCACAAAAAAAATTGAGAATTCAGACGCTTATATCTCCGTAACAATCCAAAATTTAGGAGCGAACTTAAGTGAAATTAACACTTCTATATAGCACAGCAATTTCACCAAATTTCATTCAAATCGAAGCGATGAAGCTCTTTAAGTGGAACGGTTGATATACTTTACCCCATATGTATTTATTTTTTTCTCAAACAAAACAAATTTGAATATATTTTGTTCTGAGATTGGTTTTTAAATTTTATAATTCGCGAAAAATTAAAAAAAAAAAAATGATGGGCGACCAGAAGAAGGGTAATACCTCATAGCAAAGATACAATAACTGAAAACTGTCAAGAGCTATGGAAAGCTATGAAGTTGATATGGCTCGGTTTGTTTTGCACTCAGAAAAAAAAAAATAAACACTTACATAAAATGAGGAAAACATTTCCCAAGTAAATTTCTTTAGTTTGTGGAAAATTTCAATTCATGAGAAATAATTTCTAATTTTTGCATACAACTTTTCATTTATTTGAGGAAAATTTTTTCTTAAATTTTTTCAATCAAGAATATTAAGTTGAATATTTCTCACAATACTGATATCTACGATTTAGCGCAGTGAATAAAAGCGTTCGATTGTAAAGTCGAGAACCTCGCAGTCAGTTGCCGTGACAACAAAAAAAAAATCAATTTAATGAGTAAAAATTTCTTATTTTTCCAAAAATTTTCATGAATTTGGAAGACATTTTTTCTATAATTTTTTCATCAAGAATACTTGATTGAATATGTTTCACAATATTTACCGAGCTATCTAGAGGTCAGAGCAATCGACTGTGAAGTTGAAGACCCCGACTCGAAATTCACTGCCACGATAGTTGCACATCTAATATTTTTCTTATACAAGCTATTCTTTAAAAAAAAATTCCTATAACCAAAGAAGAAAACTATTTTGATTTTTTAGAAACTTACTTGTTTAGATGGCGGGAAGGATTTCCATGGAGCAAATTCAATCCCATTTTTCTCATTTTTATAGCTATCTTCCTCATTTTTAGGAACATATTTTTAAGTGTGTGACTTTGTTCTTTGATCTGTTTTTTTTTTTTTTTGTTTTTTGTTTTTTAAATAATAAGGGTTTTCTTTACAATTTACGAATACTTTCGAATTCTATAATGAACTTTTGTATGTTTAATTCAATTGAGTTAGAATCGTTCAGTCCCCCTTTTACTTCCTTTATATTAGGTCGGTTGAATGTTTGTCCGCTTTTCATACCAATCTGGCAATCGATTTTTAAGTAACTTCTCATTGAGCTACAAACGTGAAACTTTACACATAGGTTAGAACACCGTGACAAAGCAACAAAAGGAAAAAAATCCGTTAGGTGGCGCACGGATCGAAATAATTAGATAATAATTTAGAAATTCGAAACCGGGTTTTAAGTAACTTATCGATGAGCTAGAGGCTAAAAATTTAGAGCTTAATTCAGAGGTCGATGACAGCCGATGACACAATACAAAAAGTTTCGCTAGGGGCGCACGGACTGAGATATTAAGACAAATCAAACGGAACGGAGGGAATTTTGGGATTGATTTTTAATGTAAGTTCTCATTGAGCTACAACTGTAAAACTTCACAGATATGATAAGACGCCGAGAAAATGTAAGAAAAGGAGAAAAAATTCCGTTAGGTGGCGCACGGATCGAAATAATTAGATAAGAACTTGAAAATTTTCAACTTCTCGATGAGTCTATACTTGAAATTTCAAACTTAATTCAGAGGTCGATAACAGCCGATGACACGATACAAAAAGATTCGCTAGGGGGTGCGCGGGATGAGATATTTGGAAAAATCGTACGAAACGGAGGGAATTTGAGATTGATTTTTATGTAAGTTCTCATTGAGCTACAACTGTAAAACTTCACAGATAGGATAAGACGCCGAGAAAATGTAAGAAAAGGAGAACAAAATTACGTTAAGAGGCGTTCGGATCGAAATATTTAGATAAGAATTTGGAAATTTGGTGTTTTGAGATCGATTTTAACGTAACTTCTCATTAAGCTACAAACATGAAACCTCAGAGACAGGTTGAGACACCACGACAAAGGAACAAAAGGAGAAAAAAATTCCGTTAGGTGGCGCACGGATCGAAAAATTAGATAATAATTTGGAAATTTGAAACCGGGTTTTAAGTAACTTCTCGATGAGCTAGATGCTAAAAATTTAGAGCTTAATTAGAGGTCGATGACATCCAATGACACAATAAAAAAATTTCACTAGGGGGCGCACGGACTGAGATATTTAGAAAAATCAAACGGAACGGAGGGAATTTTGGGATTGATTTTTATGTAAGTCGTCATTGAGCTTCAAGCTAGGTTAAGACACCGAGGAAATGTAAGAAAAGTAGAAAATAAAAATAAAATAAACAAATTTTAAGCACTTCCTTTGTATAAATGGACAAAAATCAGAAAAAATGTCTCCTTATATAAAGACATATTCTTGCTAAACTTTGATTTTTAAATTTTGACATAGAAATTGCAAAAATATTTATGAGAAGTAAAAATATAACAGGCAGTGAGTCTGTTTCCTCTCCTTCCCATTTATTTTCCAATTTCACTCCATATTCTAAGCTTTTTGTTATTTTGCACAAAATTCACACAGTTTTAAACAAAATATTGTTTACGTTTGTGTTTGACAGTCTCTTTTACATCTTTTAAATAAATTCGTAACACTTCCATAATAATTTAACAAATATTTAACAGGGCGTTGATAAAATTAAATCGAATTCACTATGTCGACAAATTTATCTGCCAGTTGCACATTAACAGATAGTCGAGAAAATGGGTATTTATTGATGTATATTGGAACGATTTTCCGTCATCCCTTGTCAAATTTGGTTTGAAGAAAAACCGGTTTCGGCGTTGTGCCATCATCAGTGTCGATTTTCGTTCTGATCTATTGTTGTCGTTTGTCCTGTATTTATAGCTCGTAGGTACATTCACGGGTACTGCCAAAATTGATACTTGTGTATATTTAGTTATGTGTATGTCCTGTGTGTTCATTCAGAACCGAGGGTGGGTTTTACTAATTTCTGTGGCTGACTGAGGCAGTTAAAAGTCCGTAATTGTAGTCGTTTGACCTTCTTTGTGGGTTTGTTGTTTTGGTGCGTTAATTGTATAGTGTTCATTTGTTGTGTCTTTGTCTGTTTACCTGTGTGATACCTTTGTTTCTTGTAAACTCAACAAACCCACAAAGAAGGTCAAACGACTACAATTACGGACTTTTACCTGCATCAGTCAGCCACACAAATCGATCAGTCAAACCCACCCTCGGTTCTAAATGAGCACAAAGCACATACACATAACTAAATATACACAAGCATCAATTTTGGCAGTACCTATTTATGTACCAACGAACTTTAAATACAGGACAAATGACAACAACAGATCAGAACGAAAATCGACACTGATGATGGCACAACGCCGAAACCGGTTTGTCTCCAAACCAAATTTGACAAGGTATGACGGAAAATCGTTCCAATATACATCAATTAATACCCATTTTCTCGACTATCTGTTAATGTGCAACTGGCAGATAAATTTGTCGACATAGTGAATTCGATTTAATTTTATCAACGCCCTGTTAAATATTTGTTAAATTATTATGGAAGTGTTGCGAATTTATTTAAAAGATGTAAAAGAAACTGTCAAACACAAACGTAAACAATATTTTGTTTAAAACTGTGTGAATTTTGTGCAAAATAACAAAAAGCTTAGAATATGGAGTGAAATTGGAAAATAAATGGGAAGGAGAGGAAACAGATGGCGCTATCGATCGACAAATTTTAACGAGTGGACTCACTGCCTGTTAAATTGGTCGACAGGCTAAACATGACGGACAAGAGCAGAAAATGAAATTGCGTTTAAAGTAGATATAAATTGCCCTTGTGTAGCGAAGAAACGCCAAAAACCTTAAAAGAGAGGGTACGTAATAGTGGTACTTTAAAGGCTTCAAATTTCGCTCTAACAGCAAAATCATACTGAAAATCCGAAATGTATGCTACAAAAAAAGCACATTGAATAAAACCCTGCAAAAATCGCGAGTACTCCATGCATGCATGTTTAGAGTACTCGCTATGGACCAAGCGAGTGCTCCAAAATTAACCACAATTCATACAAAAAATATTAACATTGCGATGTCCTAGGACCGGACCATATACTCCAGCTTCGCATTATATCAGAGTAATCCATGGAGTACCCACAGTCCAATAAACATCGTGTAGTGATTACAATCGTTAAAAACGAGCAATGATCGGCTTACAATATGTTCGTCTAGAAACATGAGTTGGTCCATTGCTCAATTACAGTGGAGTATAATGGTAAGTACTCCAGTATGACACAAGTGGACCACATGATCCAACGATTTTTACAGGGTTAATACTTTTAAATACCAAAATTAAGTTCACATTTTCTTTTTTTTCTTCATTGCACATCTTTGGTTTTTGACAGTATAACCGTGCAGGTTAGAATCGCGGTTACATGAACTGGTAACGATTTTCGGTCACATAGTAACAAGTTTACCGCTAACGCTCAGAATCGGGGCATAAATCGGAAATTTGTTTATACTTCATATATGACCAAACCAAATTTTGTTTTAAATTTAGGTTATACCGGTTGTCGTAAAAATGGGTGCGCATAGCTGGGTTTTAATTTTGAAGAGGTGAAAAAAAGATGCAGTTACAGAAAAAGAAAAAAATCTAGTGGACCATGCCAATGTTTCGAACCGACGTGCTCCGGATTACAGTAGTCTGCTTAATCCATTAAGCTTTCACATCTGTATACCAAAATATTGTCAAAATTAATCTATGAATTGCGGTCCTTCGCACAAATAAAATTTTTTATTTATAAAATTTTCAGCTACAAGTTTAACTTTTGGGGTTTGTTTTAAGCCCAGACGTGTCTACGAGTTATTATTTTTAGATTTTTCAAACTGTTTGGGTTTTGTTTTAAAACAATTTCGAGATTTTAGACTTTTTGTTCAAATAAATTTAAAATTTAAACCATGGTTCAACTATATGGTTGGCTCATCTGTACAACAACAAAATATGTTAGTTCAGATCAAGGCGAATCCATACCAGGTGGTGGCAAAGCGAATTCAACAAATTCGTCGTGCAGAAGAATGTCAAGCCAAAAAAAAAGTTTCATTTATTTCGATTAACTGACATATTGTTGTATAAAGCGTTGTATGGAAAATAATCAAGAAGAAGCAATCACCTGTTACTGAATTCGCCTTGGTTCAGATTGTCAAAATCTGCGGGTTGGTGTTATGCGAATGGAATGGAATGAAAACATAAAACTTAGCAGTTTTTGTATGTAGTAAGAAAATGTTGCCAATGTGTTGGTTTCATTTTGAGTATGCCATCTCCTTTTGACAATCCCATCGACCATGCAATGAAATAAATAAAATCAGCTGATGAGATGAGCCAACCATATAATTGAGCCATGATTTAAACCGAATAAAATAAAAAACAAGTAAGGACGGGACTGTCTTCGGCTGTGCCGAAGACTTCATACCTTTCATGAATGTGGCTGAACAATAATCTTATCCCGGTCGTAATCTCCAAATAATCGGATGTATAAGATAAGAAATATATAGTGAACAGATGTACATACCTAACCGATTTTTAAGATAAATATAAAATAAACAAGTAAAGAAGGTTAAGTTCGGGTGTAACCGAACATTACATACTCAGCTGAGAGCTATGGTGACAACATAAGGGAAAATAACCATGTAGGAAAATGAACCGAGGGAAACCCTGGAATGTGCTTGTATGACATGTCTATCAAATGAAAGGCACTAAAGAGTATTTTATGAGGGAGTGGGCCATAGTTCTATAGATGGACGCCATTTAGGGATATCGCCATAAAGGTGGATCAGGGTTGACTCTAGAATTTGTTTGCACGATATGGGTATCAAATTAAAGGTGTTAATGAGTATTTTAAAAGGGAGTGATCCTTAGTTCCAAAGGTGGACGCCGTTTCGAGATATTGCCATAAAGGTGGACCAGGGGTGACCTTAGAATTTGTTTGTACGATATGGTTATCAAATTAAAGGTATTAATGAGGGTTTTAAAAGGGAGTGGTGGTAGTTGTATAGGTGGTCGCCTTTTCAGAGATATCGCCACAAAGGTGGACCAGGGGTGACTCTAGAATGCGTTTGTACAATATGGGTATCAAAAGAAAGGTGTTAATGAGTATTTTAAAAGGGAGTGGGCCTTAGTTCTATAGGTGAACGCCTTTTCGAGGTATCGCAACTTAGACTTTGTTTGTACGATATGGGTATCAAATGAAAGGTGTTAATGAGTATTTTTAAAAGGGAGTGGGTCTTCGTTCTATAGGTGGTCGCTTTTTCGAGATATCGCCATAAAAGTGGACCAGGGGTGACTCTAGAACATGTTTGTACGATATGGGTATCAAATGAAAGGTTTTAATGAGTATTTTAAAAGGGCGTGGGGTTTAGTTCTATAGGTGGACGCCTTTTCGAGATATCGCCATAAAGGTGGACCAGGAGTGACTCTAGAATGTGTTTGTACGATATTGGTATCAAATTCAAGGTATTAATGAGAGTTTTAAAAGGGAGTGGTGGTAGTTGTATATGTGAAGGCGTTTTCCAGATATCGACCAAAATGTGACCAGGGTGACCCAGAACATCATCTGTTGGATACCGCTAATTTATTGTTATATGTAATATCTGCCAAGATTTCAAGGGTTTTTTATTTCGCATTGCAGAACTTTTTCATTTTCTTCTATTTAATATGGTAGGTGTCACAACCGTTTTACAAAGTTTTTTCTAAAGTTATATTTCGCGTCAATAAACCAATCCAATTACCATGTTTCATCCCTTTTTTAGTATTTGGTATAGAATTATGGCATTTTTTTCTTTTTTCGTAATTTTCGATATCGAAAAAGTGGGCGTGGTCATAGTCGGATTTCGTTCATTTTTTATACCAAGATAAAGTGAGTTCAGATAAGTACGTGAACTAAGTTCAGTAAAGATATGTCGATTTTTGCTCAAGTTATCGTGTTAAGGGCCATGCGGAAGGACAGACGGACGACTGTGTATAAAAACTGGGCGGGACTTTAACCGATTTCGCCCATTTTCACAGAAAACAGTTAACGTCATAAAATCTATGCCCCTACCAAATTTCAAAAGGATTGGTAAATGTTTGTTCGACTTATGGCATTAAAAGTATCCTAGACAAATTAAATAAAAAAGGGCAGAGCCACGCCCATTTTGAAATTTTCTTTTATTTTTGTATTTTGTTGCACCATATCATTACTGGAGTTGAATGTTGACATAATTTACTTGTATACTGTAAAGATATTAAATTTTTTTACTTTAAAAAATTTTTTTTTTAAAAGTGGGCGTGGTCCTTCTCCGATTTTGCTAATTTTTATTAAGCGAACATATAGTAATAGGAGTAACGTTCCTGCCAAATTTGATCATGATATCTTCAACGACTGCCAAATTACAGCTTGCAAAAGTTTTAAATTACCTTCTTTTAAAAGTGGGCGATGCCACGCCCATTGTCCAAAATTTTACTAATTTTCTATTCTGCGTCATAAGTTCAACCCACCTACCAAGTTTCATCACTTTATCTGTCTTTGGTAATGAATTATCGCACTTTTGTTTTTCGAAATTTTCGATATCGAAAAAGTGGACGTGGTTATAGTCCGATATCGTCCTTTTTAAATAGCGATCTGAGATGAGTGCTCAGGAACCTACGTACCAAATTTCATCAAGATACCTCAAAATTTACTCAAGTTATCGTGTTAACGGACGGACGGACGGACATGGCTCAATCAAATTTTTTTTCGATTCTGATGATTTTGATATATGGAAGTCTATATCTATCTCGATTCCTTTATACCTGTACAACCAACCGTTATCCAATCAAACTTAATATACTCTGTGAGCTCTGCTCAACTGAGTGTAAAAATAGGTAGGTATTTTGTGTGAGGATGCAAACTTTCAGGTTTTTTGTGGTCTGCATGTAAAAACTATGACTACGAATCACGTATTTCAACAATATATGACGTAAACGTAACTATTTGATGAAATTTGTTGAAATTTGAAGATTCTAGCCGTAAAAAGGGGCATAAATGACAGTTTATATGGGGTATATTACATATATACCACCGATCTCTATGATTTTTTCAGACAACAATATATGCTATACACGTAAGCATTTGGTGAAATTTGAAGCTTCTATCTGTTAAAATGGTGCTGAAATTGCAAAAAAAAAAATATATATATAGTATATATATACTATATATACCACGGATCTCTATGATTTTTTCACACAACAATATATACTATATACGTAAGCAATTGTTGAAATTTGAACATATCTAAAGGATTTTTAAGATAAATATAAAATAAAAAATAGGTAGGTACTTTGTGTGAGGATGCAAAGCTTCACGTTTTTTGTGGTCTACATGTAAAAACTATGACTACGAATCACGTATTTCAACAATATATGACGTAAACGTAACTATTTGATGAATTTTGAAGCCTCTAGTCGTAAAAAAGGGGCATAAATGACAGGGGTATATAATATATTGTTACGAATTTTAGCAACACTAAGGGGTACTGCCATCTCTAAGCCGATGCTAAAACAGTGACTTGCACGCACATCCATAAATCAATCATTATGTATCTACACAAACGAATCAATAAATTATGTCTACACATATGTACGTACACGCAGGGAGAAACAGTGCACAAACACATGCATATATCTTATCTGAGATGCTCCCGAAAGTATGCAATTGTAATTGTGGAAGTGTCGCTCACAAACACGCGCGCATATGAGAAGCTACATACGTGCATCTGTAGTTATAATTATATGGCAGTAACTAAGTAAATTCTAGAAAAGCCTAGAAATATGCAACGAGGAAATCAGACAGTATAAAAAGGCGACAACAATAGAGGCGAGAAATCAGTTTAATTTAAGCTATCAGTCAGTTTGGTTATTAAGCAAGCTAGTTGCAAAGTATAAGTGTTATTGTGAAGTACTTTAATAAAGGCCATTTTTCCATTATTCAATATTGGAGTTATTTATTCAACAGTTTAGCGATACGAACGTTAGCAGCAGATTGCAAATAAGGGGAATTGCAGTAAATTTGTTACAATATATTATATATCACCGATCTCTATGATTTTTTCACACAACAATATATGCTATATACGTAAGCATTTGGTGAAATTTGAAGCTTCTAGCTGTTAAAATGGGGCAGAAATTGCGAAAAATTTCCTATCTGAACAATCGATTGTATGAGATATATACTATGTATACCACCGATGTCTATGATTTTTTTAGACAACAATATCTGCTATATACGTAAGCATTTGGTGAAATTTGAAGCTTCTAGCTGTTAAAATGAGGCTGAAATTGCGAATATATATATATACTATATATATATATACTATATATATATACTATATATACTATATATACCACCGATCTTTATAATTTTTTCAAACAACAATATATGCTATATACGTAAGCATTCGTGGAAATTTGAAGCCTATAGCTCTTAAAATAGTGCAGTAATTACGAAAAGTTATCTGAACAATCGGTTGTGGGGATATATACCATATATACGATCGATCTCATCAATTTTTTCAGACAATATGTGCAATATACGAAAGTATATGGTGAAGTTTGAAGCTTCAATCTGATAAATTGAGGAGGATATATGCTATAGTGGTCCGATCCGGCCGGTTCCGACAAATGTCTAATCGGACACCCAAATACATCCGCTCACAAAATTTTATCAATATATCTCAAAAATTGAGGGACTAGTTTGCATACAAACAGACAGACGGACAGACGGACATGGCTAAATCAACTCAGCTCTTCATCCTGATTATTTCGGTATACTTAATGGTGGGTCTATCTATTTTCCTTTAAGAACTTACAATTTTGGGATTCGTGACGAAATTAATATACCATTTCATTTTCATGAAAGGTATAAAAGCCCGGTAGTAAATTGAGAATTTTCCAGTTTATCTCAATAAAGTTTGAAAAATTGATTAAACCGATGAATGGTTTAATATTTAGACGCAATATTTTATTTGATTTGATTTCATTTCCTTTCATTTTATTTTAATTTTATTTTATTTCATTTCATTTGATTTTTTTTTTCACTTTTTATTTTATTTTAGAAGCCCGTTGTCGATAATTTCCCTTTAAAAAGGAAATAAGGCCTGCGGGAGTTATTTCACTCCACCCTCTATTCCCAAAACTCAATAAAATAAAGTCATCGGTATATACATGTGTTCATATGTACATACGTATGTGTGATACTTACAGTACAATACCACCAAGAAATGGCTCAGGTGGATACTCATCGCTGCATCCCTTTTTTCTTATATCATTCAGCAAAAAGATACCGGACATGAACTGAAATGTTGTTATCGTTCCAGCAAACTTTGCAAGCGAATCACTATATGGCGCCAATAAATCTCCAAGTGCTTCCATATTACTTTTGTTGATAAAGCAAAAAATAAACAAAACAATAAAACGCTGTGCAAAAGAAATTATTCAAAAACAGTATCATTGACAATGAAGTGTACTACTTGCAAATTGCTATTTTACCCTCTTCAAATTAACTAATGAAATAGATATACAAGATAACGCCGTGTGGCGTCTCTAAAATGCCATGCAAGCCTAAAGCTGTAGTTACCCACCGACGTATGTAACGTACGTCTACGTATGCCGTACGTACACACATTTGAGCGAGATTTATGCCCGTAGCGGCAACGAAAAAATTTTGCCATCGACCTGTATATGGAACCATCAACTTTTTCTATTTTAATTTCTGATGTTGTAAAAGGCTGGAATTAACATTAAATAAGTATAAATAGATTACATATTTATAATCTTCACTTTTACATAATTATTTCCACAATTTTTCAAACTTTAATTAGGTGTTTTTGCATAAAACTGCAAACGGTTAAAAATTAGCGCACAAAAGCTTACTAGGCAACTCTGTCTAGTGAGAGCGATCAGCTGACACGTTCTTACGGAAAAAATCAAAATTGTTTTGATGTCTACGTTCCGGGCTACGTACGTACGTGCGTTGAACGTCGGTGAGTTTTCGTTTGCATTGCATATTCATAAGATAGGCCGTGTCAGCTGACACGCTTTTTGTACGTACGTTCGTGGGTAACTACAGCTTAAGACAAGACTAAAAAGGGATTCAAGGGGTTGTGTAGCGCAATATATAGCTTCTCCAACCCAATTGTCAACCTCACCTTCGAGCGGAGAATCCCGTTTCACTAACAGACGAGGCTCTGGCGACCCCAAGCTCCTCATGGAACTTGGGGGTGGGGAGGGAGGGATGGCCTGAAGGTTCAATGTGGCCATATAAATCGTTCCCGAGATGGTCGGGCCAGCACCTTAATGGTGCTGTGTTACCGGAGCGTATCGGATCTGTATCCGACAAAGGACCATCACATCGATAACTCCCCAAATCCTTCGGGGAGTAACCTAATCGCTACAACACAACAACAACAACAAGACTAAAAAATCTTTATGAATGCTTTGCCGATTGTACTGCAGTGACGTAACAACTGTCACATACACAGAGATCGATTTAGCGGTAAATATGCAGCGGAAACTCAACCAATTGCATGCAATGTCGCCCTATCTCTCTCTATACGGACTACTAAAAGAACAAATAAAAGCATATTTGTCCAAATTGCAAGTTCAAGAGCACTTTTACCGCCGGCACACTGCAAGCACCGTTATTTTACACGTTTAGCGTGTTAAATTACATTCATATGTATGAATGCAAACAACAACACACACATACACCTTGACACAGCTAATTTGTTTGTTTTTTGAATGTGCACTTACTTGATTGTTTGTTGTATTAATTCAATTTTTTCGGTTTTATTTTCTTACTGCAATTATTATTTCTGTGTTGCTTCAGACCCTGACTATTTTATTTTAACGCACTTAAAATTTTGTATTACGCTATTTAATTTATTTTTCTACTTTTCAAATGCTTTTCATTGGTTTAATGTGAAGCGAAAGGCAATCGCACATTCATTTTTTAAAAACTCTTTATTCTACAGTAGATTTTAAACCGTTCACACACTCAATATTTAATTATTCATACGAATAAGCAACAGACATAATTCGATATTTGATATAAATTGATAGCATTGTTATGTGTATATATTTGTATATTTGCTCTCCTTACATAGTAAATTTTGTTACTTTTTTGTGCGAAAAGATAAATGAACAAAAAAGCTTTCAATTTTTTAAACGAAATCACGTCGTCTCTAGCTGAATGTGGGATAGCTTTTGAGTTGTTAAATGTCAAACGCTGCGGCAACTATTAAATTATATATTTTCGAGTAAATATGCATAAGTACGTTCTCAGAAGCGTTGAAATCACTTCACATTGTTTGTTTTAGTTCGACTGAGAGCGATAACGAGCACTCCCATACATTTTGTGCTTGATTATACCAGCCACACATAGATACTAGCGATTCAAAGAGATACTGGTGGCATGAGCGTAGCCGGGACCAATATTAGAGGGAGACTTTCAAAATAAAATAATAACAATATAGTGAAATCAGCCAGTATGTTAGATTTATAATAGCTATGTGTGTTGTTTGAACGGTTTTATTTAGCTTAACTTGGCAGGCTGGTTGGTTAGCTGGCTGGTTGGCACGAATTTTGTAATGGAAATTCAAGTAACTTCTCGATAAGCTACAAGCTTGAAACTTGGAATATAGTTCAGAACCCGATGACAATGCAATAAGAAGAAAAAAACTCCGATAGGTGGCGCATGGATCGAAATATTTAAAAAAATCGTATTTGTGGTCCGATTTTTTCGCGGTTGGAACACATAATACATATATGAATAGAAAGCGACCTAGGATCGAGATACATATTCAAAAGAATCGTATTTGTGGTCCGATTGTGCTCATATTTGGAACACATAAAACATACATGAATAGAAAACGGTCTGTGAAAAAAATCGCCGCTAGGTGGCGAAAGGATCGAGATATTCAAAAAAATCGTATTTGTGGTCCGATTTAGTCCATATTTGGAACACATAATATATACATGAATAGAAAGCGACCTATGATGTCCGATTTGGCTCATATTTGGAACAAATATTACATATAGTCCGGTAGAAGTGACATCAAAATATTTTGGAGTTGGAGGACGGACAAGCATACATGGCGCAGAGTCGAGTAAAGTCTTTGGAAGGATTATGTATTGAGGCCTTACATCGTAACAAATTGTCAGGAAAGAGTCCGTGTAATAATGAGTCACTAAATGAACTAAATAGAATGATAATAGGCAATTAAATAAAGACTAAAAACTTGAAAATAAAATAATTTAAAAAAAAAAATTGTTAAGTGAAACGGTTTTATTGGAAACATAAGTAAGACCAACTGAACCTTAATCAGGTTATGCTACGCCTCACATTTTTAGAAATTTAACGCGCCCAATGCTTTTATTTCATTGTCTGGTCAACGCCCTAGATTACTCCTCATCAATCTAGGGCGTTGATGACTAGTACCTAAGACCTACCTAATTATTTTCTATCTTTTAGTATTATTATTACTTCATGTAAGTATTGTTTTCAATAAAACCGTTTAACTTAAAAAATGTTTTTTAAATTATTTTATTTACATGTATATACATATGCTCTTAAACTTTGTATGGACTGTTAAGTGTTTAACTTTATCTACACTTTGAAATTGTTGCGCAGAAAATTAGTACTGCTAAATTTGAGTGAGCATTATGCTCAGTTGCAATTGAAATGTGTCTCTTCATCTTATCTCTACACTATTTTCCACTTCTATGATCTAAAATTGTGTGAGTCGACTATTCTTCGCAACCGATTCAGTTATAGGTTATACACTATGACCAACAGAGGTGTGTGTCTCCACTATTTAGAACAACCCGTTTAGCTTGTTATTTACCACTGCCGCGAGTTTTCAATAATAATCGCCGCTAAATTGGTGTCCTAAAAATTTGCCCGGTGATGATAAGCGTTTTTATACTCAGCTGAGCAGAGCTCACAGAGTATATTAATTTTGTTCGCATAACGGTAATCCGTAAAGGCATAAACTAATCGAGATAGATATAGACTTCTGTATATCAAAATGATCTGGGCGAAAAAAGAAATTCATTTAGCCATGTCCGTCCGTCTGTCCATAAACACGATAACTTGAGTAAATTTTTAGGTATATTGATGAAATTTGGTGTGTAGGTTCCTGGGAACTCATCTCAGATCGCTTTTTAAAATGAACTAAATCGAACCATAACCACGCCCACTTTTTCGATATAGAACATTTCGAAAAACCGAAAAAGTGCGATAAATCATTACCAAAGACGGCTAAAGAGAGGAAACTTGGTAGGTATGTTGACCTTATGACGCAGAACAGAAGATTAGTAAAATTTTGGACAATGGGCGTGGCACCGCCCACTTTTAAAAGAAGGTAATTTCAAAGTTTTGCGAGCTGTAATTTGGCAGTCGTTGAAGATATCATAATGAAATTTGGCAGGAACGTTACTCCTGTTACTATATATGTGCTAAACAAAAATTAGCAAAATTGGATTACGAACACGCCCACATTTAAAAAAAATTTTAAAGTCAAATTTTAACAAAAAATTGAATATCTTTACAGTATATAAGTAAATTATGTCAACATTCAACTCCAGTAATGATATGGTGCAACAAAATACAAAAATAAAAGAAAATTTCAAAATGGTCGTGGCTCCGCCCTTTTTCATTTAATTTGTCTAGAATACTTTTAATGTCATAAGTCGAACAAAAATTTACCAATCCTTGTGAAATTTGGTAGGGGCATAGATTCTATGACGGCAACTGTTTTCTGTGAAAATGGGCGAAATGGGTTGAAGCCACGCCCAGTTTTTATACACAGTCGACCGTCTGTCCTTCCGCTCGGCCGTTAACAAGATAACGTGCAAAAATCGATATATCTTTACTAAACTTAGTTGACGTACTTATCTGAACTCACCTTATCTTGGTATAAATGGCCGAAATCCGACTATGACCACGCCCACTTTTTCGATATCGAAAATTACGAAAAATTAAAAAAATGCCATAATTCTATACCAAATATGAAAAAAGGGGTTAAACAAGGTTTATTGACGCAAAACATAACTTTGGAAAAAAGCTGTGTAAAATGGGAGTGACACCTATCATATTAAGTAGAAGAAAATGAAAAAGTTCTGCAGGGCGAAATCAAAAGCCCTTGGAATCTTGGCAGGAACAGTATCGTTGTATTACTGTATATAACTAAATTAGCGGTACCCGACAGATGACGTTCTGGGTCACCCTGGTCCACATTTTGGTCGATATCTCGAAAACACCTTCACATATACAACTAAGGGCCACTCCCTTTTAAAACCCTCTTTAGTACCTTTAATTTGATACTCATATCGTAAAAACACTTATATAGTCACCCCTGGTCCACCTTTATGACGATATCTCGAAAAGGCGTCCACCTTCAGAACTAAGGCCCACTCCCTTTTAAAATGCTTATTAACACCTTTCATTTGATACCCATATCGTACAAACACATTCTAGAGTCACTCCTGGTCCACCTTTATGGCGATATCTCGAAAAGGCGCCCACCTATAGAACTAAGGCCCACTCTCTTTTAAAATACTCATTAACACCTTCCATTTGATACATATATCGTACAAACGCATTCGAGAGTCACCCCTGGTCCACATTTATGGCGATATCTCGAAAAGGCTTCCTATAGAACTACGGATCGCTCCCTTTTAAAATACTCATTACCCCAAAATCTTGGGTGTAACGTTTTATCAGGATATACATTTTGGTGAGCATGCAGCCGCAGTTGTACCGAAAATCCAGAGACGTAATAAAATCCTTAAATCTCTTGCTGGCAGTACTTGGGGAAAAGATAAAGAAACGCTCATTGCCACTTACAAAGCAATTGGCCAGCCGATTGCATGCTACGCATCTCCGATATGGTCGCCAAGCCTAAAGACTACTCACTGGAAGAAGCTACAGGCCTGCCAAAATACTGCCCTCAGAACGGCCACGGGTTGTCTTCTTATGTCCCCAGAACACCATCTACATAATGAGGCGAGAATACTCCCCAATAGGGAGAGGAATGAAATGCTAACCAAACAGTTCCTCTTGAATACCCAGAAACCTGGGCATCCCAACAGACATCTGATTGATGAGCTAACACCGCCCAGGAGCTTAAGGAGTAAGCATTATGAGGAAATACGGCACCTAAGAACACAGCCGTATGAAGCCAAAAAACACACGCAGGTCCTCAGTGAACTCCACAAAAAGGCGTCGGACCTCTATGCCAAGAATTGCCCGGTGAATCCTGTACTCAAAGAGCAATACCCAAAACGTGTAGAAGAGGGCACACACTCCTAGGGAAACGCGTATCACTCTAGCCCAACTTCGATCTGGACACTGTAACAGGTTAAACTCTTACCTATTCAGAATCAACCCCCACATTCAAAATATATGTCCTGCTTTTAACGTGTCTCCACATGACACCAACCATCTCTTCCACTGTATTGTGGAACCAACGCCTCTAACACCCCTCTCATTATGGTCCACCCTGTTGAAACAGCAAGTTTCCTTGGATTCCCGTCAGAGGATATTGGATGGGGCGAAGCACTGCTACAACAACAACAACAGGGTAAAACAAGTAAGGAAGGCTAAGTTTGGGTGTAACCGAACATTACATACTCAGCTGAGAGCTTTAGAGACAAAATAAAGGAAAATCACCATGTAGGAAAATAAACCTAGAGTAACCCGGGAATGTTTTTGTATGACATGTGTATCAAATGGAAGGTGTTCATGAGTATTTTAAAAGGGAGTGGGCCATAATTCTATAGGTGAACGCCTTTTCGAGATATCGCCATAAAGGTGGACCAGGGGTGACTCTAGAATGCGTTTGTACGATATGGGTATCAAATGAAATGAGTATTTTAAAAAGGAGTGCGCATTAGGTGGACCAGATGGACCAGGGTGATTCTAGAATGCGTTTGTACGATATGGGTATCAAATGAAAGGTGTTCATGATTATTTTAAAAATGAGTGGGTCTTAGTTCTATAGGTGGACGCCTTTTCGAGATATCGCCATAAAGGTGGACCGGGGGGCCTCTAGAATTTGTTTCTATGATATGGGTATCAAATGAAAGGTGTTAATGAGTATTTTAAAAGGGAGTGGACCTTAGTTCTATAGGTGGACGCCTTTTCGAGATATCGCCATAAAGGTGGACCGGGGGGCCTCTAGAATTTGTTTCTATGATATGGGTATCAAATGAAAGGTGTTAATGAGTATTTTAAAAGGGAGTGGGCCTTAGTTCTATAGGTGGTCGCCTTTTCGAGATATCGCCATAAAGGTGGACCAGGGGTGACTCTCGAATGCATTTGTACGATATGGGTATCAAATGAAATGAGTATTTTAAAAAGGAGTGGGCATTAGGTGGACCAGGTAGACCAGGGGTGACTCTAGAATGCGTTTGTACGATATGGGTATTAAATGAAAGGTGTTAATGAGTATTTTAAAAAGGAGTGGGCCTTAGTTCTATAGGTGGACGCCTTTTCGAGATATCGCCATAAAGGTGGACCGGGGGGCCTCTAGAATTTGTTTCTATGATATGGGTATCAAATGAAAGGTGTTAATGAGTATTTTAAAAGGGAGTGGGCCTTAGTTCTATAGATGGACGCCTTTTCGAGATATCGCCATAAAGGCGGTCCAGAGGTGACTCTAGAATGTGTTTGTACGATATGGGTATCAAATGAAAGGTGTTAATGAGTATTTTAAAAAGGAGTGGGTATTAGTTCTATAGGTGCAGGCCTTTCGGGATATCGCCATAAAGGTGGGCCAGGGGTGACTCTAGAATGCTTTTGTACGATATAGGTATCAAATGAAAGGTATTAATGAGTATTTTAAAAACGAGTGAGCCTTAGTTCTATAGGTGGACGCCTTTTCGAGATATCGCCGTAAAGGTGGACCGGGGAGCCTCTAGAATTTGTTTCTATGATATGGGTATCAAATGAAAGGTGTTAATGAGTATTATAAAAGGGAGTGGGCCTTAGTTCTATAGGTGGACGCCTTTTCGAGATATCGCCATAAAGGTGGACCAGGGGTGACTCTAGAATGTGTTTGTACGATATGGGTATCAAATGAAAGGTGTTAATAAGTATTTTAAAAAGGAGTGGGCCTTAGTTCTATAGGTGGACGCCTTTTCGAGATATCGCCATAAAGGTGGACCAGGGGTGACTCTAGAATGCATTTGTACGATATGGGTATCTAATGAAAGGTGTTGATATTTAAAAGGGAGTGGGCCTTAGTTCTATAGGTGGACGCTTTTTCGAGATATCGCCATAAAGGTGGACCAGGGGTGACTATAACGTGTTTTGACGATATGAGTATCAAATTAAAGGTACTAAAGAGGGTTTTAAAAGGGAGTGACCCTTAGTTGTATATGTGAAGGCGTTTTCGAGATATCGACCAAAATGTGGACCAGGGTGACCCAGAACGTCATCTGTCGGGTACCGCTAATTTATTTATATACAGTAATACCACGATACTGTTCCTGCCAAGGTTCTAAGGGCTTTTAATTTCGCCCTGCAGAACTTTTTCGTTTTCTTCTACTTAATATGGTAGGTGTGACACCCATTTTACACAGTTTTTTTCCAAAGATATGTTTTGCGTCAATAAACCAATCCAATTACCATGTTTCATTCCTTTTTTCATATTTGGTATAGAATTATGGCATTTTCTTAATTTTTCGTAATTTTCGATATCGAAAAAGTGGGCGTGGTCATAGTAGGATTTCGGCCAATTTTTATACCAAGATAAGGTGAGTTTAGATAAGTACGTGAACTAAGTTTAGTAAAGATATATCGATTTTTGCTCAAGTTATCGTGTTAACGGCCGAGCGGAAGGACAGACGGTCGACTGTGTATAAAAACTGGGCGTGGCTTCAACCGATTTCTCCCATTTTCACAGAAAACAGTTACCGTCATAGAGTCTGTGCCCCTACCAAATTTCACAAGAATTGGTAAATTTTTGTTCGACTTATGGCATTCAAAGTATTCTAGACAAATTAAATGAAAAAGGGCGGAGCCACGCCCATTTTGAAATTTTCTTTTAGTTTTGTATTTTGTTGCACCATATCATTACTGGAGTTGAATGTTGACGTAATTTACTTATATACTGTAAAGATATTCAATTTTTTGTTAAAATTTGACTTTAAAATTTTTTTTTTAAAAAGTGGGCGTGTTCGTAATCCAATTTTGCTAATTTTTGTTTAGCACACATATAGTAACTGGAGTGACGTTCCTGCCAAATTTCATTATGATATCTTTAACGACTGCCAAATTACAGCTCGCAAAACTTTGAAATTACCTTCTTTAAAAGTAGGCGGTGTCACGCCCACTGTCCAAAATTTTACTAATCTTCTATTCTGCGTCATAAGGTCAACATACATACCAAGTTTCATCGCTTTAGCCGTCCTTGGTAATGAATTATCGCACTTTTTCGGTTTTTCGAAATTTCTATATCAAAAAAGTGGGCGTGGTTATAGTCCGATTTAGTTCATTTTAAATAGCGATCTGAGATGAGTGCCCAGAAACCTACATACCAAATTTCATCAAGATACCTCAAAATTTACTCAAGTTATCGTGTTTACGGACGGACGGATGAATATTTTTTCGCCCAGATCATTTTGATATATAGAAGTCTATATCTATCTCGATTAGTTTATGCCGTTACGGATTACCGTTATGCGAACAAAATTATTATACTCTGTGAGCTCTGCTCAGCTGAGTATAAAAACGTTTAAACAGCAATATATCGACACTCTGATGGTTGGAATGCACCTAGCCTTTTGTCATATATATAATACTCCTATATTGTTACAAAAAGCTAGATACATTCCCAAACATCAGAGTGCCGACATATTGCTGTTTAAATGTTTTTGTTTTTGTATTCAATAATCGAATGTACCTAAATTTAAATTTTTTTTTTCACACTTATGCTACGTTTCCACCAAACCCAAACTCCGTGTTTGCCAACTCTTTTATGCAAAATATCTCTTTGCAGAAATGCATCTTTTGATTTTTGCTTTCGCATTATTGATACCGAAGTTAAAACGCGTTTTTCGATAGCTTTCGCGATATTTTTAGACATGTTTTAACAGTCTTACGAAACTGGCAAACACGGAGTTTGGGTTTGGTGAAAACGTAGTAGGCTGTCTTGTTTTGATTTCGAATTCAAAACACATTGCGAGCATTTTCTATTAGCAATATATGAGTATTACATATATGTTATTTTCCCTTTTCCCTTCGACAGAGAAATATGATTTGAAGAAAAGTATAAAAGGGTTTTGCTAATTTGGCTGTTTTACTAACGAAATACAACGTCCTTTATTTATATATGTACATAGGTTAGCTATTCAACGCAGTACATATTTTTGCTATTATTTTAATTATTCTTGACTTTTATTTAACACTAGCAGACCCGGCAGACATTGTTCTGCCCTAAATTTGGTCTATCTGCATTCATTTTAATAAGCTTTTTCCGTCTAACCCTGCCCTCCGCCCTCTTCACTTTTTCTTAATCATTTTATTCACTCCTCCCTCCGTCTTTTTCGCTTCATGTGTCTATATCTTCGTCTCACTCTATCTCTCTCAGTCTCCTTCTCCTTCCCTCTTTTCTCCTTCCTCAAGTTCTTCTCATTCTTCCTCATCCCTTATTGCCATTGGGATTGTTTTTTGTTCCAGTCCCATTCCGAGTCCCAGGCCGACTCCGATTCTCAGTCCCAGTCCTAGTCCTAATCCCAGTCCCAGCCCCAGTCCGTCTCTGGTCTACTTCCCGGAAAAAGGGATCGTAAATACTAATACATATAGGCAAATTTATATACCAAATTTCAGGCAAATCGAATAGGACGGATGTAAATAGGTATGTGGGTATTATTAATTCATGTCTTTATTTCGGCTCCGCATGCATATTTATCAGTTTTGCCGGGTTGATGCGACTAAATCGAATATCACAATGAAAATTACTTTAATGCTCTCACAGTTTTCATTTGATATCCATATTATACACACATTCTAGGGGTATCCGGGTCCACGTTTTGGCCTATATCCCGAGACCCTAGTCACCCAGCGGTATAAAAAATACTCTAGTAAAGCTCACAACAGCTTCAATTTGACACCCATAATGTAAAAACACATCCTAGTGTTACCCTGATCAACGTTTTAGCCTACATCTCGAGACCCTAGTCACCAATAGCTATGAAAACTACCCTGTACTAAAGCACTCATCAACAGCTTTCATTTCATATCCATATATTGTATAAACACTGTCTAGGGGTACACGGGCCCACGTTTGGCCTATATCTCTAGACCCTGGTCACCCAGGGGTATGAAAATTTCCCTCTACTAAAGCACTTATCCACAGCTTTCATTCATTATCCATATTCTATAAACATATTCTACGGGTAGCCGGGTCCACGTTTTGGCCTATATCTCGAGACCATAGTCACCCAGAGGTACGAAAAATACTCCGTATCAAAGTACTCGTAAACAGCTTCCATTTGACAGCCATATTGTACAACACACATCCCAGTATTACCCAGGTCCACGCTACCCAGCTACATCTCCATCAATTTTCAGCCAAATCGGTTCATCCGTTCTTGAGTTATAAATAGTGTAACTAACACCACTTTCTTTTATATTGTATCGAATTTTGAGAAATTCCGCTTATTTGAAACCTTCTTCTAACGTCCGAATAGCTAAAATGTTGAATAAATCTCTCCAGTATTCAGTATTTATTGCAAACTGATCTTTATTTAGAATACTTTGGGAGTAGTACTTCACAATTATATTCCGCAACCAATAGCGTGTTTAAATCAAAACTGATTCGTTATTACTCAGCTTGCGCTCCTTTTATACACTCGGTTTCCTCGTTAACCCATTTCTCCTAAAGTCTAGTAACTTTCCGAACAGTTCTAGCTCATGCTTGGTTAGTTACCAGCCATATAAGTACATGTATATTTGTAGTTTATAGCCATATGCGTGTGTATGTGTGAGTAACTACTTCGGCTGATGACTACATCTGTGTATGCGAGATAGCTCTTCGTCGCCTTCTATATAAGTGTTGCTAGCTTTAATGTATACACTTACATAAGAGTGGCTGGTTCATGCTTTTCTTGTTGTGTGATTATTTACTAACAGCTTAGTGATGCTAATATTCGTCACAATATATATAGATTGAGAAAAAAGTATAAGAAATTTTGGAAAATGGAGATTTTATAAATTGATCGTACTCTCATCCTTGTTTTGCCTGCGTTACCAAAATACTACACAAATTTGTTTAATAAGCAAACTTTAACATTATAAGTTTTTAGCGACCTTTCTTTTTTAAATAAATAATTTTCTTGCCGGCTTGAGGTCCAATTTTGTAAATAAAATTTTTCAAAAATTGTTGAGTTTTTTCTTCAATATATTTCGGTTACCTACTGTAACCGTCTTCAGGATTAACTATAACAATATAAAGAAACATAAACAAAATAAAAATAACAATTGACATCAATTTTTGAAAAATTTTATTTACAAAATTGGACCTCAAGCCGGCAAGAAAATTATTTATTTAGCAAACTTTAACTTTATATCTAAATGTTCAGATGTTAAAAAGTTATGTATGTATTTTATGCTTTAAAAAAATTTCTCCAGAAAAATCGAGAACATGGTGGAATAACCAGGTGAGCTAAACCGTCAATTGTCTTTCTCTAAACTCTTCTTTGTTTTGTCATTCGGCTACCTGTAAAATATTCACCAATGTTGTCCCCGAAAAAGTGTATCTTCATTGCATTTTTTAGGCGTACAATATGCTCTTTTTAGTACTTTTTAACATAAACTATGATGATATACATACAACCAACGATTTTCCCCTATGCAGCGCAAACAAAGACTTTCTAGGAATGTTTTTGTCATTCCTACAGCAAGAACACCTAAATTGTCGTATTATACCAGGGATGCACCTTAACGTTAAGCTAATCGTTTATCAAAAAATTTCCACCGTTTCCGTTGAAACACTTCGAAATATTATCGATAAAGAAATTATCAAAATAAATTGTATCTCGTTTTTAACCGAAACGAAAAGCTTTCGTTAACGTTAAAAACGTTAACAAAAACGTGATACTTTATGTTTGAATTGTGCTGGAAATGCTACAGCCATGGTGAAGCCGTAAGGTGGCAACAACGAGCGCACATACACACAAACTCTATGTAATTTGTTTGTGTAATTCGTTGGTGGTAATGTCAAAAATACTCTGAGAAATGTTCGTACTGTCAAAATTCAAGAGAAAAGTTGCAATCAGCTTGGCTAATGCTTTCACCTTTAATGACTCCGCCATCAATCAGCTTTGCCAGCATAGTTTGAAATTAATAATCAACATAAACGATTTGATTTCGTTTTGATATGGCAGAAAACGAAACGAAATCATTTCGTTAATTTGACGATCTTAACGTTAATAAACGGAACGAAATGAGTTCGTTTCGTTTATTAACGTTGATTATCGTAACGAAATGATATCGTTTCGTTGGTTAAGCATGCCTGTATTATACCTTATTTATGTAAAAACTTCGATAAAAATTCTAAATATATAAAAAATTTTAACTCATTGTTGCTGTTTTGCCCTAAAAATCAGCGCCCTAATATAAAGAGCAATGTTACAGTTACAGATTTTTGGAAAATAAGCAAAGCAGCTGGAAATTGAAACGGTTTTTTAGGAATGGCAACACATTTGAGAGTATATATTTTGATTACTTCTAAGTGTGTCTGTAAAACTTTTCATCATTACGGCACCAGTAGTTGAACCCGACACCCATTTAGGTGCCGCAAAAGGCAATATAGTTCAACTACATAGCTGACGTACATTCGTAATTATATATGGATTACACTCTCCTTACCATGTCCGGCTTTCAGTAAAATTATCAACTGCAGTTGATGTTAGTTTACTTAGCCCGCATCCATTGAATTTACTGCTCATCACAGTTTAAGTAACCAAATTGATTGTTTCATTTTTACTTAATGCAAATAGTTATATATCCTTTTTGGCATTGGCGTTCGGTGGCATTGCTACTATTTATTTTTCTACTTCTATTTTTTCAAAGCGGGTAAAAATTTAACCATTTTCTGGCCGTTAAAAATACATCCATACTGCGTGCGATTGTCGAATAAAGTAACCCAGGACTTGGCCATATGCATATGCAATTTACCTCCAAGATTTAGGCCGAGCATCTCTTCCAATTTGTGACGTGCTCCTTCCTACATGTTGTATGCCGACTCCGAACGGAATCTATAAGGTAGGAGAATATTCATTGAGAAGCAATTGGGACAATTGCAGGCAATATTTCGTCTTTGAAGCATTCCGATAAAACCATCTGGGGAATTCAAGTTCTAATATTTAGGTTGAGACACTAAACTTTCAATTATGTTATGTAAAAAAACTTGCAATTATATTAGTATATTTGCAAATTATAACAAGTTTTATATATATATATATATATATATATTAGGGCGGGTCAAATTGTATGGAGAAAAATGGGGGAAAAAACTTCAGGTGCACATCCAGTTTCTGAATCTATGGGTCATACTGAGTAATATTGTCCATGGGACCATAGGTACGAAATGTATTTCGAGCCTCCCTAATTTTGTTAGAAAATTTTATATCTTTTTTTTCATGTATTTTATTTGT
Organism: Eurosta solidaginis; assembly: GCF_040869045.1. Taxonomy (NCBI): domain Eukaryota; kingdom Metazoa; phylum Arthropoda; class Insecta; order Diptera; family Tephritidae; genus Eurosta; species Eurosta solidaginis. Next base: position 175,665,579 of record NC_090322.1, on the reverse strand, counting down.
GAGAGCCGCTATTCGGATTGGGATATAAAATTTTCTAACAAAATTAGGGAGGCTCGAAATACATTTCGTACCTATGGTCCCATGGACAATATTACTCAGTATGACCCATAGATTCAGAAACTGGATGTGCCTTTTCAACAATAAATTTGACCAACCCTAATATATAAGCAAGTGCTTTTAGCACAAATATCTCGAAAACCAGAACCTACTTAGGAAATTTAATATCACATTCAACTTACGTACTGTAATCCTCCGAGTCTAAAATTTGTCGGACTGTTCTTTCATTCGACCTGGGGGGAATTTTTCCCCGATTTCCTCCAAAGTAGAGCTTCTTGATCATAGTAGTTCTTCGATGGATTTTTAGTCTCTAGAGAATCGAACGCATTTCAAATTAAAATTGAACAAAAATGTTCATTATTCAGCTGCCTCATTTCTGATTTGCTCTTTTTACACTTCTTCTATAGCCATTTGTTATTCATACGCCATGACATCCCGTACAGTCGCTTATTTAATATGCTGCTAGAAGGAATGCAAGTGAGTTTTTTGTGAACCGGCCCCCCGTATCGGTGCACAGGCCGCGGGACAAAACCACGCCCTTTATTAAAAGTCCAGCATTATACTTGAATTGGGTGAGGCCTTTTAATTCGTTTGTGAAGAAGTTCGCTTCACGTCATTTCGCCTCTCACCGGTTTTACCTTGTAATATTTGAATCACGCGATAACGTATTGAAAAGCAAATTCACTCTAAAGATAAATATGAAACTGTCAAGTTATTCGTAAAAATGGTAATACATACTGTGACGAATATTGCCATCTCTAAGATGTTACTAAGTAAATGCACAAACACCAAAAACATTAAAGCAAGCTACATAAACACATTAATCATCATTTACACATGTACATACAAGGCAGCAGAGAGTTACTCACCATCAGCCGAAGTAGTACTCACATATACACACGCATATGGCTATGCGAGAGACTATAAAGTACAAATATATATGTACATTTATGGCTCGTAACCAAGCATACAATTCGCGAAGTTAATAGACCTTAGGAGAAATGGATGCACGAGAAAACAGAGAGTATAAAAGCAGCACAAGCTGAGTAATCAGTAATCAGTTTGCTTTAAGTACGCTATTGGTTGTGAAGTTAAGTGTTATTGTGAAGTACTTTCAAAGTAGTCTAATAAAGACCATTTTGCATTATTGAATATTGGAGTTATTTATTCAAAAGTTTAGCGATTCGAACGTTAGCAGAAGGTTGCAAATAGGCGGAATTTCCCTAAATTCGTTACAATACATTAGAAATCTAATAAGTACTTGTAGCCACTATTTCGCGGGCCCTGATTTGATCTTTCCAGCAAATGAGCGAGATTGTGTGGAAGTATAGAGCGAGAATCAGCAAATATGAGTTAATCTTCAATTTTCTTTGCTTATACTGGTAAGCATATCGAAAATATTCAAGTTTGAGGATTTTTCGTTTTGTTAGTTGCAACAATTTTATATACTTCTGTGTTAGTTAATTAAAAAATAACAAAATAAATAAAATAAAATAATAACAAAAGTAGAGAAAATAAAAGAAAAGAAATGAAAATAGAAGGAAAGAATTGAAGAAGAAAGGACAAGCAAAGGAAAGGAAAGAAAAAGAAAAGGGGAAAATTAAAAAAGGAAAGAATGGGAAAGGAAATCAAAGGTAAACTGACGGATGTAGTGGGCGTGGTTTTTCTTAAAATATCGATATAAAAATCGTGCCGTTTTTTATTCCAAATTTTCTCATTTTTATGGTAAAAATTATGTATGTATGTATTATAAAGACCGTAATACATACATACATGTGAAAGTTTTTAAAATTGTAGTAGAAATGTACCTTTAGTAGTGATAATAAATTTGTAAGTGCCAACAGGTTTTGGGGGATTTAATTAGTTTTCAGAATTTCGTGAATTGATAAAGAGTTACGTTGGTTTGGTCATTATTTTAGAATTTGTTTGAAGAATGCCGTACGTTAGAATTTTATTCAAAAATACTGTAACGAATTTACTGCAAATCCTCTTATTCGCAACCTTCTACTAACGTTCGTATCGCTAAACTGTTGAATAAATAACTCCAATATTTAATAATGCAAAATGGTCTTTATTAAAGTACTTCACAATAACACTTATATTCGCAATTGCTAGCTTTCTTAACTCAAACTGATTATCGCTCCTCTACTGTTGCGGCCTTTTATACTCTGTGATTTCTCGTTGCATCTTCTAGGCGCTCCCATTTCCAGAATCTACTAGTTGGTTATCTGCTATAAATTTCTCAGCTATAACTACAGATGCACAATTTTATAGCTTCTCTCAAACCCCATGCGCTTGTATGTGTGAGCGACATTTGCACAACCATTGCCTACTTTCAGGAGTATCTCAGATATATGCATGTTGTTGTGCGTTGCTTCTCCGCTGCGTGTACGTACACATGTGTAGACATAATGTTTAATTTGGTTATGTGCATGCGAGTCACTGCTTAGCATCGGCTTAGAGATGACAGTACCCCTTAGTGTTGCTAATATTCGCCACACTGCCCTCCACCTATGTCTGATCGTCCCGATCAGACAAATCTTTCGATCTAAGGGCTGCTAGCCTCTCCAAATGAACCACTTTCATTTTGGTTCGTGGTTTGCCAATGGTTTGTATGCGGTACACTACATCGTTGATCCGTTTTACAACTTTGTATGGGCCTTCCCAATTAGACTGCAATTTCGGGGACAAACCTTTTTTTCGTTGTGGGTTGTATAACAGCACCAAATCTCCTTCCTGAAACCCTTCCGAATTAATTACTTTATCGTAGCTCGCTTTCATTTTGTCACTCATAATCGTTGCTCGTTGCCTTACCAGATCGTGTATCTCTCTCAGCTCTTCTTCCAAGACACCAGTGGATTTCTTGACGTTTCTCTCCGCATCCCATACTTCAAATCAGCTGGCAGTCGAAGGTCATTGCCAAAAATTACCTTTGCGGGAGTTTGGCCCGATGTCTCATGTACGGCCGATCGGTAGGCCATCAAGAATAATGATATGTGTGTATCCCAGTCCTTATGGTAATTGTCTACTACTTTCCTCCAATGTTCTATTGAAACGTTCCACCATACCATCGGACTGAAGATGCAATGCAGTTGTCCGTGTTTTTCGAATGCCCAACTTCTTGCACATTTCTTGGAACACAGCTGATTCAATATTCCTGCCTTGGTCAGAATGTAACTCCATTGGTACACCATACCTTGCAACCCAATCGTTTGTTCTGCTACTGTTTCTGCTTTTTGGTTTGAGATTGGGTATACCTCTGGCCATTTACTGAAATAATCCATAATCACCAGTACGTATTTGTTTCCGCGGTTGCTAGTAGGAAATGGACCTGCGACATCCATGGCGATCCTTTCAAATGGTGCATTTGAAATATACTGCTTCATCTGGCCATGACTTCGTGTTTTGGGCCCTTTCGCTCTGTTGCAAACCTCGCAGTTGGCAATCCACTCGGTGACCGACTGACGGCAACCAACCCAATATAATCTCTGCTTAATTTTCTCGAGCGTCTTCGTGATTCCAACATGACCTCCACTTGGACCATTATGCAGCTCGCTGAGCACGTCAGGAATCCTCTTTCTGGGAACAACTATCAGTTTCTTCTTGCATTGACCATCCTCACTCTCCCATACTCGATGAAGGCAACTGGATATCAATTCTAAACTGTTCCACTGTGCCCAATATGACTTCGCAATGGGACTCTCTGCTGATATCTCTTCTCTGTTTGGTCTTTCGTTTCGTTCGCGCCCTTGCATAACATGTGACAGATCTTTATCTTCTAACTGACACTTTCTTAGTTGTTCCTTGTCCCATTCATCCGTACACGTTATATTCATTAGCCGGACATCTATAATGTCTTATTTAGCCTCGGCCTTTGAACAGTGCTTACATTCCAAACTACATGGTCTTCGTGACATTGCATCGGCATTTCCATGGGTACTACCTTTTCGATGCTCAATGGAAAAGTCATAGCTTTGTAGTCGCTCGATCAACGCTGCGTGATCTGTCCAAACACGGAATCGCTGGCCGTAGAGGTATTTGTGAAAATGTTTAATGCACTCTACCAATGCCAACAGCTCTCTCCGCGTAACGCAGTAGTTCCTCTCTGGTTTTCCAGTCGAACGGCTGTAATATGCAACTACCTTCTCCTGTCCATCGACCAGTTGTGATAAAACGCCTCCTGTAGCATATCCACTCGCATCTGTATCTAGAATAAATGTTGCTCCTGGAATCGGATATGCTAACATTGGGGCAGTGCACAAACGCTGCTGCAATGTTTGGAAAGCCACTTCTTGCTCCTTCTTCCATTCAAAAGCTTTAAGCTGTAAGCTCATGGAGGCTATGGGCTACGCTGGAAAAATTTGGTACAAATCGGCGGTAATATGTGCACAGCCCAAGGAAACTTCTCAATTCATGTAGGTTCTGTGGTCTTGGCCAATCCTTTACAGCCTCTATCTTTTCGTTCGCAGTGCAGATGCCCTCTGTCGTTACCTTGTGACCCAAATAATTTACTTACTTTTTAAACAGCGCACACTTTTTGGGACTTAACTTCAGACCAGCGCCAGCTATTCTCTGGAAAACTTCCTCCAAGTTCTCAAGATGTTCATCAAAGTTCTTGCCCAATACGATGATGTCGTCCAGGTACACCAAACATGTTTTCCAATGTAGTCCTTTCAGTACCTGGTCCATGAGTCTCTCAAAAGTAGCTGGTGCATTACAAAATCCAAAAGGCATCACTGTAAATTGCCAAAGACCATCACCGACACTGAAGGCTGTTTTCTCTTTATCTTCCTTCTTCACCTCAACTTGCCAGTAGCCGCTTTTCAAGTCCAGTGTGGAAAACCATTTCGTACCAGATAGCGAGTCCAGAGTGTCGTCAATTCTTGACAATGGGTAGCTATCCTTTTTCGTAACGTCATTCAACTTCCGGTAGTCCACGCAAAACCTCATTTTTCCATCCTTCTTCTTTACAAGTACTACCGGTGAGCTCCATGGACTAGCTGATGGTTCGATGACGCCGCTGTCGCTCATTTCTTGTATGATTTGACTCACAACTTCCCGCTTCGCCAGTGGAACACTACGTGGAGCTTGACGGATCGGCCTCGCATCTCCAGTGTCAATTTGATGTTTCACAACGTTGGTGCGGCCTGGTTTGGAACCATCCTGGTCAAATATGTTCGCGTACTTTGGAAGCAGTTGTTTTGCCTTACTCTGATACGCTTCCTCTAGCCCCTGCGTCCATGCCGTGATGTCATTTGAAAGATCAGTATTACTAAATGAAATGTGTTCCTGTAGCTGTTCACAGTTAATAACTACTTCAGCCTCTTGGTATCTTCCCAAAATAGCTCCTTTGGTCAGTTTGAGTGGTGACTTGAACTCATTAAGTACTCTTACCGGAATACGTCCATCTTGTTTTGTCATAGCCAGGGTTTTTCCTACAAGTATGTTCAGTGCTGATTTGTTTGCTGCTTCGACAACCCACAATTTGTTTGTCCCAAAATCTCCATCAACCTTTGCCCAGATGACTGCTTCGGATTTTGGTTGTATTTGCTGACTCTCTTCCACCAGCACTCGTTTACTGCTGTAGCCTCTCCCGTAGCCGAAATTAAGTGGCACATCCATGTTCTTATATCGCATCGTTTTGCCTTTGTCGATTAAGAAGTCCACTCCAATTATGATTTCATCAACAATCTCTGCCACTATAAAATTGTGTACTACCGTGACGTTCCCAATTGCGACTTCACATGGTACTTCTCCTAGAACCGTGGTGTCTTCTCCAGCGGCTGTACGCAATCTTGCTCCATGCAATGGTCTTATCTTCTTGTTGACTAAATCCACTCGAATGATGGAATGAGATGCACCCGTATCTACAGTCAGTAAACGTTCCTTTCCATCCACATGTCCTCCGACAGTAAGATTGTTTGTTCTTCTTCCAATTTGTGAGGTAGAGATCATGGGGCATTCAATTGCGGGAGCCAGCCCCTTGCGGCTGACTCGCTTTTGTTTAACGATTGGTCGATTTGGAGATTTGCTCATCTCCTTCTGCTCTGCGTTTACGGCCACCCACATTGCTAGAACTGTTAGGATTGGTACTGCAATAACGTGCAATGTCCCCTGGCCTTCCACATCTAAAGCATTTGACGGCACCATCGTTTTTCTGCTGCGTTCCTTTTAATGCTTCCAAAATTGTGTCTACCCAGTCTGGCCTTTCCACTTCCACGCGATGAGCTTTGTATGCGGTCTTACTCAAAAGTGACGCTGTTTCCTGAGTCAGTGCATGGGATACCGTTTCTGCGAATGTGCGTTTTGGGTTTGCATATGTCGATCGCTTCGTTTCTACGTCCCGTATGCCATTTATAAAACTCTGAATTTTTACCCTCTCGGTGTACTCCACGGGTGCGTCCGCATTTGCCAAATGAGCCAACCTTTCAACATCCGAAGCAAACTCTTGCAAAGTCTCATTAGCTTTTTGATAACGATTTTGCAACTCAATTTGGTATATCTGTTTTCTATGCTCGCTTCCATAACGTCTCTCGACAACGGCCATCAATGCTTCGTAGTTGTTCCGCTCTCCTTCGGGAATCGTCTGTAGGATTTCGGCTGCTGGCCCCTTCAATGCTACGAATAGAGCTGCAACTTTATCTTCAGCATTCCAGTTGTTCACTGTTCCGATCTTCTCAAACTGTAGCTTAAAGACCTGGAAAGGAACAGAACCGTCAAAGGATGGTGTTTTTACCTTTGGATTACTCGCTGAAACTGCTGGCCGATTTAGATGCAGCTGCTCCATACGACCTTTTAAATCATCGATTTCTGCCTGAAATTGAGCGATTTTTGCATCCTGCGCTTCCAGCTTTGATGTTACCGTTGCTTCCTGTGCTTCTAACTGCGAAGACATTTGTGCCACTTGCAATGATAAGCGCTCCTCTTGTTCTTCTATCCATGTTATGCGTGTCTCCTGTGCTTCCAGTTGTGATGCTATACTTGTCTTCTGTTCTGCCAGTTGAGATGACATTTGTAACGACATTTCTGAAATGCGTGCCTCCTGCGCTTCCATCTTGGATGTTACTGTCGATGTTTGAGCAGATATTGTAGCCAATCGTGTTCAAGTCCGTGTTCGCCATTGTCTGCGGTGTTTCATTTTTCTCCTCCAATTTTGTAGTCTCATCGCCTTCAAGATGAAAGACATACTCTTCCACGTCAATTCCTTCTAATTCCATTGCCTGTCGTAGTCGTTCTTGAAGTTCTAGTTTAATGCCGGTTGTATTCAATCCAGGGCTCTCCAACTCCTTCTTCAGTTGCTGGATCTTCAATTCACTTAACTTTGCCATGTCCAAGTTGTATTCGCAATCTTCGGCATTTATTCAACAATTCCTCTTCTGGCACCAATTGTAACGAATTTACTGCAAATCCTCTTATTTGCAACATTCTGCTAACGTTCGAATCACTAAACTTTTGAATAAATAACTCCAATATTTAATAATGCAAAATGGCCTTTATTAAAGTACTTCACAATAACACTTATATTCGCAATTGCTAGCTTGCTTAACTCAAAATGATTGTCGCGCCTCTACTGTTGCGGCCTTTCATACTCTGTGATTTCTCGTTGCATCTTCTAGACGCTTCCATTTCCAGAATCTACTAGTTGGTTATCTGCTATAAATTTCTCAGCTATAACTACAGATGCACAATTTTATAGCTTCTCTCAAACCCCATGCGCTTGTATTGGTTGAGCGACATTTGCACAACCATTGCATACTTTCAGGAGTATCTCAGATATATGCATGTTGTTGTGCGTTGCTTCTCAGCTGCGTGTACGTACATATGTGTAGACATAATGATTTATTTGGTTATGTGCATACAAATCCCTGCTTAGCATCGGCTTAGAGATGACAGTACCCCTTAGTGTTGCTAATATTCATCACAATACACTATCTCAAATTTTTTTCAAAAACTCCCTATATGAGCATAATTTCAATGCATTTTGATATAGGTGGGTGTTAAGAAAAATCATTCTGAAATAAGGCCTTCTGTAATCTAATTGTAATATAGGGCGTTTTTGTGACAAATCCTGGAATGGGAAATTATTGAGTTATCTTGAGATATGACGATTTTAAAGAGGCAGCTGAGGTGATACTCTATTCAGCAGCCGCAGTGGACTGACAAAAAAAATTATGGTTTATTGTCTTAGAACTTTTAATTCCGGCCTTGACTTTGACAGAAGAGTTAAACTTTTGACAGAAGAGTTAAGCTTTTGTGCGTTCCTGCTATACAGGGAGTATTCACCTTTTTATTCTGAAATTTCGGAAAACTCTTTTCCGTTAAGTATTCATTGGAAGTGTTGCGGATAAACCGTTAATTTAGAATATTCAGAACACGTCCTTTTGATGCTACCTCACGAGGTCCGAATATATCAAATAAGTATATACATAATATTCCAAATATTCACCGATTCCCCAAATTCTTAAATGGAGACGAATGTTCCGAACATACGGAATGAATAAGTTAACATGCTCGATGAGTATATTTCGTTATGACACCTCCATTATTTACTAATGACAGTTTTACGTGAATCGATTTACTAGTGGGGTTTTTGACGTTGAACGATGAAATTTAATTTGGTTTAGGTTTCGTATGTTCATAAGTTTACGAGAGTGTACGATTCCTTGGTGTCCATACTTTTCATAAAACCTATGTTCAGCCACACTAATAGATCATGGCATAGTAAATAAACTCATAATAAAATTTAAAAAAATGTTCTAAGGAATTATGCAGTTCGGTACTTATTTGTAAACTGATTGCTTCCTATTTCTACTACTAATATTTTTAGAAAAATCGCAAAGAAACAACACAGTAACGGATGTCAATTCGATTTGGGAGCAAAATGGCTGCAATTGTCAAAAAATGTGTCAGCCGAGCAAACCTCTTGTGATTGAATCATGATGAAGAAAATTTTTTTATTTTAAATGAGTAAAACAATTCAACTGCTGAGTAGTATATATCACCCCATCTTGGCTACGTTTGTACAACGCCCTATTTTGTTTCAAAAATGTCTCATATCAGAATTCGATTGAAGAATGCCCTATTGTCATGGTACCATATTTGTAGAATTAAAAGGGGTCCCCAAGACGCCCCTGACGGATGCAAATGTTGGTTTGTTAAGCACTCTGCTGTTTTCACCTTTAAAACGAGTGAGACTGTTATCTCAATTTACCTCCCCTCCCGCTTAACGAATTGTTATGATTTTGAACTACATATGTGTTTTCATTATAGAGAATGGCGTGTGCGCGTTTAATTGGGCCCACTAATAAGTGCTTTATTTGCAGTCTCAAGGCGTTCTCTTTATATCATCACATAACTGGTTTATTACAGCCCAAATAAAAACGTGTTCGTGTTAGTCCAAATTTAAGCTGCTCGTTCGCTAGTGTGTGTTCTAAGCGCCATTAAGAATGATATGAACAGTTTCTGTTGAGTTCTGATTGAAGAGGTGCTGTCTCCCAGAGACATAGGAAGCCATCTCCGCAAGCACTACAAAGAAATCCGGCACGAAAACATTCATCTATTTGAATGAAAAGAGCATAAAAAGGCCTGAAAGTCATCCACAAAGAGCCGGCCAAGTTCCATGTGTCACTCTGGCACAAGTTGCATCTGGATACTATATGTAATATGAAGGTTCATTTCTTACTTATCAAGAATAAACCCCGTCATTCGCATTGTATGTATGGCACACCCATCTTTTCAATCGCAATGTGGAACAAACGCCTCTAATACCCACGTCTTCTTGGTCCAACTCCATTGAAGCCGAAAGTGATCTTGAACTTCCCTTGGAGGATATTGATACAGTTTGTGTGATCGCACCTATTGGATTAGACGTGGCACTGGTACAAGAAGAAGGTAGGCAAATCAAAATAATGCTCTAGAAGTCAAGTATCGTACTCGTCCTGCTACATGCATATCACAGAAGCATTGACGCTTATGGAAAGTGGGGTTTTTCTGGTACAACTCTAAAAATATTTGACATAGACCAATATTAGATATCACGATCATATAGAGCGAGGTCTCAGCAATTTTGAAAAAGTAAGCAATGGCATTGCTTCGGAACAATTTGGGAAGTCATTTGATGACTTTTTCGTGACCATGTATTTGGTAACTATCTCCCGATCATTTTGGTAATATTTCGATACTATCTTCCGACAATTTCAGTATTGTAGTATCTAGTAATATTAGATTTATATAGCACTCTCAGAAATATGTGTCAGAAATATGAAAATTAAATAAATCAGTTGGCTGTGTAATATTAGAAGAGAAAAGACGTGTTTGAGATTTAATAAAATATTAAGAGATAGATCCGTAGATCTTACATTGGCGACGAAGGAAAATACTTTTGTGTCCTTTTTGAGCTAGAGGTTTTAAGGAAGTTGGAGATAAAGAAATTTTAAATAATGGATAAGAGAAGTTTTGGTAAAAGTTTTGTGAATGATATCACAAGAAACATAAATTTTGCAAAATTAGCCTCGAATTTTATAGTGTTTATGTAAAAGTTATGTAAAAAGTTTCTTGCATAAATGCTGATTTATGATTTAAATATCGATGATATATTGTTGAAAATTGAAAATTTTGAAATATCGAAATTTATTTTTGCTTAAATGCTGATTTATGATTAAAATATCGATGATATATTGTTGAAAGTTGAAAATTTTGAAATCTTGAAATTTATTTTTTTTTTTGGAAGTGAAAAATGATTTTAAACGATGGAAGTATTTGAAAATTTTTCAAATTGATTAAAATGAAAAGGATTTGGAAAATGTTTGCTTAAATGTTGTTATGAATATTTATAGCTTAAATGCAGATGATATGGCTTGAATGCCGAAAATTGGTGTTTTTATTTTCATTTTTATTAAATTATTTATTAACTAATTGTTTACTTAATAGGTGATGCAAAAATGTAATTATCCGTAGAAAGATGACAATATGAATGAGGAGAATAGTGGGTAGCAATGGAAAAGTTGGCTACAATCATTTAAGTATTTCATAGAAGCTAGTGGTGTGCAGGATGAGCAACACAAGCTGAATTTATTGTTACATTTCGCTGGAAAGGAAGTACAAGACTTATATGCTCAGTTGCCAGAAACAGAATGTGTAAATCGCGGTCCTCTTGCTAGTGGATATGTGTTACAACAAACGGTATACGGAAAAGCAATAAATAAATTAAATGATTTCTTTCTACCACAACATAATGCTAATTACGAGAGGTATGTTATGAGATAGATGGAATTTGAGCCTAATGAAAGTGTCACTGTATATGCAATGCGTTTGAAACAACAAGCAGAGCGATACAATTTTGGAGATAAATTAGAGGAACATGTGAGAGATCAGATTATTAAAAAATGTCGTTCAGTTGCGCTTAGAAGAGAAATGCTATGTGTTTCCTACATTTGAATCCTTTTTTTTTGTAAGTGTCATATATAAAAGCGCGCACCTTTGTGTGCGTCTTCACGTGCTCCCTTAGCATTGATGGTAAAGTAAACCCTTTACTACAAATTTCACATTTAAAACGCCTCTCTTTATTATGTCGTTGAGTGTGATCTATTAACTGTGACGAAGTTGTCCATTTTGACCCACAAATAGAGCAAATATATGGTTTTTCACCTGTATGCGTACGCATCTTTCTGTTGTTGTTGCCCAGATCTTGTTGCACACTTCACCAGGATATATGAGATCTTCTGCATGTCGTAGCAAATGAAATGTGAAATAATTTTCACATTGAAAACCGCGTCCACATATATTACATTTGAATGGCTTGGAACCATCATGTGTCGCTTCGTGGGCTTTTAGCTTGCCTAGGGAGGGATATTGTTGTCCGCAAATGGTGCCACATCGACTTCAAGATATTGAATGTGATATAATATATGCATGATGCCTTATATTCCGTTTTATTTTGAGTGCATATAATTTTTTGTTTCTTTTTATATGTACAAATTTTTCGTAATCGTAGTAATTCCCTTTCAAACTCATAATCATTTAGGTGCAAGCCAGTAGCTTTGTTGAACTCTTCACGTGCACACTCTAGCGTGACGAAACGTCTATTATTGAACCGATATGCAATATCGTTTTCATCCCAAATACATGTATACTTTTTATGTATTCTAGCCAAGATAATACATTCTGAAACATCTATGATGGTGTCTGTTATCTTATTTAGATCTGCTTGCTGTGTTTACATTAGAAGCCACTTCAATAACTTCTTTTGTGTCATCAACGTCATTGGGAAACTCTTTTAATGTCCTGTGCCGCAGAGAAATGCTAAAACAAGGTGATGAAAGTTTACAAACAATATTGACTACGGCTAAATTTTTTGAGTCCATTTCAAAGCAAGAAAAGGCATATACCAATAAAAAAGGAAAATGTATGCCAACATTTTCGGATGTGAATAAGATAAGAGTAAATGATGTTGCTTTAAAATCAAAGCAGAAAGTTGAATAAATATGGAATTATGCCTAATGAAGACAAGGTGATAGCTATCAAACAATTTCGACGACCAGCAACATCTGATGAAATTCGTAGTTTTCTTGGATTAGTAAATTATGTAGGTAAATTTCTACCAGATTTGGCTACAACAACAGAACCACTTAGATCTTTGACGAAGAAATGTGCATTTTTCAAATGGGGCGAGGCACAACAATATAAAATGATAAAATTAAACAGTTAATTACGAGTAATGCTTTGCGGGATTCAAGGGGTTGTGTAGCGCAATATATAGCTTCTTCAACCCAATTGTCAACCTCACCTTCGAGCGGCGAATCCCGTTTCACTAACAGACGAGGCTCTGGCGACCCCAAGCTCCTCATGGAACTTGGGGGTGGGGAGGGAGGGGTGGCCTGAAGGTTTAATGTGGCCATATAAATCGTTCCCGAGATGGTCGGGCCAGCACCTTAATGGTGCTGTGTTACCGGAGCGTATCGGATCTGTATCCGACAAAGGACCATCACATCGATAACACTCCCCAAAGCCTTCGGGGAGTAACCTAATCGCTACAACAACAACAACAACAACAGTAATGCTTTGCTTGGTTATTATAATATTGAAGACCATACACAATTGTATGCTGATGCTAGTCCAGTGGGATTGGGAACTGTATTACTGCAACATGACAAGCATGGACCAAGAGTAATATCCTGTTTCCAGCATTATGTTAATTGGATTGCAAATTTAGCAGTTCCGAAAGCTTTAAAAATTGATGAAATTGGAGAGTTCTCAGAAAAGGATAACACTATATTAGCTATAAAAAACGAAATATATCAAAATGAATGGAGATTGTTTGAAACAATTTAAGTTATTTGAAACGGAAATTTGTTTTTCTGGTAGTATTTTACTACGCCGTACACGTATTATTATGCCAGAAGCAATGCGCGAAAGAACTTTACAGCTTGCACACGAGGCCCACCCAGGAATGACAATTATGAAGCGCCGTTTACGATCAAAGGTATGGTGGCAGAAAATGGATCAAGATGTTGAAAACTTTGTAAAAAATTGTTATGGTTGTACATTGGTATCAGCTCCACCACCGTCAGAGATTATGAAAAGGAAGGAACTACCATCACACAATTAGCAACATTTAGCGATGAATTTCCTTGGACCATTGCCTTCTGGGCATAACTTGCTAGTTGTTGTTGATTATTACAGTCATTTGTAGAAGTCGATGTAATGAAGAGGATTGATTCAACGGAAACAATTAACGCCTTCGTATAATTTTTGCTCGTTTGGTTTACCATTTTCTATAACCGCAGATAATGGAAGACAGTTTATAAGTGATGAATTTAAAACGTATTGTTCGGAAAATAACATAGAGTTAATAAGCACTATTCCATATTGGCCGCAGCAAAATGGTGAGGTGGAACGTCAAAATCGATCTATATTAAAACGTTTGGTCATCAGTCAACAACTTAAGCGAGATTGGATGGAGGATCTACAAAGTTATCGTCAAATGTATCGATCAAAAGAAAATTCTACTAACTTAAAAACACCGGCTGAGTTAATGTTTGGTAGAGATATTCGCGATAAAATTCCTACAATATTCCAACTGTTAGAGAGAAATACAGAAGTTTATGATCGCGATAAAGATAAAAAAAGAAAAGGAATATGCGGATAAACGGCGAAGTGCAAAAGAAATTGACATACAAGAAGGTGACGATGTACTTGTTAAGCAAGCTGTAAAAGTACATGAGTTAGTACCAAATTATGATCCTGTAATGCATCAAGGCATAAGGAGGAAAGGAAGTGATGTAGTACTCCAAAGTCATGCGACTAATAAAATATATAGAAGAAATGTGGCACATCTTAAGAAGGTTCCTGTTGAGCAAGCAACACCGGCATCTAATAAAAGACCAATACGGCGGCTACCACAGCGATACATGCAGTAATTCTTATTATATCAAGAAGATTAGGATAGCAACATAATTTTTAAAATTAAAAGAAAAGAGTAATGTAGTATCTAGTAATATTAGATTTATATAGCACTCTCAGAAATATGTGTCAGAAATATGAAAATTAAATAAATCAGTTGGCTGTGTAATAATAGAAGAGACAAGACGTGTTTGAGATTTCGGTATTATTTTCGAGTTATTTCGTGGTATTCGGGATCATTTTGGAACGGATCTTTTCATGGCTTTTTCCGGCTTCCGCTCAGCCGTTAAGACGATAACTTGGGCAAAAATCGATCTACATATATTTGCTAAACTTAGTTCACGTACTTATCTGCACTCATTTTATCTTGGTATTAAAAATGGTCGAAATCCGACTATGACCACGCCCACTTTTTCGATATCGAAACTTTCGAAAAATTAAAAAAAAAAAAATGCCATAATTCTATACCAAATACGAAAAAGGGGGATGAAACATGGTGATTGGATTGGTTTTTTGAAGCAAAATCTAACTTTAGAAAAAACTTTGTAAAATGGGTGTGGCACCTACCATATTAAGTAGCAGAAAAAGAAAAAGTTATGCAAGGCAATATCAAAAGCCCTTGGAATCATGGCAGGAATATTGTTTGCGGTATTACATAGATAAATAAATTAGCGGTACCCGACAGATGATGTTCTGGGTCACCCTGGTTCACATTTTGGTCGATATCTCGAAAACGGCTTCACATATACAACTAAGGGACACTCCCTTTTAAACCCCTCATTAATACCTTTAATTTGATACCCATATCATACAAACACATTCTAGAGTCACCCCTGGTCCACCTTTATGGCGATATCTCGAAAAGACGGCCACCTATAGAACTACGGCCCACTCCCTTTTAAAATACTCATTAACACCTTCCATTTGATACCCATGTCATACAAATACCCTAGGTTCATTTTCCTACATGGTGATTTTCCCTTATTTTGTCTAAAAAGATCTCAGCTGAGTATGTAATGTTCGGTTACACCCGAACTTAGCCTTCCTTACTTGTACTTTTTTTTTTGAAGTTTTTGGTTTTTTAGTTAAATTTTTTTATAATTTTAAATTTAATTTTTTTCGTGCGGACGGAGCCAAATTTTTGTACACTGTAGCCCAAAGCTATACCTTGTCATGGTATATTCTGGTTGCACAGGGTGTTAATGATTAACTATTACTTGACCGGTTGCAGATGCCCTTTTGCTTCGTAGAGTAGTTAGTGATGAAAAAGAAGAAACATACAACGCAAATATTTTCTAGAAATTCGTTCAAAATCTAAGAAGTTTGCCTTTTTTTTAACAAATTAAGGATAGTTTATTAAAACTTATAAGCGCTTCGGGTACAAATCCTAATTCTTCAGCCCAATCACGTAATCCATCGTATACTGTTTTTTCGGGATTCGTAACATTCGAATTCGTAACATTGCTATGATGGATTGCGTAATTGGGCTGTTTGTTTTAAATATTTTTCGCGTTTCGTAAATTTTCTCCGTTGGCAGGAACTTGTCGTAGAAAATTTCAAATAAACGCCAAAAGTTTACGTTCCGAGTGAATTCAGTGATGCCACTGTACGAATTTCGAATTTACTTATTTAATTTCGGAGACGTTCGGAAACACGGTCGAATTGCATGATAGCAATTTCGTAACTTTCCCGAAAAAACAGTCTACGATGGATTGCGTGATTGGGCTGCTTAAATAGCAAATTATATATGTACATATTATTCTTCTTCCCGCAAAACCGGTTTTGATTTCTCAGAAACATATGGTACTTTTCCAGGTTTGGAATGTTTGCGAACATTCGCCTCTTTCACTTTCTCTTTATTTTTAATGGCACGGATCTTTCGTTGAGCATTCAATATATGCTTTGGTACTTGACGATGACGAGCAATTCGTTTTATTTGAGGGTGAGCTGCATATTTCTCCTTTAATTTTTCTTGGTAATTAAATGCGAGACGTTCGCGTGGTCTTATCACACCCAATTTTTCTGATGCATTCGCCTTCCACATACGAATATTCATTTCATCTGAACCGGAGAATATATAACGATTGTCTAGTGACCAAGCAATACAAACAACATGTTGCATACGTTTGGTATGATAAATATCACGCGAATGACTTTGATGCACATTGTAAATACGTATAGTTTTGTCATAACTTGAAGAAACAAATTCCTTGCCAGTGGGCGAATATTCGACATCCGTCACTGCCGAGACATGATCAAAATGTATTTTTAGAGGGTTACGTAGCTGTCGAGTATCGAAGGTATAAAGGCTGTAAAAAATAGTTATCGAGTTTAAAATATATTTTTTACCAGATAATTATCATATATCGGTCGGACCGCGGTAAAATCAATCATTTTTGTACGCTTTTTGGTCAGTGTAAAATATTAGGAATGACCGAAAATGGATTTCAGTCCTAATACCGCTAATTACATTAAAAAAGTCTGTAGAGTGGAATAAAAAATGTATTGAAATGTTGTCCCATGGCATAGTAGCAGAGCGTCGGCGGCGACTCCAAGTTCCTGATGAAACTAGGAGGAGGAAGGCTGGATGGCTTAGAAGCTTGGTCATATTAATTTGTTGCCGCGATGATCGGACTTGTTACAGGAACCTGCCGGATCTATATCCGGCAAAGGACCATCAACATCGATAACAGTCCTCTAAAGTTTCGGCGAGTGGATTGTCCCTTTCTGCTGTTTTTCTTCGTCATACTTATAGCATTTTCAAGGCAAATGAAACTTTTTTCAAGTCAAATGAAACTTTTTTCATTTTAAATGAAACTTTTCATTTCAAATGAAACTTTTTTCATTTTAAATGAAACTTTTCATTTTAAATGAAACTTTTTTCATTCCAAATGAAACTTTTTTTCATTTCAAATGAAACTTTTTTCAAGTCAAATGAAACCATACTACTAAGGTAATTGTCAATATATTTATATCGTACTTTATAACGCTATTTATCAAAATTTTTTTAAGACAACTATTTCTAATTAACCACATTGAAGGCAAAATTTTTGCCAAAATTTTCTTTGTGAATTTAAGCTGGAGTTAAGGTCGGCTTAGTTTAACCTTGCCTTTTAATCGTTCCAATTTTTCAATAGATAAAGTAGGGTTAAACGCTAGGCAACTTATATACTACAGTTTAACCACCCACTGAAAATAAGCACCTATATTTTTTACTTGTATTTACTCCTTCTTATATATAAAGCACATTCTTCTTCTACATATACTTCGTTAATAACGTAGGAATAAAGCAACGTAGAGAACAAAGAGAAGGAACCAAAGAGCATGGTGTGAGCGTATTTCCTATTCACTGTCTGACACCAACTAACACATCGGTTGAGTCCTCTGTATTATGCTTTGCTCTTTGACCAACGACTTACCAAATAACATAGAACAATATCAAGGTTTTGGTGGAAACATTACTTTTACCAACTATATAGTAGAGCATGTGGACTGTGGAGAGATCTTTTTTAACTATGCTGAAAAACATAACCGTAAAAAGTGATCTTTTCTACTCTGTGGCGCAGTCACATTGCACTTCACTCGTTTGGGCCTTTGGAAACAAAAACAAATATTCCATTATTTTTCATTGTATATTGTATTTTAATGTAATACTTAGAATATATACATTAGACTGGGTCGATTTATTAACCAATATCGCGCCATCGATTTTTCGATAGGATTTGGCCTCAGGAAAAAAAGTTCCACTACGCATACCCAAAAAAATTATTTTCGAGCCTGCGAAATTTCATTTTTTTCTTTACTTTTTTTCGACTTTGATTTTTAAGGTTTTTTTTCATGACCTACTAAAAAAATATGGGTTAATAAATCGACCCAGTCTAATGTATATATTCTAAGTATTACATTAAAATACAATATACAATGAAAAATAATGGAATATTTGTTTTTGTTTTCAAAGGCCCAAACGAGTGAAGTGCAATGTGACTGCGCCACAGAGTAGAAAAGATCACTTTTTACAGTTATGTTTTTCAGCATAGTTAAAAAAGATCTCTCCACAGTCAACATGATCTACTATATAGTTGGTAAAAGTAATATTTCTACCAATACCTTGATATTGTTTTATGTTATTTGGTAAGTCGTTGGTCAAAGAGCAAAGCATAATACAGAGGATTCAACCGATGTGTTAGTTGGTGTCAGACAGTGAATAGGAAATACGCTCACACCATGCTCTTTGGTTCCTTCTCTTTGTTCTCTACGTTGCTTTATTCCTACGTTATTAACGAAGTATATGTAGAAGGAGAATGTGCTTTATATATAAGAGGAGTAAATACAAGTAAAAAATATAGGTGCTTATTTTCAGTGGGTGGTTAAACTGTAAGTTGCCTAGCGTTTAACCCTGCTACTTTATCTATTAAAAAATTTAAACGATTAAAAGGCAAGGTTAAACTAAGCCGACCTTAACTGCAGCTTAAATTCACAAAGAAAATTTGGGCAAAAATTTTGCCTTCAATGTGGTTAATTAGAAATAGTTTTCGTCTTAAAAAAAAATTTGATAAATAGCGTTATAAAGTACGATATAAATATATTGACAATTACCTTAGTAGTATGGTTTCATTTGACTTTAAAAAAGTTTCATTTGAAATGAAAAAAGTTTCATTTGAAATGAAAAAAGTTTCATAATTTATTTAATAATTTGGGAAAAATTTAAACAACGTCACATCAGGACGGACAAGGCGACAGCTGTTTCGATTATACCTTGTAAATCTCTTCAAAGCCTTTTCTCCCGGGAGTGCGAGTCGAACCCGCACTCCTACGATAGTTGAAATGGTTATAAACGCATTCAGCTACGTCATGCCTTAGTTGTTGTAAAGTTTGTCCCAATTGCCTTCTTTTTCGCATATATTATCATTCACACATCACATAATTCGTATGTAGTTATGTGTTGAAGTTATGCCTGTTTGTAATGCGGTTTTTCAGAGAAACTTGGTATTTGTTGTTGTTTTTGTTCTATTTATAGAACTACAACGAATTAACCAAATGTTGTCTACTTATATGAGTTAAGCGGGAATTGCCCGTATCGCTTTAAATGTATGAAAACATTTATTTCAAGCAATTTTTAATTTTATAATTTATTTAATAATTTGGGAAATATTTAAACAACGTGACATCAGGACGGCGCTTCCCAAGGCAGTCGGTTCTATGTACCGGAGAGACTCGGTATTTTTCCCGACCAAGGACTGTCATTTCAGTGTGACCCCATTTAATTTGTTTCGTCCCTCCCACAAATTGTCATCCTCCCAGCAGCTCCTTGCAGCAGGACTGCTACATATTCTCTTACTCCGGGAAGGTATCGAACCCAATCCGGGTCCGTCTCCTGACCCCGGTCCTGAGAAATGGTTTTGCTGCATTTGCCAGAAAAGAATCTTTTTAGGACGGTCATACTCTGTTCAGTGTGTCTCGTGCAAGGGATGGTTGCATCGGACAGGTTGTTCTGGGCTTGATCCCAAAACCCGACGTCCACGTAACTTTTATAAATCTTTTGTGGCTCCTTGCTGCTCACGCCCAAGGGTGTCCCGTAGTCTACGCCTAAGCGCCCCCCCCCATTACCTTCCAGCAGCCTCGCTGCTCAGCAAGCCACAAGTACCCGCTGCTGCTCGCGCCCCACGGCGCCAACAACTCAAACAGCTGATACCACTCATAACTACTACCTTCGTAGTAGAGCTGGTAGCAATGCTGAGCATCAGCCCCTGCCCCCGTCTTCCTCCCCCCCCCCCCTCTTTTCTGGCAGCAATCGTGCAGGTCAGGGAAACAGACTCTTAGTCCCTACCTCCGTTTGGACCGTCTGCCAGCACAGAATATATAGGTTTGCGACATCCGCTCAATGCAGCTCCTGCCTTGGGTGGTACCACTTTTCTAGATGTTCTGGTCTCCGCGACGGCAACCCCTCGACGGGTTTCATCGCGCCATGTTGCCAGGTCGCAAACCCAAATCATCCGGGTACCCCAATGCTTGCCCAAGGGCGCCCAGTCCCAAGGCCACAACAGCAATTGCGTCCTGGCCTTCCACAACCTAGGCGTAGTCACCCGTCACTTACCCCTAGATTGGCGGCGTCACCCCTCATGCACTTCAGAATTCTGCACTTAAACTGTAGTGGACTAACTGGGAAGATTACGGAGATAGTCGATTTCATGAAGCGGCACAACATCCGCATTGCTGCGATTCAAGAGACTAAACTCACAGCGAGATCTGCATTGCAGACCTGCTCTGGGTATAATGTCCACAGGAAGGACCGCGAGAGCGGAAATGGAGGCGGCCTCGCGTTTATTATACACCACTCTGTGCAATATCATATATTTGATCCTGGCATCGACCGCAGGGACAATGTCTTAGAACGTCAAGGCCTATCTGTCCGGTCAGGCGATGCAAATCTAGAAATCAACAACATCTACATCCCTCCTGTCACCTGTTGCCCCAGTGGATACCGCCCTAAAATCGAGGCCTTACTCACTGGCAACAATCGCATTATCAATGCCCATCACGACCTATGGCATTCAAACTTGCGGGCGTACAGTAGGGGTGAGATGTTGGCGGATCAAATAGAAGAAACGACGTTCTGCACAATAAACGGAGACGCCCCCACACGTATGGTAGGAAGCTGTCATAGCTCGCCAGATATCTCAATCGTGAGCGCAGAACTCGTAAACTGCGTCAACTGGCAGCCGATGGTAACATTGGCATCCGACCACCTGCCCATACTTATTTCGTTCGAGCGTACCGCCGACTTCATCGTCACCGAAAAACGCACTTTCATAAACTTCAAAAAAGGAAAGTGGGAAGAATATAAATCTGCAACAGACAGGAGCTTTGCTGCCCTCCCTATCCCGACTGATGCCCGCCAAGGGAAGCGTGCCTTCCGTAAGGTCATTGAATCCGCCTCGTCACATTTCATTCCCGCCGGGAGAATTCCCGAAATCCGGCCCACTGCCCGGCGGAGGCCGCGAGCTTAGCGAGGGAACGCGACCTTATAAGACAGCTTGATCCAGGCGACCCCCAAATAAGGGATATAAACCAGCGCATCAGATTGCTTGTGGACGAACACAAGTGGGCGAAATGGGAAGAGCACCTAAGAGGTTGTAACCTCTCTACCGGTGTAGGCAAACTTTAATAATAAATAAATGTAAGGCGCGGTAACCTCCGAAGAGATCTAAGGCCGAGCTTCTCTTCCAATTTGCGTCGTGCTCCTCTTGATTTTTCCCTACAAATTGGCCGGACGGGACCTACATGTTTTTATGCCGACTCCGAACGGCATCTGCAAGGCAGATGAGTTTTCACTGAGAGCTTTTCATGGCAGAAATACAATCGGAGCGCTTGCCAGACACTGCCGAGGGGCGACCCCGCTTAGAAAAATTTTCTTCTAATTGAAAAATCTTATTTCTAAAATTTTGATGTTGCTTTGCCCGGGAGTTGAACCCAGGGCATACGGTGTGATAGGCGGTAAACTTTGGTCCACCGTAAAGTCCCTATCGAATCCGACTAAGCACAAAGACAAAGTTTCCATCGCCTTTGGCGATAAGGTGCTGTCGGATGCGAAAAAATGCGCGAGCGCTTTCTGCCGACAATATATAATGCATCCTACGGTCGACAAAGATAGACGGAGAGCCAATAGACACGCACATAAACACAAATTCAGCGCGTCACCAATCACCATCACCGCTAGAGAGGTTGAGGACGCCATTGGTCGCGCTAAACCATCCAAAGCAGTGGGCCCAGACGGCATAGCCATGCCGATGCTTAAAAACCTAGGGAAAGAGGGTTTCAAATATTTAGCGCATGTCTTCAACCTGTCTCTCTCCACCTTTGCCATACCCGAGAAATGGAAAATGGCCAAGGTGGTCCCGCTACTAAAGCCTGGGAAACCAGCTAACGTAGGTGAGTCATATCGTCCGATATCTCTCCTATCGCCAGTGGCAAAGACGCTTGAAGCCATTTTGCTCCCTTATTTCCAAGCACATTTGCAGCTAGCCCCTCATCAGCATGGCTTCAGAAAACTCCATAGCACTACCTCCGCGCTAAATGTCATTAGCACCCAGATAAATTGCGGTTTGAATCAATACCCCCACCATAGAACAGTACTCGTAGCGCTAGACCTATCAAAAGCCTTTGATACGGTCAACCATGGCTCATTACTGCAAGACCTGGAAGGGTCTACCCTTCCCCCATGTCTTAAAAGGTGGACCGCAAATTATCTGGGTGGTCGGCAGGCATCGGTGCAATTCAGAAACGAAACATCAAAACTAAGGAGAATTAAACAAGGGGTGCCACAGGGTGGTGTCCTATCCCCACTTTTGTTTAATTTCTACATATCTAAGCTACCTTCACCACCTGAACGAATCACAATCGTTTCCTACGCCGATGACTGCACAATAATGGCCACAGGCCCAGGCCCAGAGATCGATGAGCTATGCAATAAAATAAACGGCTATCTCCCTGATCTCTCCAGTTTTTTCGCCTCGCGAAACCTGGCATTGTCACCGACTAAATCTTCCGCGACCTTATTTACAACATGGACGCCCCAAATGTCGACCATATTGAACATCCACGTCGATGGCACTACGCTACCGACTGTCCTACACCCCAAAATCTTGGGTGTGACGTTTGATCAGGATCTACATTTTGGTGCGCACGCAACCGCAATTGTTCCGAGAACTCAGAGCCGTATTAAAATCCTCAAATCCCTTGCTGGCAGTAAAAAAGATAAAGAAACGCTCATGACCACATACAAGGCAATTAGCCAGCCGATTACGTGCTACGCGTCACCCATATGGTCGCCAAGCCTAAAAACTACCCACTGGACGAAACTACAGGCCTGCCAAAATACTGCTCTCAGAATCGCCACGGGCTGTCTTCTTATGTCCCCAGAACATCATCTGCATAATGAGGCGAGAATACTCCCCATCAGGGAGAGAAATGAGATGCTGACCAAACAGTTTCTGTTGAATACCCTGAAACCTGGGCAACCCAACAGACATCTGATTGACGACCAGCACCGCCTAGGGGCCAAAGGAGTCATCTCCGTAAGCATTTTGAGGAAATACGGCACCTGAGAACCCAGCCGTATGAAGCGGAAAAACACAAGCAGGTCCTTGGTGAACTCCATAGACAGGCGTCGGACCTTTATGTCGGGAATTGCCCGGTGAATCCAGTACTTGAAGAAAAATATCCAGAACTCGCGGAAGAGGAACGCATACTCCCCAGGGAAACGCGTGTCACTCTTGCTCAACTTCGTTCTGGATACTGTAACAGGTTAAACTCTTACCTATCCAGAATTAACCCCGACATACAAAATGTATGCCCCGCTTGCAATGTGTCCCCACATGACACCAACCATCTCTTTAATTGTAATGTGGAACCAACGCCTCTAACACCCCTTTCCTTATGGTCCACCCCTGTTGAAACGGCAAGTTTCCTTGGACTCCCGTTAGAGGATATTGATGACAATTTGTGATCGGTCGCGGCTATTAGGTGGGGCGAGCATTGCTACAACAACAACAACAGGACGGACAAGGCGACAGCTGTTTCGATTATACCTTGTAAATCTCTTCAAATATAAATTTGGGAAAAACTTTACAACAACTAAGGCATGACGTAGCTGAATGCGTTTATAACCATTTCAACTATCGTGGGAGTGCGGGTTCGACTCCCACTCCCGGGAGAAAAGGCGTTGAAGAGATTTACAAGGTATAATCGACATTGATATCATCGGCCTAAACACCCGCGCTGTTAGTTCTGCTTACTCCAAGCTGGAAAACGAAGCGGTAAAGATGGGTTTGATGGTGAATGAGGACAAAACGAAGTACCTGCTGTCATCGAGCAAAGAGTCAGCGCATATGCGCCTTGGCAACCACGCTACTGTTGGCAGCCATAATTTCGAAATAGTAAAAGACTTCGTTTATTTGGGAACCAGCATCAACACTAGCAACAACATCAGCACTGAAATCCAGCGAAGAATCAATCTTACCAATAAATGCTACTTTGGACTAGGTAGGCAATTGAAAAGTAAAGCCTCTCTCGGCGAACGAAAATCATACTCTACAAGTCACTTATTGTACCCGTCCTGCTATATGGGGCAGAAGCATGGACCATGACAACAGCAGATGAAGCGGCTTTGGGAGTGTTCGAGAGAAAAGTTCTTCGAAAGATTTATGGACCTCTACGCGTTGGCGATGGCGAGTACCGAAGAAGATTTAATGATGAGCTGTACGAGCTATACGCAGACATCAACATAGTCCAGCGAATTAAAACGAAGCGGCTGCGCTGGCTAGGCCATGTTATGCGAATGAAAGATGATGCTCCGGCCAAGAAAGTGTTTCTATCGGAACCCGCCTATGGAAGCAGAGGTAGAGGGCGGCCCCCACTCCGTTGGAAGGACCAGGTGGAAAACGATTTAAACTCCTTGGTGTGACCAATTGGCGCCGGTTGGCGGAGCGAAGGAGCGACTGGCGCGCCTTGTTGGACGGCCATAACCGTTTAGACGGTTAAGCGCCAATTAAGTAAGTAAGTAATCGAAACAGCTGTCGCCTTGTTCGTCCTGATGTCACGTTGTTTAAATTTTTCCCAAATTATTAAATAAATTATAAAATTAAAAATTGCTTGAAATAAATGTTTTCATACATTTAAAACGATACGGACAATCCCCGGTTAACTCATATAAGTAGACAACATTTGGTTAATTCGTTGTAGTTCTATAAAAACAGGCATAACTTCAACACATAACTACATACGAATTATGTGATGTGTGAAAGATAATATATGCGAAAAAGAAGGCAATTGGGAAAAACTTTACAACAACTAAGGCATGACGTAGCTGAATGCGTTTATAACCATTTAAACTATCGTAGGAGTGCGGGTTCGACTCCCACTCCCTGGAGAAAAGGCTTTGAAGAGATTTACAAGGTATAATCGAAACAGCTGTCGCCTTGTCCGTCCTGATGTCACGTTGTTTAAATTTTTCCCAAATTATTAAAAAAATTATAAAATTAAAAATTGCTTGAAATAAATGTTTTCATACATTTAAAGCGATACGGGCAATCCCCGGTTAACTCATATATGAACAAAAGTTTCATTTAAAGTGAAAAAAGTTTCATTCGACTTGAAAAGTTTCATTTGAAATGAAAAAAGTTTCATTTGACCTGAAAATGCTACATTCTGTATGATGAAACAAGTTGTTTTCCTGACAAATAGCCCCTTTCTTATTAAAAATGTGTAGAGTTAGCAGCTTTTTGGTTTTAGTGATTTTTAGGGCCGTTTTTTTTTTTTCCAAGTAAACTTTAAGGTTTGTCATTCTGCTATTGCTTTTTTTTTTTTCTTCATACTTTATCCTGGACGATTAAAAATTTGTTTCCGTACAATTAGCCCTTTCCTTATAACAAATGTGTGCAGTTAGCAGCTTTTCAGTTTTAGCGGTTTTTAGGACCGTTTTCTCAAGTAAACTTTAAGGCTTATCTGTTACATTTTTAGGGAACCAAATTTCAGTTTATAAATCAGATAAATTTTATAGTTCAAATGAGAAAACGGACTGTGTATCGGAACATTATCAAATACCCCCTTTTTTTATCAATATCAAAGTCTTTTGGAGTGATATTAAAAGTGGAGTAAGCCGCTTTTATCGCAGCACCGACGATATTATTCTCATGTATTTACTTACTTGCAATCCTCATTTGCGACAGTAAAATTAAATGCTTCCATTGGATTCCAGGCCAGTTTATTACTTTTCATTGATAATACAATTTTTCGCAATGGCAAAGCTTCACGCTGGTCATATAATATTATACTTCTATCGCTAGCACAACACGACAGCAGAGATGTTTCTACTTGATTGAACGCGACTGTATGTAAAGTATCTACTCCCCATTTCAACGTTTTCAAAGGATCATTACGATTTTCATTCCATATAGCACAAACCTCACCACATGTGGCATATAGGGGATCAGTTCGATGGTGTGAAATGCCTGTGATAATTGTGCGTGATAAAATAGTGTTCACCGGTTCCTCTTCTTCATCCACATCCGGCATAAAGCTTTTCCAAACTTTAATCGTCTTATCATCGCCCACGGTAAAGAAACGCTCTCCATTAACTGTGTACACAATTCCACGTACAAAACCATCATGTGCAACAAAATTCCTCATACTTGTTCGATTCGCTAAATCCCAAATTCGAATCTCACCATCATAGGAACCAGAAGCAAGTGCAGACAACTGCTTGGGGTGCTTGCCAAAACATGCAACTCCATCTCGATGTCCACTTAGATTGCCTATAAATGGTTTAGCAAATACACGGTCCAACTTGGTGGCATTCAATGCTCTTACATATTCTCTGGCGGTTTCCAACGGATGTAATTCAGGATCGAAATTCCGAGGCACTGAAAAGAACCAAACGTTTTTCAGTATCAGAAACAATTATTAGATAGGTATATATATACTTCTATGATTTTGCAGCTTAGTTTCTCGGAGATAATGGTCCGGATTTCTGCTTATCATTTTAACTTTCATTATTTTTGCAATAAAATGTGAAACCACGCCACTCAAAATAATTTTTTTATTTGTTTCTCAAATTCACAGCTGGAAATAGAGATGCAACATTATCGATCACACCGTTGTTTTTATCGATATTCTTAAATTAGCTCGAATATAAGGTTGTGTGCGAATTGACCTAAATTTCTACCTAAATAGAGAAAAAAACTAAATTACTGGAACTATCGGCAAGGCAGTGCAAAATAAACATTTTAAATTTTTATGACCATACTTTTCAACCTAAATTCGAATGTCAAATTTCAAAAACAAAAATATTGTTTTTTCAATATTGTATATTCAAATAAATGGCTCTTGTCCATTTAATTTAAGTAAATCGTATATCATAGATCGATAATCCCTGCCCGTGCTCCACTATGTCCGAAAAATAAAACCTTATAAAACGCAGCCACAGTATTTTCTTGAACTGCTATCTTGGGATAGGTACTTACCGCGAAGCCTAATTGGCCTCTGTTCTTTTTAAGAGTGAAAACGCATCAAAAATACCAAATTACCCGTATCGTTGTTATTTTCTTAGAAGAAATAAACAATTTAGGTTTTCAAATCATATCATATTAGTTTAGGTACCTAAAATTTAGGTGAATTCGCACCCAGCCTAAATGACGGTTTGCACACTGTCGGTATCGGGGTTCTCTGAGTTAACGCACAAATCACCTACCCTCATTGCGCATTCACGATTTTAAAATTGCTTCGTTCGGCGCAATTACGTCAAAGTTGACTCTTCAGCGATTTGTTATGGAATCGCATCTACTATGGAAGCAGTAAGGAAGGCGGTCGGCATGATGTGGTGGTGCACAGTGGCTAGTCATTGTCGGCTGGGGCGGGTCTTTGCCAACCTTACTGTTCCTGCGCCATAAACAGAAAAAAATTGTCATATCATGTCTTTTAAAAGACTGACAAAAGCGCAGAACTAATTCAAAACGCTCAAATGGACTAAAACAACATCCGGCCGAACCGGATGTCACGGACAGACCGTTAACATTCAATAATTTAAAAATTCAAAAAAAATTAACCGCAAAAAAAATTACCGAACCGGACATGGCCGGTTGCTAACGCTGAAAGTCAAACTAAAAAAAAAAAAACGGCTGAAAAATAAAAATATAAATAAAAGGGCCGAATATATCTTGGGGGCGCCGCGGGTGTTGTTGCGACGCCCGGTGCTTATACCCACCCTCAAAATCCATGGCCACCAACGCACCTATATTTCGGTGGCCCCTTACCTGATTTACCTAGTGCCTTCTAAATCAGAAAGACTGTCAGCATTCCCATTTTAGAATACACAATTTATTGACAATTCATTTCTATTAACGTATGTATGCAACTAAAATAAGATAGTGCAGGTTTCTTAGCCAGGGCTACAGCATTGTTGAACTACGAATAGCTATTTACACTATGAAAATGTATGTAAGTGTGTGTAGTGTATGAAGTGAGAGAAAAAAAAAATGATCCAACAGTTCACACTTTATTGGGCCGAAATCGAAACGAAATCTAATATGAATATTTAAGTCTGGCTGAGCTTGTTCTGCTGGGGGTTCTTTTCTTTTCTCTTACTTTTGCTCGTAATATTTCAAATTATATAATTTTTTATGTCACTTTTTTTTTGATAATCGTTTTAAACGCTATGTGTGAGAAAAATATGTAATTAAATGTACTTATGTATAGTAAATATACTACCTACCAAGTAAGAATTTGGTTGAAATTTTTTTTCCCCCATTCACAAAACATATTTTAAGACTATAAAGTTTGGATACAAATTTCGATAATTGGGGCTCTCTTACAAAATTATTATGTGGTTGTAGTTGAACTTAATTTTGAGTATAACAAAATATCAATTTGGTATAATGCGCATAGTATAATGATACTTATATGTAATATGTACTAAGAAAATTGGTTACAAAAGCAATAAAGATGAAATTGCGATGGCAATATGTATTACGTGCACGTATATTATTTTCGTCTTGTTGTTCGAAAGAAATAGCCAGCAATAGTGATTCATAAGTATATATATATATATTGTATTTGTATGATATAGGAAAAAAAGTTGAAATCCTTTATCCAATTCGTGCATAATCAACGAATGGCTGCTGTCGCAAAAAAAAAAAATTTTTCTTTAAATTTATGGTTGAGCTCCAAAAATGGAACGCTAAAACTTTTTAAAGGATACAAACCGCTTTTTTTATGACCAAAAACTTATCGAGCTAACTTCAATCATTTTAAAGCAAGAAAAAATATCATTAAAATGAAAAAAAAAGGTATGCCCCTTGTTGTATAGCTAAGAATTTCGAGTATTCAATAATACAATTTGACAAAAAAATCGACACTTGTTAAATACTTCAACCGGACTGTATAAAACCCTCTAAGTATTACTTAGAAGTTTCTTTAACTACCCTGCAAAAAAACGCTCTCGTCATTCCACGTCATTTGAGTAGTCATTTTACAGTCATAGGTTATACTCATAGTCACATTTGCATGGGCGTGGGTAAGTTTTATGACCAAATTTTTTTGTATGGTAATTATTTTTAAGTCTATACATGGCTGATACTTACATGGCCGCCAGAGTACATACCGTGGGCCTCTGCCGGCGTGGTTACTGGTGATGTTGATTTTGCTGGTGAAGTTGACGCTGTTGTTGGTTGTGGTGCACTGTGTTGGTACTGTTGGTGGTTGTTGCGCTCTGGTCCGAGATGATCGAGTGAACCTGGTGGCAATAAAACTTCCTGTTTATTTTTTACCGACATGGATGACTTGGTGCTAATTTGGCGTTCGTTTTATTACGCTGCGGCGTACTGCTGGCCCTGGAGGCGGAGGTGTTGGTTTAAGAGTCTTCTAGCAATTTCGCTGGTGCTGGTACTATCATAAAAATGGTTAGTTGAATTCGGACTTGTCGATGCTGTCGTATCAGCAAGATTCGTTAAATGTTTCTTAAATGTTCTTTTTGGTCCGCAGGAAATTGCAAAAGCGGAAGTTTCCAAACTGTTCAATACTAGTTAAGCTTCGCCACAATTAGAAGGCGACAAAAATATCACAAAAATTATTTTGCCAATGTGCTGACCGGGCAGTTGGTTGATAAGTACGTGGGACTCAGTTAAACAGCAAGCAGTGTGCAATTAATAGTAGCACCTTACAATTCCGCATTGGTGGCTTTCACTGCTGTCGGCTTTATATGTCGCTTCTCTTCCTTTTTTTCCGGTGAATCAGCTTTTCTCTTTACAATTTAATGTTTCCTTGTCTTCTTCGTTTTTTCTAAGCCCGGAAACGCATGGCTAACTTTTCTTTTTTCTCGTTTTGCAAATTTTTTCACGTTCTACTTTCCATGGCCGGAAACTCATGGCATTTTTTTCGCTAGTGATCGTCGAATTTTTATTTCTTTGTTTCGATACTTTTGTATCGCAACTTTCTCCCCATCACCAGTCACTAGGTGTGTTCGCACGAAAAGCTCCCAAGTGGACCGTAACCGTAGACCATAACAGCAGACCGTAACAGATTAAAAAAAAGAGCGTAAAAAAAAGATCTAAAGGAAAAGAGTCAATTCATACGCCACAAAAACAGCTAATCTAATGTTTACATGTGCAATGCGCAATCTTATTGTTTGATTTGTGGAGTTAACGGCAAAAATTTCTATATAAGTCAATTCAAGTTGATTATTTGACTTTCAACAGAATAAATTTATATACAGCCTGATTGTATGTCTCGAAGCGAACGAGCGTTTTGTCTGCCAGTGGAATGTTTGCAACGTATCAACGTATCGTTGATATGACACATTTTGGACATTCCGCAATCTTGTGCGCAGCTTTGGCCATACACCATACGAACTTTTGGCCGAACATTAGTTCTGTTTCAGACAGCGTTGATTACGGACAACAATTGTGCTGCAGCAATATTGCTCGCTGTGGCAATTAAGCGTAAAAAATTTATACATTTCAATAAATCGACTCAGAAATTTTTTATTGTCCATTTTACTTTTCCGCGCACGACTGTTCCGTTCAGAAATTACTACGATTATGAGCTATTTCGCCATACACGCACGAACAGTACGCGCAAATGTTCGCCAAAAATTAAAATATTTTGATTTTTGGCGAACATTTTTGCGAACTGGCAAACACCACCATACACGACAGAAAAGGTCGCAGAAACATGAAATAACGGGAATGTTCGCCGAAATGTTCGTGTCGTGTATTTGGCGCTTAAAGCAACCGTGTTTATTCGGTTCGATCGAATTCGAATTCCTATCGTAATTAAAAGTTATCGATATTCAAATAAGATTAACGTATCGAGATTTTCTAACTGTACTTTAAGTTTTTTGCTCTCAAAAAGTTATTTTGCTGCAGATTTTAATAAATTTTTTCAATAACCATGTCCAAAACTGAAAAACAAAAAGAAATAATTTCAATAACACATTTCATTAATCCTCACCTCTTTTGGTATCACAAAGTTAATGTATGTAACGATGATTATCGTACTATATTGGAAATTGAGAAAGAACTTGCACAATACTACATCGATCGTCAAGCATGGACTCAGGGTTTGAGACATCCCACAATAAAATCAATGGTGGCTGTAAAATTTCTTGCTTGGAATAAAATGATACGTGCGCGTGTTGATCATATTGCTGGTTTTGGAAAGAATGTAACGGGTGGTGAATTTATAATGTGGGCAATTGATTATGGATTTCCCTTTCAAACTAAGGCTGATCACATTTATGTATTACCTGAAAAATTAACAACGCCTGTCGATTATATACATTGTGGAGGTTTAGTAAATGTACTACCAGCTGAACATTTTTTTATGAAAAATACAATGGTTAAGAATGTAACCCGTAAATGGCACCAACGTGCTTGTGATGTGGTTGAAAAGGCTATAAATAATTCAGAATGCATAGTATTTACTAAGGAGTACAATTTCAACGGCCAAGATTGGGGTGAATTGGTCGTTAAAACTAATATGGGCGTAAAATATCGAATTAAAGATCATCTAATATCATTGCATTTGGCCCTTGATGTTGAATCCTCGAATTTTCAAAATCAATGTAAAAAATTGGATACTGTTAAAATTTTGCCATGGATGTGTAATAATGGAAACAGTAAATTTCATGCAAATCGTGTATACCTCTACCCTGGTGTAATAGGAGGTATGACACATAATGGCGCTAAATTAGCAGCATTGGAATGCATTGAAGCAAAACAAAAAGTAGAAGAATGGTATGAACGGTGTGAAACAGGAAATGATGCTAATATACTTGACACAACTTCCGAGTATACAATGACAGAGGGCTCTATTGATGCTCTGTCGATTCGTAAATACGATCAGCAATATGAAACAGATTTGACTAAAATCGATGAGGACGAAGAAAGTCAGCACATGCAGTTAGCTGGTGTACTTACTAAATCCAGAATTGAAAGATTAAGCACGGGCAAATTAGTAGCTCCGCGTCTACCGAGCACCATTGATTTTGATATGAAGTCTGAAAGTACAAAAATCAACCAAACTATAGAAACGACTGATAGTGAAATAAGCTCGATTAAATTTGTACCTTTGCAAGATTCTACATTGAATAACGATGATGATACTGTACGAAAGACTGCACCAGAATGCGTTCAGTTAGAGCAAAAAGAAAGAGAAAGGAACATAGAACGCGATTTGGTATTGAAAAAAATTGTAAGCATATCTACAATAAATTTTCGTTATAACTATGTGCTGCAACGTCTAGATAAGCAACTAAAATGAGGGATCGAATAAACAGTTTTTGCTTTGAAACTCAGTAGACAAAAACTAACCCTGCCAAACTGTATTTTTCAATATTCAAATCAAATCAGCTTAACTTGCCATTATTATAATTTTACTTTTGGCTTACAAGCATTAGATAATACTAGCTTTACCCGACGTACGTTGTAACGCTCGAGATCGAATGAATGTTGCGTTATTTTTTCTGTTTTGTTCATTGATAATTTAGTTTATTGTGCTGTCAATTGAATTGAGTTTTGTACGCATATTTGTTGACATTTTCGTTAAAAACATTTTATTATTGTTACTTTACTGTTGGAAGTGGGTACACAATATTTCTGGTTTTTTCGTTCGGTGCAAAGATAAACATATTTTCTGAGATTCCAACCCTAGAGCAAGCAACATATAGCTGACCATGGGAAAGGAACGCACTCTCTAAATTTAATCCTGCAACAGTAAGCGATTGTCCTTGTGCTTTGTTGATTGTAATTTCAAAAGCAAGGCGTACAGGAAACTGTAAGCTTAAAATTTAATCAAGCAAGTCTGTAGGAATCATTCGGATCCGGACATCTTGACCTTTGCTTTTACCGCTGATGATTGTTGCTTCGATTACATTCGGCATTCATTTCTTAATGCAAAGTCTGGTTCCATTGCACAATTTTTGGTGGGTCTAAATTCCGAAGTAGCATGATTGGTGAGTCAATTTTCAAAGTTAATATATGCGCAGGCATTCCAGGTGGTTCTAAAGAGTTTAAAAATTCAATTGGATAATTCACAATTTGATTTTCATCTGTAACTGCGTCGATCGATTTATATTTCGTCACTTCACCAGGAACTTGGTTTTGAATGGGATCATTGATTTTGTTAGCATGATTATTTTTGGGAGCTAATATTGCTCGTTCGCATAGCCAAAAAAAAACATTTACAATACATTTACAATTCTGAAAAACCTTCGTCTTGATCGAAGGAACATATTGCCAAAATTTGGTGATGATTGAAGTATGCGAAATATGTTTCCATAGGGAACACACACAAAGAATTAGATTTTTTTTATATATATATGATACACTGAGGCTAACAAATTTGTTTTTAACGGCGGCAGATTACAGACAGGCATAACAGCCAAACTCAACAATGCAGTCAAACTTTAGGTGTTAAAATAAGCTAAGTTTGTACGGCAGCCATAGTTCTGAAAAATCCCATTTGTAGGGAAAGTACTACGCCCCTTTTTTTCCAATTCCACATTTTACTGGAGGTGTTAGGATTTAATGTCATATAGCTCCTTACCAATTTTAATTATCCTATGCAGTACGAAAGATTTCATTTGTATGGGAGGTGCCACGCGCCTTTTATATATCGAAATTATTTTTAGCCTAAAACCTTCCCGTTGATCAAAGGAACTTATAACGAAAATTTGGTGATGATTGAAGGGTGGAAAATACGTTTCCATAGCGAACATACACACACACAGAATTTGATTTATCTTCCATATATATAAAAAGAGTGTACATTTTGATTGTCACTCCATAACTCGAGAACGGATAGAAAGATTGCCATGAAATTTTTAGGATGACTTAGTAGGAACCCGGAGAGTGTTTGTGAAAAGTGTTTTTTCCGGGAAGTGGACCAGGGACCGATTTATTCTAAACTATCGTATATATGGCTCGATTGTCCGGAATGCATTGAAGCAAAACAAAAAGTAGAAGAATGGTATGAACGGTGTGAAACAGGAAATGATGCTAATATACTTGACACAACTTCGGAGTATACAATGACAGAGGGCTCTATTGATGCTCTATCGATTCGTAAATACGATCAGCAATATGAAACAGATTTGACTAAAATCGATGAGGACGAAGAAAGTCAACACATGCAGCTAGCTGGTGTACTTACTAAATCCAGAATTGAAAGATTAAGCACGGGCAAATTAGTAGCTCCGCGTCTACCGAGCACCATTGATTTTGATATGAAGTCTGAAAGTACAAAAATCAACCAAACTAT
This sequence comes from Eurosta solidaginis, assembly GCF_040869045.1. NCBI lineage: Eukaryota > Metazoa > Arthropoda > Insecta > Diptera > Tephritidae > Eurosta > Eurosta solidaginis. Next base: position 175,630,812 of record NC_090322.1, on the reverse strand, counting down.
AGAAACGACTGATAGTGAAATAAGCTCGATTAAATTTGTACCTTTGCAAGATTCTACATTGAATAACGATGATGATACTTTACGAAAGACTGCTCCAGAATGCGTTCAGTTAGAGCAAAAAGAAAGAGAAAGGAACATAGAACGCGATTTGGTATTGAAAAAAATTGTAAGCATATCTACAATAAATTTTCGTTATAACTATGTGCTGCAACATCTAGATAAGCAACTAAAATGAGGGATCGAATAAACAGTTTTTACTTTGAAACTCAGTAGACAAAAACTAACCCTGCCAAACTGTATTTTTCAATATTCAAATCAAATCAGCTTGCCATTATTATAATTTTACTTTTGGCTTACAAGCATTAGATAATACTAGCTTTACCCGACGTACGTTGTAACGCTCGAGATCGAATGAATGTTGCGTTATTTTTTCTGTTTTGTTCATTGATAATTTAGTTTATTGCTCTGTCAATTGAATTGAGTTTTGTACGCATATTTGTTGACATTTTCGTTAAAAACATTTTATTATTGTTACTATACTGTTGGAAGTGGGTACACAATATTTCTGGTTTTTTCGTTCGGTGCAAAGATAAACATATTTTCTGAGATTCCAACCCTTGAGCAAGCAACATATAGCTGACCATGGGAAAGGAACGCACTCTCTAAATTTAATCCTGCAACAGTAAGCGATTGTCCTTGTGCTTTGTTGATTGTAATTGCAAAAGCAAGGCGTACAGGAAACTGTAAGCTTAAAATTTAATGGCAAGTCTGTAGGAATTATTCGGATCCGGACATCTTGACCTTTGCTTTTACCGCTGATGATTGTTGCTTCGATTACATTCGACATTAATTTCTTAACGCAAAGTCTGGTTCCATTGCACAATTTTTGGTGGGTCTAAATTCCGAAGTAGCATGATTGGTGAGTCAATTTTCAAAGTTAATATATGCGCAGGCATGCGAGGTGGTTCTAAAGAGTTTAAAAATTCAATTGGATAATTCACAATTTGATTTTCATCTGTAACTGCGTCGATCGATTTATATTTCGTCACTTCACCAGGAACTTGGTTTTGAATGGGATCATTGATTTTGTTATCATAATTATTTTTGGGAGCTAAGATTGCTCGTTCGCATAGCCAAAAAAAAAAAAACATTTACAATTCTTAATTCTGAAATATGAAAAACCTTCGTCTTGATCGAAGGAACCTATTGCCAAAATTTGGAGATGATTGAAGTATGCGAAATATGTTTCCATGGGGAACACACACAAAGAATTAGATTTTTTTTATATATATATGATACACTGAAGCTAACAGGCATAACAGCCAAACTCAACAATGCAGTCAAACTTTAGGTGTTAAAATAAACTAAGTTTGTACGGCAGCCATAGTTCTGAAAAATCCCATTTGTAGGGAAAGTACTACGCCCCTTTTTTTCCAATTCCACATTTTACTGGAGGTGTTAGGACTTAATGTCATATAGCTCCTTACCAATTTTAATTATCCTATGCAGTACCAAAGATTTCATTTGTATGGGAGGTGCCATGCGCCTTCTATATATCGAAATTATTTTTAGCCTAAAACCTTCCCGTTGATCAAAGGAACCTATAACCAAAATTTGGTGATGATTGAAGGGTGGGAAATACGTTTCCATAGCGAACATACGCACACACACACACACACAGAATTTGATTATCTTCTATATATATAAAAAGAGTGTACATTTTGATTGTCACTCCATAACTCGAGAACGGATAGAAAGATTGCCATGAAATTTTTAGGATAACTTAGTAGGAACCCGGAGAGTGTTTGTGAAAAGTGTTTTTTTCCGGGAAGTGAACCAGGGACCGATTTATTCTAAACTATCGTATATATGACTCGATTTGTCTGAAATTTGGTATGTAGGTAGCGTATATCTAGAATATAATGTCGGATAATTTTTCTTCCGGGAAGTGGACCAGGGACCGATTTATTCTAAACTATCGTATATATGGCTCGATTTGCCTGAAATTTGGTATGTGGGTAGCATTATATATATAATAAAATGTCGGATAATTTTTCTTCCGGGGAGTGGACCAGGGACCGATTTATTCTAAACTATCGTATATATGGCTCGATTTGCCTGCAATTTGGTATGTAGATAGCGTTATATCTATATCTATATATATTGTAGTGTAAACAGCCAACAATTTAATCCCAAATATTTAACTCAGTCTAATATGCTACCCTGCTACAAAAATAGTCTAAATGTTCATCAACACATAAATATGCATTTGATAATTATTGCTGACATAGCCATTCACACGATTTTATATAGGTATGTGTACAACACACAACCAAACAAATTTGAATTCTAGCAAATTTGCAAACATTGCATTTCCCATAGAAGTCACAGCTCAACACAGAAGTGTAGGTACATATTTTGTATCCAGTTGTAGGTAGATATGTAAGTATGTATGCTTAAGGTAGATATGCATGTAAGTATGTATGCTTAAATGTAAATATGTATATAAGAATATGTTTAGAATAATTTAATATAAATAAGCTGAAATATTTGAATAAAGATACATTCATACATTCAGAATTCACACATTAAGGTCACAACTCTTTTTATTGCATTTTAATCTTTTACAATATGAAAAAAAGGGTACATTTTGATTGTCACTCCATAACTCGAGAACGGATAGAAAGATTGCCATGAAATTTTTAGGAAAGATACAGGAAGGAGAGATGATGGTTAGTTGATTTTGAAATCCCAAATCGGTTTAGACATATATATATATAAATCAAATTCTGTGTGTGTGTGTGTGTTCGCTATGGAAACGTATTTCCCACACTTCAGCCTAAAAATTATTTCGATATATAAAGGGGGCGTCGCACCACCCATTCAAATGGAATCTTTGGTACTGCATAACTTTGAAGGTATGCTTGCCAGAACATTGAAATTCAGTAAGGAGTTATATGAGGTCAATCCCTAACACCACCAAGAAAATGTGGAATTGCAAAAAAGGGGGCGTGGCACCTCCCATACAACCTAAGTTTGTACAGCAGCCATAGTTCTGAAAAATCTCATTTGTAGGGAAGGTACCACGCCCCTTTTGTCCCAATTCCACATATTACTGGAGGTGTTAGGACTTAATGTCATATAGCTCCTTACCAATGATGTATTCCATTTGTATGCGAGGTGCCACGCCCCTTTTTCCTAATTCCACATTTTCTTGGTGGTTTAGGGATTGACTTCATATAACTCCTTACTGAATTTCAATGTTCTGGCATGTATACCTTCAGAGTTATGTAGTACCAAATATCCATTTTGCATGAGAGGTGCCACGCCTCTTTTATATATCGAAATTATTTTTAGCCTAAAACCTTCCCGTTGATCGTAGGAACCTATAACCAAAATTTGGTGATGATTGAAGGGTGGGAAATACGTTTCCATAGCGAACACACACACACACACAGTATTTGATATTTTTATATATATAGATGATTATGATAGCCATAGCAGCTAGAGCTCGTTCTTGTTAATCTTAAAATTTTTTTCAAGCTTGAATACATAAAAATAATAATATTATTTTTAGAAAGAAATAAAATATTACGAAGAGCCAAGTACCCCAAGTACTCCAAAATCGGAAGAAATTGGTTTATATGCGGAATACTTGATCAATCTGCGTAAGATGGTAAGATAAATTGCTTTTATGTATCGAGGTAGATAAGTAGACATTTAAAAAACTGTTTAAAAAGTAATTTTATACCATTTTGTTATTTCTGTTTACAGTATATTGAAAGTAAAGCAGATGAGGAACTATCAGATAGCACTATAAATGAGGTACGTATATATAAGAAAGTTATACTTGTTGCATAAAAATAGTAGTCAGATAAATGTTACCTGTAATTCGACTGTTGAGCAAGCCCGCTTCGGTGGGAGCTTTTGGGATTTTCTGATAATAACAAAAGTGTTATTATATACATTATTGTATTTGAAAAATAGTTGAAGTATGACGTTGTATCCTAAACGAGGCAACAAGAGCTTTCTTCGCCTGTACTCGTCTCTACGGCAAAACATGGGGGATTTGTCGTAATATGGTATATTGGACATTTAATACTGTTGTAAGGCCAATAGTCACCTATGCTTCCCTATTTTGGTGGCAGAAGGCCACGCAAAGAACGGCAACGGCTAAACTAAGCAAACTGCATTGATTAGTTTGCGTTGGCGTAACGGGTGCGATGAGATCCGCCCCTGCTGACGCACTTAGTGCTTTAGTGGGAATACCTCCCTTCCCTATTCTTATAGAGAAAGAGGCAACACTAGGTGCACTAAGACTTCCGAATATTTCTGAGTTGAAGGAAGGAAGTATGATAGGGCATATTAAAGTAATAAGAAAATTCATAGGAAATCCCCCATTACAACTGCGTGACTTAATGTCCCTAAGCTCAGAATCTCACGGAACTTTGAAGTATCCATTGTGGACAGGACCCACTGGGAAATAGGGAATCCTTATAAGGATCCTTACTCAGAGGTCTGGTACACGGATGGATCGAAATTCGGTGACGGAAGAACGGGAGCAGGCATCTATGGACCAAACTTCAAAAAATCGATACCAATGGGATACTACCCCACCATATTTCAGGCATAAATTCATGCAATAGAGGTCTGTGGTAGAGAATGTCTGCGGAGAGGCTCAACATCGAAGAGCATCTACATTATGTCGGACAGCCAGGCGGCACTGGGTGCCTTGCAATCCTACACAGTTACATCTAAGCTATTGGTTGAATGCACTGAAATCCTTAATGCCCTGGGAGCCAAAAACAAGGGTTTGTTGGGATGGGTTCCCGGACATCAGGGAGATGAAGGTAATGAACATGCAGATTACCTAACAAAGCAGGGTGCTACATCATCATTCTATGGTCCAGAGCCCTTTTGTGAACTCACAAAAGCACACACCAAGGAAACTATAAGTAACTGGGAAACTAAACAATTCAAACGTCACTGGATTGATTGCCCAGGGCAAATGCAGGCCAAACTGTTTATACTTCCGGAAAGTATCAGCCAAACTCATTAACCTAAGCAGGGAGGACGTAAGAACTCTTACTGGGTACTACACGGGACTCTGCGGTCTACGATATCACCTAAGTAAATTAAATATATCTGATACCCAAATTTGTCGTTTCTGTGAGCTGGATGATGAAACGCCGGTTCACATTCTCTGCGAATGCACCGCTCTAGCTAGGCAGAGTCTATCCCATCTAGGTGGGGCTCTTAATCCCTATGTGATATGGAGTAAAAAGCCTGAAGAGGCACTTAGATTCATTACAGACTCCAGATACAAAATTAGACGTGCACAAAATACGTTAGAGGAAAATGGCATCTAACAGATAACTTGACAACCAGGTTGAATTACATACCCCCCACTTGTTTCTAACATTTATCTGTCCAGTTTTTGTATAAATACATATGTAAAATTTTGATTATTTTTGTTTTTTAATTCAAGGACTTCGAAACATACAATAATAATTTCAAATTTCCGACGATAACTAAAACGAATGATGACAGACATGAGGTATTTACTTAATCTAATATACATACATATAAAATATTTATTCTAAATTGGTGATTTATATTTCATTTCAGGCAGACGACAAAAAAAATAAAACTTTTTATGGTTTACGTATGATACCAGCTGGGTTCGATATTATGAACTTGCATGATTATAACGATGGACAACATTGGCATTGCAAGAAGACTACACTAAATGATCGTGTACCTCATAATGACTTGGATTTATTGAATTATGTTAATTAGCTGATTTCTGAGATCACTACTTCCAGTGCTGTTATCTAAACTACCCAGCAAAGTGCCTACAACACTATTTAAGTGTTTTATTTTGTTACAACATTAATAACTATCAAAATAGTTATAAATATTAATAAGATTGTAATATCTACAACAATGAATAACAGCTGTAATCGAATGATGGCTGACGAGATAGTGGCAGTGAAGCTATAATATAAAAATAGGAAACCAATAATATTACGTACGGAAAATTTGAAAAGTTGCCATAGTGTCATAAAAGTTCGAAGCTCTTTATATAAACACGTTAATCGCATCCCGCCTAGCATAGCATATAGCAAGCATTGTACATTCAGTTCAATACAAAGGTGAGTTATTAAAATCAATTTGTATATCGCACGTTCTATTGTTTGTGAACGAATAGTATGTTTTATGATTTAAATTTTTTGGAAGCAAGCAATTTCATTGTATTTAAACATTTCAATTATAAAAGAAGAATTTATTTCCTCTATGTTAGCCTTGTCCTTTCTTTGATCACTATAGTACGGTGAATTTAAACTCATCCACCAATTTTCTATATTGAAATAATTCTGAAATAAGTTAAGTTAATCGACTACAGCTGTTATTCCTCAAAAACACAAAATATACTTATGCCTGGTTTTTCTGTGCGAGTTTAAACTCTAGTTAAAGTTCGATAACATAAAATTTTGCTGCTCATCTGAGCTTAGGCGGCCGAGGTGGCAAGGTTCAACTTTAGTCAACTATAACTGGAGTTTAAACTCGCACCGAAAAACCCGGCCTTACTGATTACGCTAGATACACCTCTGAACAAATTATTACATTCAGGGCCAGATTAACCCTCAACGGGCCCTAGGCAACCATCAATTTGGGGCCCTTTTTTCACGTCCGTTCCCTTCTTTTTTCGATTAAAAAATACAAACTTATGTCTTTCATAAAAATTTTATTGTCACAATAATACCAATAAAATTACTATCTACATTTTAGACATGTCGTTTTCTACATTTGTTTTCGGCAAATTCATCAATTATATCATCAATATCGATTTTGTTCAATAAATCCAGGCATGCTTAACGAACGAAACGATATCATTTCGTTACGATAATCAACGTTAATAAACGAAACGAAGTCACTTCGTTTCGTTTATTAACGTTAAGATCGTCAAATTAACGTTAATTTGGCGTTCTTAACGTTAATAAACGAAACGAAATGACTTCGTTTCGTTTATTAACGTTGATTATCGTAACGAAATGATATCGTTTCGTTCGTTAAGCATGCCTGAATAAATCTGACTCAATGCAGTATAGTAAGTATACCTAACATCTCAAGTCGCGTTGTAGCTCTTTCAGCAATTTGTGATCATTAATGTTAAAAAAATCCGAAGAGCTTTTTCTGTGCTAGGAAATACATCGGTTAATTGATCTTCCATTAGAATCTTATACAAAGGACTATGTGTTTTTTGTGCATCAGTGTATCTGGAGTTCACGTAACTTAGGAATTGTTTCATTTCAATGAAAAATTCTTCCAAATCTGTAGAATAAAAACGAACTAAGTTATTTATAGCTTCGTGGAGGTATCCATCGCTTAGAGAAAAGTTGATGAGAAATGCAAATCTCTCTGAAACTTCCATATACACTTTCGCACGTCGTTTGATATCACTGTGAAAATTGTCGATGATTTCGAGGAAACCTTTTGTCCTAAAATCATCGCTAGGCGAAAATTCTACTTCTGGACTTCTGGGGCATTTCCGGCATTAGGTTGGTTTTTTCTACGACGAGCACGTTTTACGATTTCTGCATAACCTACACCAGGTAATAATTTTTTGGCTTTTTCTCGAAATCATTGAACTTTTCACGGAATGAAACTAAACTCTCTTCTAACAATCCGTATAAAAAACCACACGTTTGCAAATCTGCTTTTTCACTTTCCAATGATTTACTCACTGAACACATAGCAGTCAAAATAGAGTTCCATAAAATCAACATGAAACCAAATTCGAATTTTTGCATTTTATTCGCGAGTATCAGTATTTTGTGATTCATCATCAGCAATGATTTCTAGATCCTCTAATATGATATCAAATGAATCGTAAACTGCATTCGTCGCGTTCGAATGTGCTTCCCAGCGTATAGTTGGCAATGTCTTCAAAGTTTTCTCATTGTTTATTTTATTTTTTAATACGCCCCAACGATATATGGAAGCGGCGAAAAATCTACTGCATAAAAACAGCACTTCACAGCATGATCTCCAACCAAATTAAGGGAATTCGCGGAACAGGGAACATATATCGCATTCTCATTCAAACTCAATATTCTTGCTTGCACACCTTTATACTTCCCGGACATGTTTAATGCGTTGTTATATTATTGTCCTCTACAATTTTGAGTATCTAAACCACAGTCTTCAGTAAGCAACTTTAAAGTTTGATTCGCTAGACTTTCACCAGTATGACCTTCCAACTGAAGAAAAGTTATAGCCCATTTTTATTATTCAATATTATTATTATAATGTCCTTTTTAATTTTAATCTAAAAATTAAACAATCATACATACCAAATATACATACACTTAATTTAAAGATATAATTTACGATATAAATAACATGCAATATTTTAAAATAATATTTAAACAGTATTTAATTAAACGCTTGACAATTTCAAATTCAAAACTTAGAAGTAAGCAGAAGTTAAAACGTAGTAAATAAGTTCTTGTAAGTATCTCAAAAAGACCTCACGCAGAGTACTCATGATGGAGCTGTTTTCCCGGAAGGGGCACACGAGAATTTATGAAATAGACAACAATAGGGCAAATTAATAGTAGACAAATATTAACAGAATAAATTTGAGTACATACATTTAAAATAATGATCAAGTTTCAATAACTGGTATTTTATATTTGAAATAGAGGGTTGAACAGTATTTTTGCGGTTTAGCGTTCTTTGTTTCATTTCAAATTACAAATTTAATGTGGGTAAAAGAAAATTTTTAATACTTTTTTTAGGAACCTTGTCTAGTTTGCCGGTCGTCGCCTTTTGAATGCGGCCAAAATACACCTAGAATGTTGAATTTGATGTGTGGACTCATATTGAGACTCTTGATAAAAATTTGAAACAATTTTTTAAAATGAGCGTGGCACCGCCTACTTGTGATAAAATCAATTTTACAAATATTATTAATCATAAATAAAAAATCGTTAAACCTATCCTAACAAAATTCGACAGAGAAGTTGCCTTTACCATAAGGAATGCTTTGAAGAAAAATTAACGAAATCGGTTAAGGACCACGCCCACTTTTATATAAAAGATTTTTAAAAGAGTCGTGGACGAATAAAATAAACGTTATCTTTGCAAAAAGAGATTCAAAACAAATGGTATTTAATTTCCCAAGCGGATTTATAACAATAAATAGGAAAAACTTCAAATCTTAAAAAAATGGGCGTGGCACCGCCCCTTTTATGTCTAAGCAATTTTCTATGTTTAAGGAGCCATAATTCGAAGACAAATTTACATATCGTACCAAAATTGGGTACACAGATTTTCCTTATAGCAGAAAATATTTCTAGTAAAAATGGGTGGGATCGATTAAAGACCACGGGAACTTAGATATAAAACAAGTTTAAAGGGTCGTAGACTAGAATAATAAGCTATAACTTAGCAAAAAATAGTTCAATCAATGATATTTCACTTATCAAGTTTTATTGTAAGAAGAAATGTTGAAACATTTTTCTTTTAAACGGGCGATGCCACGTATTATGTAGAACCGAACTTAGACACCTTTACTTGTTAAAACTAAGCTTGTTGCAACAAATTTTCTGTTAAATTGCATTAGATTGCAGAGGAAATTTATTTGCGATTAAAACTGGTAGTATAGAGACGGGTTCTTGTTTGCGGAATAATATTTTCAAATATGACAAGAAAATTAAGCGACAAAGTTATAAAAAAGATTTTTGAGAATTTCGACGACTCAGATCTGTCAGATTTTGAGGATTCGGAAGAAATAATATAGGATTTATTTGAGGCATTTGACAATAATCAAACTCATGATGTAGGAGCTTTCTCGTCAAGGTCCGTATGATATAAGTATTACAAATATCAATGGAGAATGTAATGACGAATTAGTTTTGGATGCAAATGGCTCTAGCTCAGAAGCTCGTGCTTCGGACTATTAACCAAAACAAGTTAATGACTTTCGATGGAAAAAGACTTCATGGGCTCCTCATTAAGCTTTGTTTTCTGAGTCTTATTCAAGTAACGATGTAAAACTTCCAGTACAGCACTTTTTGAAGTACTTCACTGTAGACTTATTTTGAAGAAGTACTGCATGCGACAAACCAAGCCTCTACTTTAAAAGATGATCGATCATTTAACTTAGCGAAGGAAGGATTTTTTACGTTTCTTGGTTTGGAGGTAACGATTGGTACAATGGATTATTCCAGATTGGATATGTACTGGATAGCACCCACAGATATTCCGGCATTCCGTCAAAATGTGTCAAAGAATATATTTCATTCCCTGCGGAACAACTTGAAGTTCACAACAAGTGTTCCAGGCAATGGCAAACTTTCCAGAATTCGTCCATCAATAAATATGTTTACTAAAAAGTTGTGTACTATCCCCAAAGAAGAGGATCTTTGTGTGGATGAAATGATGGTAGGAAAGACTGCACGAAGACAATATATGCCTAAAAGGCCAATTAAATTGGGAATTTAATTATTTTTTCTATGTAGTTCAAATGGAATGGTGTATGACTTTGAACCATTCCCGAAAACAAAAACTTTAAGCTATTTTTCGACAATTGTTTGTTGTTGTTGTTGTTGTAGCAATGCTCGCCCCACCTAATAGCCGCGACCGATCACAAATTGTCATCAATATCCTCTAACGGGAGTCCAATGAAACTTGCCGTTTCAACAGGGGTGGACCATAAGGAAAGGGGTGTTAGAGGCGTTGGTTCCACATTACAATTAAAGAGATGGTTGGTGTCATGTGGGGACACATTGCAAGCGGGGCATACATTTTGTATGTCGGGGTTGATTCTGGATAGGTAAGAGTTTAACCTGTTACAGTATCCAGAACGAAGTTGAGCAAGAGTGACACGCGTTTCCCTGGGGAGTATGCGTTCCTTTTCCGCGAGTTCTGGATATTTTTCTTCAAGTACTGGATTCACCGGGCAATTCCCGACATAAAGGTCCGACGCCTGTCTATGGAGTTCACCAAGGACCTGCTTGTGTTTTTTCGCTTCATACGGCTGGGTTCTCAGGTGCCGTATTTCCTCAAAATGCTTACGGAGATGACTCCTTAGGCCCCTAGGCGGTGCTGGTTCGTCAATCAGATGTCTGTTGGGATGCCCAGGTTTCTGGGTATTCAACAGAAACTGTTTGGTCAGCATCTCATTTCTCTCCCTGATGGGGAGTATTCTCGCCTCATTATGCAGATGGTGTTCTGGGGACATAAGAAGACAGCCCGTGGAGATTCTGAGAGCAGTATTTTGGCAGGCCTGTAGTTTCTTCCAGTGGGTAGTTTTTAGGCTTCGCGACCATATGGGTGACGCGTAGCACGTAATCGGCTGGCTAATTGCTTTGTATGTGGTCATGAGCGTTTCTTTATCTTTTCCCCAGGTACTGCCAGCAAGGGATTTGAGGATTTTATTACGGCTCTGAATTCTCGGAACAATTGCGGTTGCGTGCGCACCAAAATGTAGATCCTGATCAAACGTCACACCCAAGATCTTGGGGTGTAGGACAGTCGGTAGCGTAGTGCCATCGACGTGGATGTTCAATATGGTCGACATTTGGGGCGTCCATGTTGTAAATAAGGTCGCGGAAGATTTAGTCGGTGACAATGCCAGGTTTCGCGAGGCGAAAAAACTGGAGAGATCAGGGAGATAGCCGTTTATTTTATAGCATAGCTCATCGATCTCTGGGCCTGGGCCTGTGGCCATTATTGTGCAGTCATCGGCGTAGGAAACGATTGTGACTCCTTCCGGTGGTGAAGGTAGCTTAGATATGTAGAAATTAAACATAAGTGGAGATAGGACACCACCCTGTGGTACCCCTTGTTTAATTCTCCTTGGTTTTGATGTTTCGTTTCTGAGTTGCACCGATGCCTGCCGACCACCCAGATAATTTGCGGTCCACCTTTTAAGACATGGGGGAAGGGTAGACCCTTCCAGGTCTTGCAGTAATGAGCCATGGTTGACCGTATCAAAGGCTTTTGATAGGTCTAGCGCTACGAGTACTGTTCTATGGTGGGGGTATTGATTCAAACCGCAATTTATCTGGGTGCTAATGACATTTAGCGCGGAGGTAGTGCTATGGAGTTTTCTGAAGCCATGCTGAGCGCTGGCGCATTTTTCCGCATCCGACAGCACCTTATCGCCAAAGGCGATGGAAACTTTGTCTTTGTGCTTAGTCGGATTCGATAGGGACTTTACGGTGGACCAAAGTTTACCTACACCGGTAGAGAGGTTACAACCTCTTAGGTGCTCTTCCCATTTCGCCCGCTTGTGTTCGTCCACAAGCAATCTGATGCGTTGGTTTATATCCCTTATTTGGGGGTCGCCTGGATCAAGCTGTCTTATAAGGTCGCGTTCCCTCGCTAAGCTCGCGGCCTCCGCCGGGAAGTGCGGCCGGATTTCGGGAATTCTCCCGGCGGGAATGAAATGTGCCGAGGCGGATTCAATGACCTTACGGATGGCACGCTCCCCTTGGCGGGCATCAGTCGGGATAGGGAGGGCAGCAAAGCTGCTGTCTGTTGCAGATTTATATTCTTCCCACTTTCCTTTTTTGAAGTTTATGAAAGTGCGTTTTTCGGTGACGATGAAGTCGGCGGTACGCTCGAACGAAATAAGTATGGGCAGGTGGTCGGATGCCAATGTTACCATCGGCTGCCAGTTGACGCAGTTTACGAGTTCTGCGCTCACGATTGAGATATCTGGCGAGCTATGACAGCTTCCTACCATACGTGTGGGGGCGTCTCCGTTTATTGTGCAGAACGTCGTTTCTTCTATTTGATCCGCCAACATCTCACCCCTACTGTCCGCCCGCAAGTTTGAATGCCATAGGTCGTGATGGGCATTGAAATCGCCTAAGATAATGCGATTGTTGCCAGTGAGTAAGGCCTCGATTTTAGGGCGGTATCCACTGGGGCAACAGGTGACAGGAGGGATGTAGATGTTGATGATTTCTAGATTTGCATCGCCTGACCGGACAGATAGGCCTTGACGTTCTAAGACATTGTCCCTGCGGTCGATGCCAGGATCAAATATATGATATTGCACAGAGTGGTGTATAATAAACGCGAGGCCGCCTCCATTTCCGCTCTCGCGGTCCTTCCTGTGGTCATTATACCCAGAGCAGGTCTGCAATGCAGATCTTGCTGTGAGTTTAGTCTCTTGAATCGCAGCAATGCGGATGTTGTGCCGCTTCATGAAATCGACTATCTCCGTAATCTTCCCAGTTAGTCCATTACAGTTTAACTGCAGAATTCTGAAGTGCATGAGGGGTGACGCCGCCACTCTAGGGGTAAGTGACGGGTGACTACGCCTAGGTTGTGGAAGGCCAGGACGCAATTGCTGTTGTGGCCTTGGGACTGGGCGCCCTTGGGCAAGCATTGGGGTACCCGGATGATTTGGGTTTGCGACCTGGCAACATGGCGCGATGAAACCCGTCGACGGGTTGCCGTCGCGGAAACCAGAACATCTAGGAAAGTGGCACCACCCAAGGCAGGAGCTGCATTGAGCGGATGTCGCAAACCTATATATTCTGTGCTGGCAGACGGTGCAAACGGAGGGAGGGACTAAGAGTCTGTTTCCCTGACCTGCACGATTGCTGCCAGAAAAGAGGGGGGAGAAGAAGACGGGGGCAGGGGCTGATGCTCAGCATTGCTACCAGCTCTACTACGAAGGTAGTAGTTATGAGTGGTATCAGCTGTTTGAGTTGTTGGCGCCGTGGGGCGCGAGCAGCAGCGGGTACTTGTTGTGGCTTGCTGAGCAGCGAGGCTGCTGGAAGGTAATGGGGGGGGGGGGGGGGGGGCGCTTAGGCGTAGACTACGGGACGCCCTTGGGCGTGAGCAGCAAGGAGCCACAAAAGATTTATAAAAGTTACGTGGACGTCGGGTTTTGGGATCAAGCCCAGAACAACCTGTCCGATGCAACCATCCCTTGCACGAGACACACTGAACAGAGTATGACCGTCCTAAAAAGATTCTTTTCTGGCAAATGCAGCAAAACCATTTCTCAGGACCGGGGTCAGGAGACGGACCCGGATTGGGTTCGATACCTTCCCGGAGTAAGAGAATATGTAGCAGTCCTGCTCCAAGGAGCTGCTGGGAGGATGACAATTTGTGGGAGGGACGAAACAAATTAAATGGGGTCACACTGAAATGACAGTCCTTGGTCGGGAAAAATCCCGAGTCGCTCCGGTACATAGAACCGACTGCCTTGGGAAGCGTCGACAATTATTTCTCTACACTTAGTTTGATACTGTACTTACAGAAAAAAGGTATTTGGGCTACGGGTACAATTAGACGAAATAGGTGTAATAAAGTGTCTTTGAAGCCTGAAAAGGAACTGAAAAAAGAAGGTAGAGGTAGTTTTGATTGCGGCATCGAAAGGGAGGACACTCTTTATGTCATAAGATGTTTTGATGGAGGTATTGTCCAATTGATTTCATCAATATATGGCGTAGAGCCGCTTAAAAATGTGCAAGTATTTTTAGTTGAAAAAAGACGAAAGTTGAAATAGCTCAGCCAAACATTGTGGCTGTGTACAACAAGAACACGGGTGGAGTTGATCGATACGTCAAGAAAATGGACACTTAAAATATTTTACCACTTTATTGACCTGGCCATATGCAACACATGGCTGGAGTCCAGGAAGGATCATGAGGGTAATAATAAAAGCCAACAGCAGAAATAAATGGATCTGCTTGAGTTCGCACGACATTGCTGATGGACTGCTAGCGCAAGCAAATAAGGACGCATGTTCTCGCAAACGTGGACGGCCAAAAGTCTCTTTGAATGAAAACATCGACAGTCCATCAACTTCTCGAAAGCGATAGGAAACAGCACCAACCTTTTCTTTCCGATATGATGGAAATCAGCATTGGGGTGAGTACACTGAGAAAAAAGGATTAAGAATTAAAAGGATGCTCAGGATTTTCCAGATACAAATGTTCAAAGTGTTCGGTTCACCTATGTGTACCCAGGATCGGGATTGCTTTAAGGATTATCACTGCAGCGACTAAGTTTTTGGTAAGATATTTCTTTCCTTTGTATTATTTTAAGTAATTTATAAAGCTCTAAGTTTCTGTATTACTTTTTATGCTAATTTTTTGTCTTTAGTTTATATATTTATTCACTTTTTAATATATAAGTATATATTTATAGTATTGATTGGATTTTTTTTATTTAAAACCTTTTTCTATTGTTTTGAGTTTGGAGCTCTTGATTTATAAAAAAATTTAAATTTTGATGTCAAACCAAATTTTAATGACCATACTAGCCTTTTTCAAAAACCAAAAAAAAACTGCTTTTCTTTACCATATGGCCATATGGCAACATAAAAAAAATCACTTAACAAAAAAAATTATTTTTATTGTTATTGAAATCCACACAGAATGGGTAAACGCCTTTGCCAGGACGTGCTCGGTGAACGCTGTTATCTATGTTCAATTATCTACTCTTGCCGAAGAAGAAAGCATACTACCAAGGGGGACACGAGTCACCCTGGCCCAACTTTTTTCTGTATACTGTAACAGGATAAACTCTCAATTGTCCAGAATCAACCCCGACAAACGTCATGTATGTCCTGCATGCGATGTGTCCCCACATGACACCAAACATATTTTGAATTGTAATGTGGAACCTACCGCTCTTACCCCATTCGGCAACGTTTTTACAATAGTTTTTTGAAAAAAAAAATATTTTTTGGCTTTTGGGCAGTGTTTTGGTCGAAAAATTTACCCTTTCGCCATTTTTTTACGCATGCTCGAAAATTATTTTTTTGTGGAAAATTTTTTTCTTGAGCCTAAATCCTATCGAAAAATTGATGGCGCGATATCGGTTAAATTTTGTCCATACAAGTCGACCCAGCTTAGTAATTAGGCAGCATATACATATGTATAGAATGTTATGTTTATTATTCTATATTTATTAACTCAAATAAAACTAAAACTAAAAAAAACAATGTCTTGTCTTAAAAGGGAAAGTCCCAAATTATATATGCGTTGAAATTGAAAGTATTACTATACGTTGGCTGTAGCTGCTAAATCTCAGCTGTTCTCTGATGTTACCACCCCCTTTCCAGAAAATCCGCCGATGTGCTGGCATCAATACTTGTGGCTTGTGTTATTGCTGCTAACTCATCTCTAGGAAAATAAGCTGGTTTAAGTCTATCGATGGATACGGTTACCGACCTCGAACCAATCATTATCGTGTATGCTTGGGGTATCTGTTAACAACCAGATATGGCCCGTCGTAAGGTGCTTTCAACGGCTTTTTAATTGTATCGTCGCGTATAAAATGACTACAAAAGCGCAGATCCTTGGGAACAAATACCGCAGGTTTACCATGCTGTGACGTTTGTATTGGTCGAACGGTCTCGAAATGCCGTCGTAGTTCTCGTAAAAAATTATGCTGGTCCACGGGACCCTCCTCCGAGTCCATTATGTCACTAGGAAGCCGAATAGTTTGGCCATAAATCATCTCTGCCACAGATACTCCCGTCTTCCTTAACAGCTGTTCTTAACCCCAGAAGGACGAGAGGCAGGACTTCCACTCAGTTTGCATCCGCTGCATGACATCTAAAGGCTGCCTTTACAACACGGTGCCATCTTGCCACCATACCGTTAGCTTGTGGATGGTAGCTGGTGGTATGTATATGCTTGACTCCTAAAAGTTTGGTTAACTCCCTAAACAAAGCGCTTTCAAATTGACGTCCCTGGTCTGTGGTAATAAACTTCGGTGTACCGAAGCGGCTTATCCAACCGTTGAGAAACTCTCTGGCAACCGTATCCGCTGTCATCTCCGTCAAAGGAATCACTTCCAACCACCTTGAAAACCGGTCCATACATGTGAGGCAGTATGTGAAACCTCTTGACGGAGTGAAGGGTCCAACTATGTCCACGTTGACATGCTCAAATCTTCCTTTTGGAACTGCGAATTGTTCTAGCTCTGCTTTCGTGTGCCGTGAGATTTTGGATCGTGACGCGCTGGGCAACTGCGTACCCAACTGTGTATGTCCGAAGCCATTCTCTTCCATACATAGCTTTTCGTTATCAATTTAATAGTTGGTTTCGCCCCTGGGTGGGCCAAACCGTGACAAGCATTAAATATCACTTGTCGTAACACTTTTGGCACGTATGGTCGCAGTGTGCCGGTTGATTTATCACAAATTATTACAATGCCCGATTGTTGTTGTCGGTGTTCCACTAACTGCAACGAGGTTTGTTCGCCATCAAGTAATCCTTTAAGTTCGTTACATTTTGTTTGCTAGTCATGCAATTGTTGTATATCTACTGGCGTCGGTAGCGAAAAGGTCTCGACCCATGAGAGCATATCGGCTACAATATTATCCGCGCCGCTGATGTGTCGTATGTCCGAAGAAAACAGACTAATGAAATTAAGCTATCGTGTCTGCCGTGGTGAAAGTTTCTTCCACTGCGGTTCCAATGCATGTGCCAACGGTTTGTGATCCGTGAAAATAATGAAAGCTGTTCCCTCTAAATGATAACGGAAATGCCGTATTGCCTTGTAAATTGCTGTTAGTTCACGATCGTATGCGCTATAGCGTTGTTCTGTTGGGGTAAACTTTTGTGTGAAAAAACCTAATGGCATCCACTTACCCTTAACTAATTGCTGTAGCACGGCACCGACTGCGACGTCGGGTGCATCAGTCATTAAAGCTATTGTGGCACCTTTCATGGGGAACGCAAGAAGGGCCGCTTCTGCCAATTGTTGTTTCAGTCTCTCGAACGCTTCTGTTGTTTCTCTCGTCCAACAGATCTCGGTTTTATCGCTTTTCTTACATGGTCCCATTAATTTCTGTAAGGGTGCCTCGGTGGCCGCAGCATGGGGCAAAAATCGCCTATAAAAATTTACTGTCCCCAGAAACCTTCTCAACTCGTGCACTTCCTTCGGCTTTTTGCACTGTAGAATACCTTTGACCTTCTGTGGCAGCGGTCTGATACCATCTGCCGAGACTAAGTGTCCCAAAAACTCCACTTTTTCTAAACCTAGTCGCGGTAACGATCAAAAAGCTGTTTGAGATGCTCCGCATGTTCCTCTGGCGGCGTGGAAGCTACGAGTACATCATCTAGGTATGCAAATACAAAAGATAAACCTTTTACTGTTTCTTCAATGTAGCGTTAAACTCATATAGTCCGAACGGCGTTAGAATAGCTGTCTTTGGCACGTCTGCCGGGTGCACTGGGATCTGGTGGTATGTATATTTTTTCCCGAACAATTCACCACTTGAGTCCTGTATATGCCGAATTGGATAGCTATCTGGCACTGTTTTCGCGTTCAATCTCCTATAATCGCCGCAAAGCCGCCACGTCCCGTTTGATTTCTGCACCATGTGCAACGGGCTCGCCCATTGACTACTTGAGCGCTGACAAATTCCGCGTTCGATTAGGTACTCAAACTCTTTCTTCGCACATTCCAGTTTTTCAGGAGAAAGCCGTCGCACCCTTTGCGCTACCGGTGCCCCTCGTGTCTCTATATGGTGTTGGACTGCTGTCGTGGGTCTATTGGCCTTGGGCAAGTCATTAGTAAGATCAGGATAACGTGATAAGATCGCATGATAGGGATTAGCTCCCTTTAAAGAGAGTACACTATGTGGCGGCAGTATGATTTGGCAAAGCGCCCGAGTATGCGTTGCTTGATCGCTGATAGCTTTGTTTTTTAAATCCACCAACACGTCATAGTGTCTTAGGAAATCCGCACCTATTATAGGATGCGCAACGTCGGCGATTATGAAACACCATTTAAATGACCGTCGTAGGCCGAGATCTAATGTTATCTGTCGTTTGCCAAATGTATTAATTGTAGTATTGTTCGTAGCAACCAGCTTAATTGCGTTTGGTTGCATACTCTCACCGTGACGTTTGGGTACAACCGAAACTTCGGCGCCCGTGTCGATGAGAAATTTCATTGAGGACGTTCTGTCTCGAATGTAAAGGCGGCAGGAGTTCATATCCTCCTCCGACATAGCCGCTTTGTACGGAGGGCTGACTAGTTTTCCGAAAGCTTTGGTGTGAAAGCGCATAGTGGCCGACACCGTGTTGCGTTCTTGGCGAAAATATGATGATACCAACAGATATCGCGGTTTGTATGCCGTGTGTCCTCACTGCGTGAGCTGGTTGGTCGTGCTTGTTGCCGAGGCGCTGCGATCCGTGCTGTTTATACGTTACCTCCCGCTTCCTTAAACGATCTAGCCTATCCACCAACTCTGAAATGGCTGCTGTTACATCGTCACTTGGTTTGCAAATAGCATCGACGCTACCACTCATAGTTGGAATTGCCACTATGTCATCAGCTTTTTTTGCCAACTCTTCTACTCCACCCTCCATCGTTACTAAAATTTGCTGCACATGGAGGGGCAGTCGTCGCAGCAATAAGGATTTCAACAATTCTTTACCTAGCTGCTGATTCGCCAGTCTTTCATCTCTCGTAACAAAACTGTAGGCTTCCTCTGGCCCGCTTCGCCCAACTCGAATAATCGCCTAAACTTTTTTCTTTTGTGTGATCGATTTTTGCTGACCAATTTGATTTCATTAAATTCAAAATTATTATAGGCTTGTATGGTCAGATATTTGAACAGTGCAAGATTAAACTTCACTTATAAACCCGACGTTTCGCCAAGCTCCTTGGCATCCTCAGGGGCTGGACATCTTTATTTAAAAACAATAACAATAACAAAGACAAATTTGTAAAAACAATTTGGAACATAAACATTGTAAAATCATGACACAAACATTAAATGCGGAAAAAAGAAACTCACATGAAATAATAATTAAAATAAAATATCACAAAACTCATAGGAGTATATAATAACATGTATGTTTGGTATATTTGTCAAAACTAAGTTCAAATCATAAGCATAATAGATATGCTGCCGCAATTTTATCAGTATCTTCTCGTCTATTTACTGTTTTCTCTCTATTTTTTTAGTATGTGAAGACTCTCTAGTGTGTACCGCTTTTTCTCTTTCCTCTCTGTGTCTATTATTTTTGTATTTTGTAAATCAGCGGTGTGTCGATGTGTTAGAATATGTTGAGCAAGGGCCGTGCCGCTTTTCTTTTTAAGGGGGACTCATGTAACCGTATAAATGCCTTATAAAGTGTGTAAACGTATAAATTTATCTAGTGCGTAAACGAACTGTCAAATTTTGTATGAAAAATCATTTACACAATTTGTATAAATTTACGCGCACAATTCATTGTGTAAACGCGGTAAACTCAAAGGAATGCAACCTTGCAGACATTACAGCAGGCATTTTCATCAGAAATCTCCAACATCGGCAAGAAAAGGCGTTTTAGTTTTGATTTTTCACTTAATCTTGGCATTTTTTAATTTGTATAACAATCAAAAAAATTTTGTCTGGCAATAATACAGCTGATAAACAATCAAGTTTATCGAGAGTATTACTAGGTGCGTTCATATAACAGAGTGTGTAAATGGATATAATTTTACACCTTATAAGTTTATATGCTTTCATTTTTTTTTATGTCCGCTTCGTGCTCTGCTAGTCGAACTCCCAATTTTCTTTTCGTCGTTCCTATGTATATTTTGTCGCATTGTGTGTTTTCTCCACCTTTGCATTGTACTTGGTAGATTACATTGTTTTGTTGGTGTGGTTCTACTGGGCTTTTTGTCTTGGTAAATATAGTGGAGAGAGTGAAGTTGGATTTGTATGCTAGAGAAATATATCGTTTTTGTTCTCTTATGTTTGCGTGAACTTTTTCTGTGAACTTTGGTATGTAGGTGATGCTGTGGTATTGTTTTGTTTCGGTAGGTGTTTGTGTGGTTGTTGTATGATGTTGCTTTTTGTTATACTATTTTCACACAGACGGCTTATTGAATAATAAAGGCAGTTTTCTACATTAAGACGCTTATTGAGCTCAATCTTCCCTACAAAATTCGAATCTATTATTATTTCTTTAGTAGCTAATCGAATGCCTAATGAAGTCAAAAGTACAATGCAACTATGTTGGCATCGTTCCGCTTCCGTTTCCGCTTCTTAGTTTTTGGTGTGTTCAGTGCTTAAAAATGTCATTTGTCAAAGTAAATGTCATTGTCTGCATGGCGGAACGATACAAGGTGGCCGCATCGAACAGCTTATTATAACCTTTTTTATTTGATTTGATACACGGCGCAGTACGATTTTGACATTTGTCCATCGAATTTACAAGTACATGGAATTTTGTTTGTTTGTAGGTATGTCACCATGCTCCCACCTTGTATCGTTCCGCCATTATTGTCTGTCTCATCCTTCATACTAATCGAGCAGTTACTTCTGTGTGAAAGCAAAAAATTTACGATTTCATTAGCAGGTGAAATGAGATCATTAAGTTTCTGTGTGAAAACAGTATTAGTATCTTTTAATTTCTGTTCTATTAGGGTCTTCACTAATTGGCTCGGGTAGTTGTTGTCAGTAAGCAATTTGTAAATTTTTTCCTTGTTGGAATTTAAAAACTGATTGTGACTCAATGTGAATATTTTGTTTATTATGTTTTTTGCCGCGTTTATTTTGTATTTTTTAGGTTGGGCAGAACGGAAGTTTATGATTCTTCCTGATGTTACTGATTTAGAGTACCAGTTGAGTAAAATCCTATTGTCAGTTCTGTGAATGAGCACATCTAAGAAGGGGATTTTTGAGTTTACCTCTTTTTCTGTTGTAAACTGTAGCCGATTGTGGTACTGATTTAGAGTTCTCAGTATGATGTCTAAGTCATCTCGTTTTACAATAGCAAATATATCATCCACGTACTTAACTATGAACTTGATATTTATTTTATGTAGTTTTTTCAATTCCAAAATAGTGTTGTCTAGTAAGTCATCCATGATGATATCTGCTATTGTCGGTGAAAGAGGGTTACCCATGGGCATACCAAAACTTTGGTTGTAAATTTTCCGATCATACATAAAATAATTATTATCTTTCAGGCAAAAATTCAGTAATTTTAAAAATTTGTTTTTTGGTATGTTACATTGTAGTTGTTGGAATTTGTCCATTATTATCTTTATTGCTAAGTATATGGGGATGTTGATGAATAGGGAGACTACATCGAAGGAAACTAGTATGTCGTCGCTACATATTTCAATGTTTTCCAATTTATCTTTGAGTCTAAACGAGTTTTTTACATTGTATTCTTCTGAGATTAAATTGTTTAGTATTTTACCAACGAACTTTGAAAGACCATAACATGGAACGTTCATTGATGAAGCTATGGGACGTAAGGGTAAATTCGGTTTATGAATTTCTGGTAAACCGTATAATCGTGGTGCATTTGCTGCCGTACATGTGAGGTGATGTTTGTCTTTAAGACTAATCAGTTTATCTTTGTAAAGTTCGTTGATAAGGTTGTTGTTTTGTTTCTGTAGCGTGTCTGTTGGGTCGTTTCTAGCCGTTCTGTATGTGCTTTTGTCCTCAAGTAGTTTGCCCATTTTCTCTTTGTAATCTGTCTTGTACATAACAACTGTCTTGTTGCCTTTGTCTGAATCCGTGACGATGATGTCTTTGTGTCTTCTTAGAAGAGCCTTTGCTTTGCTGTAGGTTTCCAGTATAAATTTGTCCGTTGGGCTATGTTTAATTTGCCGTTTGTATTGTGAGATTCTGTTGCTTAATCGGCATCTTTCCATTTCTTTAGCTCTCTCGTTCTCAAATTGCTGTATCACTTGCTCAATCTCTGCTATGATTTTTAAAGGTTTGAATGTGGTGTTTGTTGTAGGAAGTGTAAATTTTCTCCCAAGGGAGAGAAGCCATTTGACTTCTTCAGG
The DNA here is from genome assembly GCF_040869045.1 of Eurosta solidaginis. Classification (NCBI taxonomy): domain Eukaryota; kingdom Metazoa; phylum Arthropoda; class Insecta; order Diptera; family Tephritidae; genus Eurosta; species Eurosta solidaginis. Next base: position 175,608,012 of record NC_090322.1, on the reverse strand, counting down.
AAAATGTATTTTCGTGTAGTTTATGAACCAGTCACTGTTCACTCTTATGCCCAAAGTTTGTAGTTGTTTCTGCTTCAGTTTCTCAACTTTGGATGTTTGTGTTGTTTTTATTTCGTCTGCCATTCTCTGGCTTAGAATTGTTTGCCTTTGCCTTTTTTCTTTCGACTCGCTAAATTCTTCGATCAATCGCTCTTTCAATATGTCGTACTTGTTTGCAGTGGGCGGCGAGAAAATAATGTCACTGGCATGTGCCAGTACAGCTGAATCGATTTCGGCAACGACCGTAAAACATTTGGTATCGTCTGTAGTTGTTGTTGTTGTTGTTGTTGTTGTTGTAGCGTTTAGGTTACTCCCCGAAGGCTTTGGGAGTGTTATCGATGTGATGGTCCTTTGTCGGATACAGATCCGATACGCTCCGGTAACACAGCACCATTAAGGTGCTGGCCCGACCATCTCGGGAACGATTTATATGGCCACATTAAACCTTCAGGCCATCCCTCCCTCCCCACCCCCAAGTTTCATGAGGAGCTTGGGGTCGCCAGAGCCTCGTCTGTTAGTGAAACGGGATTCGCCGCTCGAAGGTGAGGTTGACAATTGGGTTGGAGAAGCTATATATTGCGCTACACAACCCCTTGAATCCCATCGTCTGTAGTAATTCCCACTCGTGCAAATTGAGCATCCACCTGCGCAAACCATAAACGCGGATCTGGTTTCCAAAACGGTGGCGGTTTTACTGCCAACCGTGCCACTTGAAATGGAACTACTGTCTCGTGAAATGTTTCTTCGTTCTCGTTGGCCATGATGTGGAAAATGCCTCAGCAATGCTTGGTTGTACTATTCTGTTGTTGGGGTTACCACTTATAGAATGTTATGTTTATTATTATGGTAGCGTGCTCCGCCTATCACACCGTATGCCCTGGGTTCAACTCCCGGGCAAAGCAACATCAAAAATTTAGAACTAAGGTTTTTCAATTAGAAGAAAATTTTTCTAAGCGGGGTCGCCCCTCGGCAGTGTCTGGCAAGCGCTCCGAGTGTATTTCTGCCATGAAAAGCTCTCAGTGAAATTTCATCTGCCTTGCAGATGCCGTTCGGAGTCGGCATAAAACATGTAGGTCCCATCCGGCCAATTTGTAGGGAAAAATTAAGAGGAGCACGACGCAAATTGGAAGAGAAGCTCGGCCTTAGATCTCTTCGGAGGTTATCGCGCCTTACATTTATTTCTTTTATTTATTAACTCAAATAAAACTAAAACTAAAAAGAACAATGTCTTATCTTAAAAGGGAAAGTCCTAAGTTATATATGTGTTGAAATTCAAAGTATTACTAGACGTTGGCTGTAGTTGCTAAAACTCAGCTGTTGTATGATGTTGCCACATATTGCGGCAGGGTTCGGGGTAGTCACTACATATGTATGAATGCATCTGTTTCCTTACCATGACTGCAGCTTGCTTTTTTTTAGATGAGCAATATATTTATATACATAAATATAAGCCGATTTTGTTTAACGAGATTTGGTAAGAACATTATTTCTTTTGTACTAACTCTTTTATAGCTGCTTACGGCAGACGATATTTTCATAGCTTTCATACCATTAAGTATTGCGTCAGAATCACTTTTTCTGCGTAGTAGATTGATCCATAAGCGAAAACGTAATTTAATTATACTTCCAAAACATAGATATTGGCTTTCAAAGTTCGAAATGGGAACCTTCATTTATTCACTGTATTTAAAAAAATTTGTCGACGCAGCGTGCGAAGGTCCTGGGTTCAAGTCGCTCCTCAAACTAAAACAAACTACTTGAGAAAATGTTTTTACTTTTAAGACCACGTTTACAATAAATCCGCAATAGAAAACGTAGTCGGTTCACATGTGTCCCATCCCCAAGGTCTAGATTTTCACGTTTTTTTTTTTTATTTCGTGCTTCCATTTTAATCAGCCCGATTCTTGATTTTCGTAAATTCTACGAAAGTATGTTTACTGAATCCATCGTAAGTTCGAAATTCGTAGAAAACCTTCACTGAACACACTCGAAATGTCAAATCGTAGAGTTTCGTACAAATTTTCTACGACGCATATCAGTTTGCGGGAAAAAGTAAAATCATTAAAAATTCAGAATAAAAAGGGATATTAAACAAATAAAACATAAGTATATTATTAAAAGTGATATGTATACTAATTTAATTACAATCTATTGTTATAATAGGTCAAAATTGTCACAACTCGCCAACAATGTTCCCGCTTACTTGACCTATTGCAGCAGCAACCTAAAATGGCGCTAGGCTTTACAAAGAGCCCAAAAGAGGAGGTTAAAAAATTTTGGGAAAACATTGCAAATAGTATTGCGCCACCAACAAAAGATGCAACTACCTGGAAAAAAGTTGCTTTTGTAATACGTATGCATATCGGCAACATAGCTTTACAGATTTGGAAGAAGGCTTAAAAGAATTAAATTAAAATTAAATTACTAAAATATTTATTTTAATTTTTAAGGGTCTTATAATAATGACAATTATTACAAAATTTATAAAACATGATTACACCCTGAAACCTATATTTTTCGTAGAACTCCCTTTTTACGCTACGTTTCTCTTCGTTGGTTGTTGTTGTTGTAACGATAAGGTTGCTCCCCGAAGGCTTTGGGGAGTGTTATCGATGTAATGGTCCTTTGCCGGATACAGATCCGGCACGCTCCGGTACCACAGCACCACTAAAGTGCTAGCCCGACCATCTCGGGGACGATTTATGTGGCCACATTAAACCTTCAGGCCATCCTCTCCCTACCCACCCCCCAAGTTCCATGAGGAGCTTGGGGTCGCCAGAGCCTCGTCTGTTAGTGAAACAGGATTCGCCGCGGATAGGTGAGGTTGACAATTGGGTTTGGAGAAGTTATATATTGCGCTGGCAACCTGAAGGGTTGCGCTACACAGCCCCTTGAATCAGGTATTTTAGTCGCTACTTACGACAGGCATACCTACCGCGAATATTCTGACCCCCTAACCCGCTGGGGTCTCTCTTCGTTGGTCATATCTAAGTGTATCAATTGTGGACATAGCCGCGTTTGGAAAATTAGTAAGGCATCTTTCAAAACTTTGGAAAATGTGGTCTGACACATCGGAGAGTCAAAATCTTTTCCAACTCCGTGCTGATAGCTACCTTCCGCAAAAAAAAAACGTAATACCGATGCTAAGCGTATTATAGGACTCATTGTAGATGACCCACCGAACGGTGTACTTCCTTCATTTATAACACCGAGCACGTATGTAGGTAAACGCAGTCTTGTTTAGGCGGAAAGTTTTTATAAAACAAAATTTTTTAAAACCTTTATAAGTTCATTAAAGCACGGATCCTTTCACATACATAGCCTCTTCTAATTTCAAAACTCCTCGCAATTTTTAAATCACGCCTTTCTTCCTCATTTTTTTCTAGCAAAGATGCAAATGATATGGAATCCATTTTAAGCACTAAACTTTTTTTTTAAATGATATAATGCAATATACTAAAATTTAAGTTGAAATTTTTTATTTACAATCGCTCAGCTGACTTCGAATAACCAAAATTTGACATTTTATGTTGGCAGCACTTTTTTCGGTTTCACATGAGTTCAGTGATAGCAAATTCTTCGTATTCGTAGCGGAGGGTTGTATTCGTAGATTTTCTACGATGGATTCAAGAATAGGGCTGAATATGACACCCTAGCGGTGGTTCGTTGCATATGAAAAAGAACCGGCATCTCCGATTATATTCACCAATATTCTGCATTTCGATTACGTTCCCGTTCTACGCTCCGCTTTAATCGAAGTTGGGTATTCTGCATTACGACGGAATCGTAACGAGAAGAGGAATAGTAAATGATTTTTCGAAATCAGCTGTTTGTACGAAATGTGTGAACATTGGAACAAAATAAATTAAAGAAAATTTGTAAAACACACTGAAAAACGTTTATATTTTATTATCCACGCCATTTTGTACAAAAAAAACCAATAGAATATATTGCCGCAGTGTTATATTTTTTTGAGTGAAGTGCTTTCATAATTGTAAGTGTGTTTTTGTAGGTCTTTTGACCAATTCCCTGTCGTGGCCCCCAAGTTTTGTTTAAACGGATTTCTGCACGAATATAATTGACATTTTCTGAACTTTATGGATGCTTATTTCATTGCAATGGCCTAAATTACTTTATGAAGATTTATTTATTCTTTCCGCAATGATTGTTTACGTTTTCGCTTCACCTTCCTCTACTCCGGCAGCTTGCTTTGGCGTATAACTGGACCCAACGAACAGACACAAATTATAGCTGTCTATTATAATGGAATCAATAGCCGCGGCATTATTTGTGGAGTTGGAAAGCAACGCATACGAAAATGGCCAGGCGAGAATGGAAAGCAAATATTGTGAGATTTGTGTAATCCCTTTGAGATGAGGGACGAATTGTAAGAAATTGAACTTTAAAGTGGTAAAGTTTAATGACTTATTTTCTTATTTAGGTTCAAAAGAAACTTTAGACTTAATAGGGATCCTTTCAAGTATGTGTTAGATACTTTTGCGGGGCAAATTCGTCCAAGCACTTCGGCATCGACATCTTCCCTTAATATTGTAGTAGCTGCTTTGAGATTTTTTGCAGAAGGGAGTTACCAGCATGGAATAGGGGCGGATTATAATGTAGGAATGGGAGAGTCAACAGTGTCAAAGTCACTGTCTACGCTTCTGGATGTAATGCAACCAAAATTATGCCCTCAGTGGATAACAAAGTGAAGAGGAAAAATACAAGCGAAACAAGAATTTTATGCGAAGGCTGGCTTCCCAGGAGTCATCATATCCCTCTTTGTTGCCATTAAATTAGCCAATGTCTCATACTTCACTTGTGTTGGAAACATATAAAAAACCATCACCACCAAGCCTTTTGCGTTTCTCAACAAGTTTTACTTACATTTTTGTTAAAATTCTGTTATAAATTAATAAAAAAATAAAAATAAAATATTTTTCCGCCAACAAATTTGCAACTTAGAAAAACGGAACTACGATCGAAATGCAGAATACGCAAAATCGAACGATTCGAAGTTGGATCGAAAGAGATTGGAACACAGAATACCAAATTTGCGAAATCGAAAAAATTCCAATCCAAGTCGAAATGCGGAATAGGGGTGATTGTAACAAATTTACTTGCAAATCCTCTTATTTGCCCTTCTGCTAAGTTCGTATCACTAAACTGTTGAATAAATAACTCCAATATTGAATAATGGAAAAATGGGCTTTATTAAAGTACTTCACAATAACACTTATACTTTGCAACGAATAGCTTGCTTAATAACCAAACTGATTGATAGCTCAAATCAAACTGAATTCCAGCGCCTCTACATTTGCTGCCTTTTATACTCTCTGATTTCAACGTTCGCATCTTCTAGGCGCTTCCATTTCCAGAATCTACTAATTGCCATTAGCTCTCAAACTTCTCAGCTGTAACTACAATTGCACCATTTTATAGCTTCTCTCATTGCATACTTTCAGGAGTATCTCAGATATATGCATGTGTTTGTGCTTTGATTCTCCGCTGCTCGTATACGTACATGGTACATATGTGTAGACGCAATTATTGTTTCGTTTATGTAGATACATAATGATTGATAGCAGCACCCCTTAGTTTTGCTAATATTCGTAACAACATTATCGATTATCACAGGGAAATTTTTTTATTGGAAATTTAATTATTTAATTAACGATTAGGAGTTAAGTATAAAAAGTAAGGAAGGCTAAGCTCGGGTGTTAGGTTTGGTTGAACTGGCCGGTCCATGAGGACCTCACATAGACTGATTGAGTCCGTAGTGTTACCAGAAGTTTGTTTTAACGACCAAACTGAAAAACCCTATCAAAAATCAGGACCTATGTTATAAAATAACTCCGTACTCCGTGGCAAATACTAGAAGCTTCCTAGGACTTAGCCACTTGCTGATTCTAGATCTGACAGCTGTATCACTCCTAATAGCTGGAGTCTTAGCCTGGCAAGTTCAGGACACGAGCACACAACGTACTCGATCGTTTCCTTCTCCAACCCGCACTTCCTACATCTGCTATTACTGACCAAGCCTAATTTAAAGGCATGTGACGCCGGAAGGCAGTGTCCAGTCAGAATACCCGTCATGAGTCTACAGTCCTCTCTTTTTAATGATAGAAGCAACTTTGTTAGTCTAAGGTTATAAGACCTACACATAATGTTCGACACTTTACAGCCCCGCGCTTGAACCCACGTCTTTTCCGCTTGGTCGATCATGTGCACCTCTCGCCTTCGCTTAACCTCGCCCAGTCTAATTGGGACGTCTACGGAGCAAGCTTCAAGGGATGCGCTCTTTTTAGCTAGTTCGTCCGCTTTTTCATTCCCATCTATTCTTATATGCCCTGGGACCCAATATAGATGTATGCTTCTCCCTGTCCCGATTCTCTCCAGAGACTGCTTACACTATAACACGCATTTAGATGCTGTGCTATGCGAGATTATTGCCTTAATTGCTGCTTGACTGTCAATATAAAAGTTAACACGGTTGCAGCTTAAGCTATTCTCTTCCAGGGTTTCTACTGCTTTGGTTACGGCTAATATTTCCGCTTGGAAAACGCTACAGTAATCCGGCAGCCTGTAGGATCTGCTTATTTCCGGATCAGAACAGTATACCGCACACCCTACTCCTTCCACTACTTTCGAACCATCTGTGTACACATGTATCGCCTCATCCGCCATTTGCGCACCCTTGCGTTAACCGTCCACCTCTATTGTGGCCTTAAGATCTCCCTCGAAGCGCATATAGGGAATCAGGTAGTCTGTTCGTCTTGTGATTGATGACGCTATACTACTATGGCCATATGGTCGGCGCTCAAGCTGCCCCGAGGCACCGAGCCTGGTTGCGGTTGTTAATGCTTTGCTTTGCTACCAGGTCTACAGATGGAATGTGCAGAATGGCATACAGTGCAGCCGTCGGGGTTGTTTTCAGGGCTCCCGTAATGCTTTTTTGAGGTATGTTGTTTTTTGTGTGGCTTTCCACCAAAGAAGAACTCCATAGTATAGAATAGGGCTTACAATCGCTGTAAAAACCCAATGAGAAAGAGAGGGCGATAGGTCCCACGTACACCCCAGCATTCTTTTACATGCATAGAGTGCCGTTGAGGCCTTCTTGACCCTCTCCTCCAGGTTGAGCTTCCATGACAGCTTACTGTCTAGAATGATTTCTAGATATTTTGTGCAAGGTTTCTCCTCTAAGGTCACCCCTCCTAACTTAGGCCTGGTCCAATTTGGGACCTTGTACCTCTTTGTAAACAAGACCATATCCGACTTCTCCGCATTGACTTTCAACCCGACATTAGATGCCCAGGTATCAATATCCCGAAGCGCCCGATCCATCAAGCAACTAATCGTTGGAAGGCACTTTCCACTTATGACAATTGCAACGTCATCTGCGTAAGCCGTAAATCTTACGGGCCCCTCATCGAATCGCCTGAGCAGTTGGGTGATGACCAGCGTCCACAGCAGAGGTGATAGCACCCCTCCCTGCGGCGCGCCCCTGTCCTCTGATTTCGTAGCCTCGTACAATTCCCATTGTGATGTAATCTTTCTGCAATTTAACATGCAGCCGATCCATCTGATTAAGGCAGGTTGTTCTTTAATGTAATTAAGACCATAATCGCCCATTTTGCAACATTATTGAAATCCCCCGCAATGTCCAAGAAGACTCCTAGAGCATACTTCTTATATTCCAGGGATTTCTCTATGCTCATTACCACCCTATGCAATGCGGTGTCTACCGACTTGCCTTTGGTGTACGCATGCTGTGTTGTGGAGAGCAGCTTTTCATCCACGTTGGAATTTATGTACACATCTATCAGCCTCTCAAAGGTTTTGAGCAGAGATGATGTTAAGCAAATGGGTCTATAGTCTTTGGGATACACGTGACCGATCTTCCCCGCCTTTGGTAGGAAAGCTACACGAGCAGTTCTCCAAGAGTGCGGTACATGATTCAGCCTTATGCACCCATCGAATATTATTTTAAGCCATGCCACGACCGCCATACTTGAAACTTGTAGCATGGCCGGGAATATACCGTCTGGGCCCGGCGATTTAAACTTAGAAAACGTTTTCACTGCCCATTCTATCTTGGTATCGGTCACCAAGCCCGGCACTACTAGCTCCGTGATCGAAGTGTGAGTGATGTCTACTGGCTCTTCTAAACCGTCTTCCGATGGGAAATGTGTGTCGAGAAGCACATCAAGGGATTCCTCACTATTACGTGACCATTCCCCGTTCTCTTTTTTATTATATGGACTATGTTTCCCTTTGCTAGGACTTTTTAACCGTGCTGTTTCGCTGGAGCACTATGTCCGTACAGAAACTTTTCCATGAGTTTCTCTTCGCCCTGGTAATTTCACGCTTGTAGATCCTCAGTAGATCCCTGTGCTTGTCCCGACAAGCTTCGATTTTCGCGGTCTTTGCGAGCTTAAACATTTCTTTTACCTGTCTTCTTAGAAGAGTCAGCTCATTGCTCCACCATGGCGGCTTTGCTTTTCCTCTGAATCTCTTAGAGGCCAAGCTTTGTTACACGCAGTTATAAGCGTCCTTGTTAGGAATTTATTCGACTCCTCCAATTCCTCTACATTGGCAACTTCTTTGGGTTGTCCCAGTTTTGTTTCTACATGTTCTGGAATTTAGTCCAGTTCGTTGACCTAGGGTTTCTAAAGGCTCCTCCCTTCTCTACCCTCCTTAGGGGGATGCTAAAGCTGAAATACGCATGGTCGGAGAAGGATGGTCTCAAGAACCATCCAATCATACCTTGATATATCACGCTCGGAGCTCAATGTAATATCCAGAACATTGCTGGATGTTGGACCAATGTATGTAGGGACATTTCCCCTGTTGGCTATCTGCAAATTGGTTTGCAGGATGTAACAAAATAGAGATTCACCTCTCTCGTTCGTATATGCTCTTACCCACGCATTGTGGTGCGCATTTGCATCTGCGCCTGTGACCAACCGCCCTTTGCGCCCTTCCTCCTGTACCAGCCTTTTGCACTCCATCGGTGGAACTTCCGCAGCATGGGCCATGTAGCAGGACGCCAGGATAAATGCCTGCTTATTCTTTTGTTCAACGGCCACCGCTACGAGATCCTCAGTGGTGTAATTAGGCAGCATTTATGAATGCAGCTGTTTCCTTACCATTACTACAGCTCGCACCCGTCCTTCCGTTTGCGCGTAGTAAACGCCAAACCCGCGCGCGCTAAGTCCAGAAACCTTTCCTCCCGATAAGAGCCACGGCTCCTGGATCAAACGTCAAACGAACCCTTCTCAAGGGTTAAGAGGAGTTCGCTCGACGCAACTTTACTGTGTTGAAGTTTATCTGTAGGACTCTCAGCACCATTGGGCTGTTTGTCCCCCTCCAGCACTTTCGTCTTGACGTCGTCGTCCTCCCCTTGCCCTTTTGGTTTAGAGTATTCGAAGCCCCCTACAGCCTCTCGTGACTGTTGTGCCGGGTGTTCCGCTGTGCGAGTCACAGCACCATTTGGCGGTCAATCCTCTTCTAACACCTTCGTGGTGACGTCGGGGAGCTCCACCTATCTTTTTCCCCTTAGGCTTTAGGTCCTTTTCGACTTCGCCCACCTCTAGCGTGTTAGGATTTTTATCCTCGGGACTTCTTTCCTGAGTCGCATGTAAATTTTTCCAGTGCCAAAGGACATTTTGCCAAGCTGCGTGTGCAAAATATCCTCCGCCTGCTTGTTTATTTGGAAGATGTAGAACTGAACATCCTCCGTAGGCCGAGATACAGTAAGTTCCTTCCAATCCTGTGTCGGTATGTTCGGATTCTGATTCTGCAGAAGTCGCAGTGTATCCTCCGACTTCATCAATCATGGTATCCATACCTTAACTTTTGGTACAGTGGGGATTTGCGCTTTATCCACCACCTCAAACCGCGCGTTCGTGCCTTGCCTTTGGAGGTTTGGAACCACTTCCTCCAGCCACCACAAGCTCAGGATGTTGTCGCACGCTATCATCTTCACACCATTATACCATCCCCCCGAATCAAAGGTTCGAAGGGGCTTACTTGGTTGTTCCCGCATCACCTTAAGGATTAAGCTAATAAGCTCCCTTTCCACAGATCTCCACCTCTTAGTAGTCATTTGTCCGAAAGGACTGCTACGATCAACCAGCGCCACAGTCAGTGACTGCTTTGCCACATCACTCATCTTCTCGGGAAAAGCCAGAGTCTTAGTGTTATCTCCCTTTGGCACTTCCGAGAAAGCCGGAGTCTTAGCGTTATCGTTATCTCCTACTTCCGTAGTTGGAACTTCCCTCTGACTCGCAGCTTTCGAGGTAGTTGCTACCTCGCTATTGGAGCCCATCTGTCTTACAGCTTTGGGCCTACTTGTCTTGTCTATGCGACTGCCCTACCTCGCGGCTCTAGGACTGGGTCCTTTCTGCCTCTTGAAAGCAGGCTTGTCGCCTTCCGCCGAACGTTGCCTCTGCATTCTGCCATTCGACGCTTCTTCGTCGTACCGGTTGCAGAACCGAGGGTTTCTCGCAGCAAACCTTTTGAACTGCCTTCGACCTACTTCTACCGTTTCATGTGCCTATTCCAAGCGCTCGATCTCCACTTCTGTTGGGTCGACCACTGCTCCCAAGCGTTGTACAATTCTAAGTGCTGCACGGTACTGCGAGAGAGCTCTTTTACTTCCTCTGCTCCGTACCCTTCACTCTTCTACTCCGTTTTCATTTGCGTGCTTCTCCAACACGGAGTTCATTGAATCAGCACTACTCTCGCTCCCCGAGTCCGACGCATCGCTTAATTCGTATTTGTCGTCCTTGGATTGCGACTCAGTCCTCCTCTTTACATCGTCCTTATTACAATCAGGTAATGAGTCGTTCATCTTGGTCGTATGATCACCTGCCCGACAAGGCGGGCTCAGCGGTCCAGTATTATATACGGGGAAAGAACCGGCCGCCACAGCAGCGCCCCTTACTGTGGTAAGGCCAAAATACTTCCCGAGGTGATCCGGTATCGGGAAGGCTCCGTTCGAATACAGCCGAATTTATCCCCTGGCTGCAAATCGTCCAATAGGCACGGTCCGCATAACACCCTGGATTAGGTGGGCAGTTCTTGGTAACCGACATCCCTCCTCCCTCCTATGAGGCGAAACAGCGTAGATGTCAGTCCTAAAAAGCTCCGCCTCATAGTCGGGCGCTATGGAGTTCGGCTAAGCCCTCACACCAATGACAAGGTGCCTACAATAGTGAGGGCAAGTTCGGGTGTAACCGAACATTACATACTCAGCTGAGAGCTTTGGAGACAAAGTTGTCTTTTTCATGGATACATAATAATTATAGCTGCGTTGGTTTCGTAGGGTTTCGTAGATGGTTTATATGTAAGTGGTTTTTAGTTCCATATCACATACGTTTGGGAAATATCGACCAAATTGTAGACCAAGGGTTACGTTTTTTGGAACCATTTTCCTTCATCCTTTGTCAAATAAGGGAAAATCACCATGTAGGAAAATGAACCTAGGGTAACCCTGGAAGTGTTTGTATGAGATGGGTATCAAATTAGAGGTATTAATGCGGGTTTTAAAACGGCGTTTTCGAGATATCGACAAAAATGTGGAGTAGGGTGACCCAGAACATCATCTGTCGGGTACCGCTAATTTTTTTATATATGTAATACCACGAACAGTATTCCTGCCATGATTCCAAGAGCTTTTGATTTCGCCCTGCAGAACTTTTTCATTTTGCAGATTTTTCTAAAGTTATATTTTGCGTCAAAAAACCAATCCAATCACCATGTTTCATCCCTTTTTTCGTATTTGGTATAGAATTATGGCATTTTTTCATTTTTCGAAATTTTCGATATCGAAAAAGTGGGCGTGGTCATAGTCGGATTTCGTCCATTTTTAATACCAAGATAAAGTGAGTTGAGATAAGTATGTGAACAAAGTTTAGTAAAGATATATATATTTTTGTTCAATTTAGGCAAGGTGCACACGAGGCTACGATTCATAGACGCTGCAGGCGAAATTTGTACGCTTTGATGCCGAACACATGTATTTGAATGGAGAGCTGCATACGAGGCGTCAGCTGCATGAAAGCGACAAAGCATGAAATTTTCGTGTAGCTAAGCGTACAGCAATGTTGGTCGCTGAGCGTACGTACGCTTGAAAAAAAGGAAGAACAAGATGTTTGTTTACATTTTTTTGTATGAAAATTTGTGTAATTAGTTAAAAAATGTTACTTTAGTTAATAAAAGTGCGTGAAAGTATATTACCAAATCGAAAAAGAGTATTAAATACTACAACAGCTTGGTTAGACATTGTTGAAGCGTTTAAAAGGCTAAAAAGTGTTCGAAACTAGAAATCACCCTTTTCTTTAGTCCGCGGTGGTTTAAAATTGCCTTTCATAATTTACAAAGGCACTGGGATGCAAACAACGTTCAATACCTATTTTCCTTTGGTCCGTGACGGATATAGCTGAAGAAATTTTATTTTTTATTTTTTTTTTTCAATAATTGTTTGCTTTTTGTAGCGACGCTCGAAAATAGCTTCGTGTGCAGATCTTCAGGCGTAGGGAAATTGTAGCTATATGAAATATATTGTACGCGTCTATGACGCGTAGCCTCGTGTGCACCTTGCCTTATCGTGTTAACGGCCGAGCGGAAGGACAGACGGTCGACTGTGTATAAAAACTGGGCGTGGCTTCAACCGATTTCTCCCATTTTCACAGAAAACAGTTATCGCCATAGAAACTATGCCCTTACCAAATTTCACAAGGATTGCTAAATTTTTGTTCGACTTATGGCATTGAAATTATTCTAGATAAATTAAATGAAAAAATGCGGAGCCACGCCCATTTTGAAATTTTCTTTTATTTTTGAATTTTGTTGCACCATGTCATTACTGGAGTAGAATGTTGACATAATTTACTTATATACTGTAAAGATTTTAAATTTTTTGTTAAAATTTTAATTTAAATTTGTTTTTTTAAGTGGGCGTGTTCGTCATCCGATTTTGCAAATTTTTATTTAAAACACCGATAGTAACAAGAGTAATGTCCCTGCCAATTTCATCATGATATCTTCACCGACTGCCAAATTACAGCTTGCAAAACTTTTAAATTACCTTCTTTTAAAAGTGGGCGGTGCCACACCCATTGTCCAAAATTTTACTCATTTTCTATTCTGGGTCATAAGGTCAATCCACCTACCAAGTTTCATAGCTTTATCCGCCTTTGGTAAAGAATTATCGCACTTTTTCGGTTTTTTCGAAATTTGCGATATCGAAAAAGTGGGCGTGGTTATAGTCCGATTTCGTTAATTTTAAATAGCGATCTGAGATGAGTGCCCATGAACTTCATACCAAATTTCATTAAGATACCTCAAAAAATACTCAAGTTATTGTGTTAACGGACAGGCGGACGGACGGCTAAATTATTTTCCTTTTTCGCCCAGATCATTTTGATATATAGAAGTCTATATCTATCTCGATTGGTTTATGCCGTTACGGGGTACCGTTAAGCGAACAAAATTAATATACTCTGTGAGCTCTGCTCAGCTGAGTATAAAAATTAAGATAATCTCTTTTTAGTTCTATAAATAGAACAAAAGCAAAAATACCAGATTCATTGAAACCGCCAACAAAAAGCATAACTTTAACACTTGATTACATACAAAGTATTTACTGTGCAAAAAGAATAAAATATGTAAGAAGGCAATTGGGATAAAGTTTACAACAACTAAGACATGACGTGGCTGAATGCGTTTGTAACATTTCAACCATCGTAGGAGTAAGGGTTCAAATCCCACTCCCGGGAGAAAAGGCTTTGAAGAGATTTACAATGTATAATCGAAACAGCTGTCCCCTTGCCCATCCGGATGTCACGTTGTTTAAATTTTTCCCAAATTATTAAATGAAGATAATCTCATTATATGTAAACTAGGTGCAGGGCCGTACCGGAGGACGTGGCGGCCCTTGTGTAAAATTCACAGGAGGCCCTTTTTCTAAAAAAGGGTTATACGACACAAAACGTTTTGATTGTAGGATATTTTTATATTATGTTGCATACATAGTTTCTTTACGTACTTTTTTATAGCCAAATTGTCGTACTACTTGTGTCGCTAATCACAAGTGATTCATGTGAGCATATGCTCCCTCTACTTCCTACTAGGTTTTAATATAATCTGCGCGCACTGTTCTCGAGTCGTTCGTATATAAGTTGAATTTCATTGTGTCCATTTACACGACTATATATTAAAGGGCTTAAAATCTTTCAATAATTAGATAATTTTCAGACACTAATAGTAGCTCATTCGGCACATTCGAAACGTCGATTTTCGCTCATCCACAGTTAAAAATCCAAGGCGAAGCCGAGAATTTTTAGTGGGTGGTCCAAATCGACGTTTAGTATGTGTAGAATACGGTATTTTACTCAATTTCTATCCTAGACGTCCTTCGCGATATCTGCTTTTGGATTAGAATTTGAATAAAATAAAAAATTAAAATTTTCCCATAATTTAGTGTATACATTTTTCGGTGAAACTTTTGCGACTCGGGGCTTTGGGGGCCCTTCGGAGCTGGGGGCCCTGGTGCACCGCACCGCTTGCACCAGTCTCGGCACGGCCCTGACTAGGTCTGAGTTCGTAAAACTAGTATTATAAGTGGTAAAACGGCAGACAAAATCTGTTGCTAAATCATCAGTGGTTCTATTCCCGTTTATGAGATATAACATGAGGGGAAAAAATTGTCGCGAGGTGGTCCATGGATCGTGAAAGTTCAACTTCGATGTTTTTCTTTCGAGCTTTCAGGAACTTCCCAACAACCCAGACTCCTGAAATTTTGAACCAAACTTCTGGCTTTATAAGATTGTAATATTTTGCATAAAAAAATGTTTGGACGGGACAGATTTCTTGCGATCGATTATTGGTAACTACTCACTAAGCTACAAACATTAAAAATTACACACAGTTCAGGCACCAAAGGCGCTGGACCTTCATGTTAGTTCGCAATATAGCGAAATCGTAAGAGAGGAAGCACGGCGAACGAAAGTACAATCTCACGCAGATATTGAATGTGCACAGCGGCTTCAAGGCGTATCTACGTAAGTGTAGGATAGAGATGAATCTGTCTTACTTAATTGGAAATCGCAGAACACTTTAGGTTTCAATGCCTTCGTTCTCACGGCGAAAGACTCTCTGTACAGAAAGTTTTTGGAGAGGAGCCTACCATTAGAAATTTTGATCCCCTAATGTGCAGATAAATATATTGTTGCACTGCTGTGAGCAAGATGGCCTTTCTAGTTGTGAGGCGATTAATGTATGCTGGAAAGGATCGCAGAGAAATACGCATGAGAAACAGTGCCGAGTGAATCGCCTCCCCCCAAGACGTTTTAGCTAACGGCGGTCCCACGGGGTGTGGATACATGAACAGGATTAGCCTGGTTTTATTGGGCCACTTGCAGTACGCTGCTCCAGTTCAACCTAACATAACCTATCCTAAATGTGGGCGGTGCCACGCCCATTTTCCAAAATGTTTATTAATTTTTAAATTTTCGTAATTTGCTACACTATATCACTACTGAGGTGGAGTACATTGTAACGAATTTCGGGAAATTCCGTTTATTTGAAACCTTCTCCTAACGTTCGAATCGCTAACTGTTGAATAAATCACTCCAATATTCGGTACTGCAAAATGGCCTTTATTAGACTGCTTTGGGAGTAGTACAATTACACTTCACTTCGCAACTGATAGCGTGTTTAAATCAAACTGATTACTTATTCCTCAGCTTGCGCTGCTTTTGTACTCCCCGTTTTCTCGTTCATCCATTTCTCCTAAGGTCTAGTCATTTCGCGAAACTGTATTCCAGAACAATTGTATCCCTTGCTCTATCTTTGGTTATCTATTACTACATTTTTTCTATTTGTCGATATTTTAAAAGTGGGTGTGTTCGCCAACCGATTTTGTGAATTTTCATAAAATGAATGTATAATGACAACTAAATTTTAGCATGACGTCTTCAATGGCATGACATCTTTTAAAACTTCCTCTTCTTAATGTAGGCGGTGCCCCGCCCTACTTCCAAAATTATTACACATTTATATTTCTTTTCATAAGGTCATATCATGCTCATCAGTTTACCGGCCTTTGGTAATGAATTATACAATTTTTTCTATTTTTGAAGTTTTCGATATCGAAAAAGTAGGCGTGGTTATCATGCGATTTGGCCCTTTTTTCTGATCAACGCTCTAGATTGATGAGGAGTGTGATGACTAGTACCAAGGACCTACCTAATTATTTTCTAGCTTTTAGTATCTATATATTAATACGCTAACAAAATTTCCATACAATCAATTGACAGGCTGTTTCGCATACTTAGCATACGTAAAATCATATAAAAGTTATATGAATCGATTCGTATTGATCAGCCGCAGTGCATAGGCCTATTTTTGTTAACAAATATTACTCTATTTGTTTATAATTAATAGAAAAGGTTTTTTGTAAATTCGAAAATATGTGCAACTATCGAAATTGCCATCCGCAGGACGCATTATGTTCACAAACCCCCCTGAGTAAATAGCCCCAAATTCTCAATTGTTGCGTTGCTGAAATGTTTCATCTCTACATATGTATATATTTGTACACGACAAACCATAGCGGAACGATACAAGGTGGCAGCATGGTGACATACCTACAAACATAAATAAAAATCCCATGTACTTTGTTTTTGTAAATTCGATGGACAAATGTCAAAATCGTACTGCGCCGGAAGTTGATTTATCAAATCAAATAAAAAAAGTTTATAATCAGCTGTTCCATGCTGCCAGCTTGTATCGTTCCGCCATGCGACAAACGGTGAGAGAACTACTACTTCGCTCATTTTCTGTTGAAATAAAATATTGTTTCCCATTGTTTCCAATTACCTATATTGGTTTGTACCAAAATCCTTAAAAAATTGTTCTAAAATAATTGTTAGCGCACAAAAAACTTTAAAGAGAAGTAATAACTTAACCGGCCTGTTTTTTTGGACAAATTTTACTTACACGTAAAAGCATAGGTCTTTATTTAACAGATTCTTTGTTTTTCATTTTAGGTGCTTTAAAAAAAATGAAATCAGAAATAATGAGTCAACATTTGTTCAAACTCACTAAATTTATTTATTTATAACAATTAATTGCAAATTTGACCCAAATGTTTTTTGCATTTCCAGATTTTATGCTCATTTTAGATATAGCACGTCTTATAGTGAACAAAAAATAAATAAATTTGCTACAAAGATATTACAATAAAATTTGTATATTGCCCTTTATGCTAATTTATTTTGATATTTCTTATTTTATTTTATTATATTATCTCTTATCACGTTTTATATTAAATTTGCTACAAGGATATTACATAAAAATTTGTATATTGCCTTTTATGCTAATTTATTTTGATATTTCTTATTTTATTTTATTATATTATCTTTTATTTCAACTTAGTTTATTATACTCAGTTGAGCAGAGCTCACAGAGTATATTAACTTTGATTGGATATCGGTTGGTTGTACAGGTATGAAGGAATCGAGATAGATATAGACTTCCATATATCAAAATCATCAGGATCGAAAAAAAATTTGATTGAGCCATGTCCGTCCGTCCGTTCGTCCGTCCGTCTGTCCGTTAAACGATAACTTGAGTAAATTTTGAGGTATCTTGATGGAACTTGGTATGTAGGTTCCTGAGCACTCATCTCAGATCGCTATTTAAAATGAACGATATCGGACTATAACCACGCCCACTTTTTCGATATCGAAAATTTCGAAAAACCGAAAAAGTGCGATAATTCATTACCAAAGATGGATAAAGCGATGAAACTTGGTAGGTGAGTTGAACTTATGACGCAGAATAGAAAATTAGTAAAATTTTAGACAATGGGCGTGGCACCTCCCACTTTTAAAAGAACGTAATTTAAAAGTTTTGCAAGCTGTAATTTCGCAGTCGTTGGAGATATCATGATGAAATTTGGCAGGAACGTTAAGCCTATTACTATATGTATGCCTAATAAAAATTAACAAAATCAGAGAACGACCACGCCCACTTTTAAAAAAAAAATTTTTTTTAAGTCAAATTTTAACAAAAAATTTAATATCTTTACAGTATATAAGTAAATTATGTCAAGATTTAACTCCAGTAATGATATGGTGCAACAAAATACAAAAATAAAAGAAAATGGGCGTGGCTCCGCCCTTTTTCATTTAATTTGTCTAGGATAATTTTAATGCCATAATTCGAACAAAAATTTACCAATACTTGTGAAATTTGGTAAGGGCTTAGATTCTAGGACCATTACTTATTTCTGTGAAAAAGAGCGAAATCGGTTGAAGCCACGCCCAGTTTTTATACACAGTCGACCGTCTGTCCTTCCGCTCGGCCATTAACACGATAACTTGAGCAAAAATCGATGTATCTTTACTAAACTCAGTCCACGTACTTATCTAAACTCACTTTATATTGGTATAAAAAATGGCCGAAATCCGACTATGACCACGCCCACTTTTTCGATATCGAAAATTACGAAAAATGAAAAAAATTCCATAATTCTATACCAAATACGAAAAAAGGGATAAAACATGGTAATTTGATTGGTTTGTTGACGCAAAATATAACTTTAGAAAAAAACTTTGAAAAATGGGTGTGACACCTACCATATTAAGTAGAAGAAAATGAAAAATTTCTGCGGGGCGAAGTAAAAAACCCTTGAAATCTTGGCAGGAATACTGTTCGTGGTATTACATATTTAATAAATAAATTAGCGGTATCCGACAGATGATGTTCTGGGTCACCCTGGTCCACATTTTGGTCGATATTTGGAAAACGCCTTCACATATACAACTACCACCACTCCCTTTTAAACCCCTCATTAATACCTTTCGTTTGATACCCATATTGTACAAACAAATTCTAGAGTCACCCCTGGTACACTTTTATGGCGATATCTGGAAAAGGCGTCCACCTATAGAACTAAGCCCCACGCCCTATTAAAATACTCATTAACACCTTTCGCTTGATACCCATATTGTGCAAACGCATTCTAGAGTCACCCCTGGTCCATCTTTATGGCGATATCTCGAGAAGGCGTCCACCTATAGAACTAAGGCCCACTCCCTTTTAAAATACTCATTAACCCCTTTCATTTGATACCCATATCGTACAAACAAATTCTAGGGTCACCCCTGGTCCACCTTTATGGCGATAGGACTAAATGGCGTCCACCTATAGAATTATGGCCCACTCCCTCATAAAATACTCTTTAATACCTTTCATTTGATACCCATATCGTACAAACAAATTCTAGGGTCACCCCTGGTCCACCTTTATGGCGATATCTCGAAAAGGCGTCCATCTATAGAACTATGGCCCACTCGCTCTTAAAATACTCCTTAATACCTTCCATTTGATACACATGCCATACAAACACATTCCAGGGTTACCCTCGGTTCATTTTCCTACATGGTTATTTTCCTTTATGTTGTCACCATAGCTCTCAACTGAGTATGTAATGTTCGGTTACACCCGAACTTAGCCTTCCTTACTTGTTATTATTTAAATGCAACTTGATTGAATCGGAAAATTACACGTTGTATATTAAATAAAAAAAAAACGTTTTCGATTTTAGGTCGAAATATTGCATAGGCAGTATATTACCCACTATTTCCATACAATCAATTGACAGGCTGTTTCGCATACTTAGCATACGTAAAATCATATAAAAGTTATATGAATCGATTCGTATTGATCAGCCGCAGTACATAGGCCTATTTTTGTTAACAAATATTACTCTATTTGTTTATAACTAATAGAAAGTTTTTTGTAAATTCGAAAATCTGTGCAACTATCGAAATTGCCATCTGTAGGACGCATTATGTTTACAAACCCCCCTGAGTACATAGCTACAAATTCTCAATTGTTGCGTTGCTCAAATGTTTCATCTCTACATACATATGTATATATTTGTACACGCCAAACGGTGAGAGAACTACTGCTTCGCTCATTTTCTATTGAAATAAAATATTGTTTCCCATTGTTTCCAATTACCTATATTGGTTTGTACCAAAATCTTTAAAAAATTGTTCTAAAATAATTGTTAGCGCACAAAAAAACTTTAAAGAGAAGTAATAACTTAACCGGCCTATTTTTTTGGACACATTTTACTTACACGTAAAAGCATAGGTCTTTATTTAACAGATTCTTTGTTTTTCATTTTAGGTGCTTTAAAAAAAATAAATCAGAAATAATGAGTCAACTTTTGTTCAAACTCACTAAATTTATTTATTTATAACAATTAATTGCAAATTTGACCCAAATGTTTTTTGCATTTCCAGATTTTATGCTCATTTTAGGTATAGCACGTCTTATAGTGAACAAAAAATAAATAAATTTGCTACAAAGATATTACATTAAAATTTGTATATTGTCTTTTATGCTAATTTATTTTGATATTTCTTATTTTATTTTATTATATTATCTTTTATTTCAACTTAGTTTATTATTATTTAAATGCAACTTGATTGAATCGGAAAATATCACGTTGTATATTAAACGAAAAAAACGACCCAAAAACGTTTTCGATTTTAGGTCGAAATATTGCATAGGCAGTATATTACCCACTATATTTATTATTAGGCTAACTTTGTTTGATTATATGCCCATTAATCGGATGCTTAGATCCCATAATCCTAATTTGTTTATGTCGCTTAAAATTATGAAATCAATTTTATTTTAGTAAATATGTTTGCGTGAATAATTTCAATGTTTTTGTTTCTTTTTCTTTTTTCTAATTTATTCTGCTTTGCTATATCTTAGTATTATATCGTTCACAGACGATATTTTATGGTAGATATGGTCATATATATTCATCTCCATTTCATGAATATGAATGTTTACAAATTTAATACAAATTAATTACGTACATAGATCTCAATGGGAATCCCAACATTAAATATCCGAATATTAGAATCTTCATATTTCCACAATGATAACATTAAAACCCGGAAAAAGGTCTAAGTGCACTTATTGCGTTTTTATATGGAACTGTTTATTCACATCACTTAATTTTTTCGCACTTTAAGTACTTTATTTTTTTTCTTTCATTTAAATTTTTTTTAGTAAACTCTGCCTTCTTTCTCATTACATAATTTTTTTATATTTTTATTTTTTATGAAGGTATCCTCTATTCTATTCGAAATTTTCGTTTTGTGTCACACTTATGTACATACTACATATGTATGTATTTATACAAAATTAAACTCGGTAAAGCGCCAATTGCATACCTAACGGGTGGCGTGAAATAGGCTAAATTCCTTAAGCACATTTCTTCGTTTTTAACTAAAAGTTCGTGTTTTTGAATTATGACACTATTGAAGTAAATGAGCGATATATGTACATGGGAGATATAGGCCCACTGGGAAACCGAGCACACAAAACTAACTTCGGTAGCGCCCCAACGGGGACCTCCCGGGTGGTGTGGAAAACCCTATTTTGCAATTTAATGTCAAGTAATTTCACCTTAATTCTATGTCAATTTCTTTTGATTTTACATATTTTTTATATTTTTGTTTAAGGAGCTCCATACCAAAAGGTTATAATTACATTTGAAAATTTTGTAGAAAATTTAAGAAAATACAATAAAAATTACAATGTCTTAATGAAAAATTTAAGTAAGTTAGACCAGTTTGCTATATTTCCGCTCACTGCTTAACCTTTAACGCATTATTTCACTACCCCCAACACTGGATGCATAGACTGAGTTTAAAAAAAAGGATTGGTCGAATTTCGACCACAGGCGATACTAGTTATTATTACTTCGTGTAAGTATTGTTTTCAATAAAACCGTTTAACTAATTTTTTTTTTTTAATTATTTGATGATATAGGGAAGTTTATATACATATCTGTATCGATCCCTTTATGCACTTACCCAATTAAAGTTCCAACTGTAGCTGCTTACCCAAACCACCACACCAATTATACTCCCACGACAGCCGAAGTATATGGGATATTCCATCCCATTTCGACCAATTTTGAACCCGACCCCTTTAGAATTGGCTGAAAGTTTTTCTTCTTTTTCTAGCTTGCGAAAGGCGTTTTTCAGAATTTTTTCAAATTTTTTCATCCAACTCAAAAAAAGTTATGAATTAAAAAAAAACGGTGTTTTTTTCAAAATGCTACAACTTTTTCAAAAATTGACCGTCTGGGATCTTTTTTTTTTTTTTAAATTTGTTTTTAAATGTACTTTTCAGAAAAAATACAAAAAATTTTTTAAAGTTTTTTTTTGTAATTTTTCAGTTTTTCGAGATTTTTCGAATTTCGCCATTGTTTTTTTTTCTCATAAAAAACTTCAATCAATTCTGCAATCATCCCCACTAATCCCGGAGAGGGCCGATTATTTTTTTTTTGTATTTAATTGAAAAAAAAAAACTTTAAAAATTTTTTTGTATTTTTTCCGAAAAGTACATTTAAAAACAAATTTAAAAAAAAAAAGATCCCAAACGGTCAATTTTTGAAAAAGTTATAGCATTTTGAAAACAAAAACGGTGTCCAACTCAAAATAAGTTATGAATTTAAAAAAAAAAACAGTGTTTTTTCAAAATGCTATAACTTTTTCAAAAATTGACTGGAATCTGTTTTTTTTTTTAATTTGTTTTTAAATGTACTTTTCGGAAAAAATACAAAAAAATGTTTAAAGTTTTTTTTCAATTAAATAAAAAAAAAAAAACGGCCCACTCCGGGATT
Source organism: Eurosta solidaginis (assembly GCF_040869045.1). Taxonomy (NCBI): domain Eukaryota; kingdom Metazoa; phylum Arthropoda; class Insecta; order Diptera; family Tephritidae; genus Eurosta; species Eurosta solidaginis. Next base: position 175,585,241 of record NC_090322.1, on the reverse strand, counting down.
AGTGGGGATGATTGCAGGATTGATTGAAGTTTTTTATGAAAAAAAAAAAAATGGCGAAATTCGAAAAATCTCGAAAAACTGAAAAATTAAAAAAAAAACTTCAAAAATTTTTTTGTTTTTTTTCCGAAAAGTACATTTAAAAACAAATTTAAAAAAAAAGATCCCAAACGGTCAATTTTTGAAAAAGTTATAGCATTTTGAAAACAAAAACGGTGTTTTTTTTTAAAATTCATAACTTTTTTTGAGTTGGATGAAAAAATTTGAAAAAATTCTGAAAAACGTCTTTCGTAAGCTATAAAAAGAAGAAAAACTGTCAGCCAGTTCTAAAGGGGTCGGGTTCAAAATTGGTCGAAATGGGATGAAATACCCCATATATATTAAAATGACTCAGGCTAAACCCGACCAAAACCTGTTTGGTCAATGTAAACAGACTGAACAGCGTGAATTATTGTTACAACAAAAATGATAAAACCTTCCAGACTAGAGCTGGTAAAAAAATAATTGAAAGCATCAAACTTTTGATATTTTGTAAATTTTATTTTTTAAATTAAAAATTATTCGAAATTAGTTATCTAATAAAAACAAAATTTTAAGTAAACAATTAATAAGAGGTTAACTCGTTTTACACAAAGTCAAATTTATTAGACAAAGCGTTTGTTCGAGAATGCAATATTGCGTGGAGAACTAAAAAAAGTACTTCTTATTCTCATGCTATAAGTTTAAACAACGTCAATTTATCACAAAAATGATCAAAGACTGTGCTGGAACTTAATTGCGAAAATTAGACCTTTGAATCTTCTTCAGTTTATGAATCAATTATACTCTTTTCGGCAGTACTGCGACAACAATAAATACTCGAACAAGTACAAATTTCCTCGAAACGCATTTAAAAGAAATATAATAATTTTGTTTAATTAAAAATGGAACGTATAACATAAAAGCACTTAAATGATTGTTCTATCCTTAACCAATATTTATATTATGTAGTATGATTGCAGGTGCGCGCACGCGCGATCATATCTGAATACCTACGAGTACATACAGACAAATTTATTAAAGTTTCTATTTACATTAGCGTAAGAAATATATGGTGATTATCCTGCAAATTTTCAAACATGTATACTAGGGTAGGTCGATTTGTATGGACGAAAGTTGGGTTCAGGAGAAAAAGTTCCACTACGCAAACCCAAAAAAATAATTTTCGAGCCTGAAAAATTTAATTTTTTTGACTTTTTTTGGACTATGATTTTTAAGGTTTTTTTCATGACCTACTAAAAAAAATTATTATTTCAAAAAACTGTTATCGCCAACGTTTTTAGCGGACATTTTTGGGTCGGACAGGGTATACATGAAAATTTTACAATCAAATAAATTTTTTTTTAGTAGTTCATGAAAAAAACTTGAAATCAAAATCGAAAAAATGTAATTTCGCAGGCTCGAAAATAATTTTTTTTGGGTATGCGTAGTGGAACTTTTTTTCCTGAGCCCAAATCCTATTGAAAAATCGATGGCGCGATAATGGTTGATAAATCGACCCAGTCTAATGTGCACACATGTATATATGAATGTATGTATGTGCATATATATAAAATAAAAAATATACTTTATCTATGACATGTTAGAAAGATTTCAGTCAATTTATAGCCTTTTCATGTAAAAGGCCAAGTGTTGTCCATAAGCGTTAAATATTGAAGTGTTATGTTTTATTGCAAATTCAAAATTATTGCATAAAACAATTAAACTTTAAATGATGCAGTACTGCAGCAATTATACAAATTTAACTTTATAAAAATTTTTACTTTTTAACTTGCAACATAAAGTACAAATGGGAATTTTGTCTGAGCCGACAGCTTGTTTTATAAGCGCTCTATTACTTTAATGCTATGTATTGATCTATTGTGTTGGTTAGGGTGTGGTCCTTATTAATAAATGCACAATTTTTGCAGTCTTACTCTTTCAAACGGTAATACTAAAGGCAAAATGATCACATATAACTTTTGGTCCCAAGTGAACACGATTAAGGCCTAAAGCAATATATTAAAATATGAACTTCAATCACTGTGAGACACCCCTCAACCGATTCCAATTAGGACCAAAATTTATTTATGATGCCGCCTACTATAATCATCATATGTGACCCGGCCTATGAAAAGGTGGCTAAAAACAAAACAGCTGCTAACAGCTGTTTCTCGCAAAAAAACAGCTGGTAACAGCAGTTTCTCACAATTTCTTTTTTGAGTCATAAGCCACCTTTTCATAGGCCGGGTCACATATATATCGCACACTAACTACAAAAGAGTCACAACTTGAAAAAATGTTAATGTTCAGGAGAGAAGAAAAACGGTTTATGTGAAAACGTCTGTAATGTTATACTGAAATCCAGCTTTTGTTTAGCTATATTTTATTAAAATAATTTGTTAAAAATAAACGATTGTGAGCACACAAAGAAATCTATTTGTACTATGGCACTAATGTGAATATTTGCACTGCATTACTGGCAGTTGCTATCATACGCTAGATGGCAGCGCAAGCGGTACGTTTTGTTTGTAGTTTTAAGTTGCTTCCATTCATTTATTTGAATGAAAGACTACCTTGGCTAAGCTATAACGCCATAACTAATTCTTATTTTGTGAAATCTTTCAGGAGTTTGATTGCTTTAGATTGCTGTACAGTTGCTCCACCAACACACAGGTAATACACTAAAGCCAGAACCATGTGCGTAGGTTTCTGCGTAATTGAGGCTACTATATATTTAGATACATTCCGATTTAATGGTTTACTCCAAGTATGATAAATTTTTCAGTTTTTCAAATGTTTCCAATTCAATTTTTTTGTCATTTCGATTCCCTCACTATCCGCCATTTTATTCTCAACCACATGAATAGCGTCCTTTTATAGCCCGCGGTTGAGTTGTGGGGAAAAACGAACTTGACGCAACGACGGTACAAAACGAAGTGAAGTTGTACGTTTTAATTGACTGATAGAACAGCTGCTTTTTGTTGATATTTGATAAGAGACTTTCATATTGGTTGTGCAAGATGCGCACGGGTCAGACTAATATTATTTAATTTGGGTATTATTCCGTTTTCACATAGAAACTTAATCGAATCACAATTATATTTAATGAAATAATTTAGTTTCTGGCAGTTGCTATCATACGCTAGATGGCAGCGCAAGCGGTACGTTTTGTTTGTAGTTTTAAGTTGCTTCCATTCATTTATTTGAATGAAAGACTACCTTGGCTAAGCTATAACGCCATAACTAATTCTTATTTTGTGAAATCTTTCAGGAGTTTGATTGTCTTTAGATTGCTGTACAGTTGCTCCACCAACACACAGGTAATACACTAAAGCCAGAACCATGTGCGTAGGTTTCTGCGTAATTGAGGCTACTATATATTTAGATACATTCCGATTTAATGGTTTACTCCAAGTATGATAAATTTTTCAGTTTTTCAAATGTTTCCAATTCAATTTTTTTGTCATTTCGATTCCCTCACTATCCGCCATTTTATTCTCAACCACATGAATAGCGTCCTTTTATAGCCCGCGGTTGAGTTGTGGGGAAAAACGAACTTGACGCAACGACGGTACAAAACGAAGTGAAGTTGTACGTTTTAATTGACTGATAGAACAGCTGCTTTTTGTTGATATTTGATAAGAGACTTTCATATTGGTTGTGCAAGATGCGCACGGGTCAGACTAATATTATTTAATTTGGGTATTATTCCGTTTTCACATAGAAACTTAATCGAATCACAATTATATTTAATGAAATAATTTAGTTTCCCTTTTCATACAGGGCCTTTTGCTTCATTAAGCGAACATCTGTCAACAGCTCCAAAAAAATGTCTCGTTTTTACAAAAAATAGTTAAAATTCCTTCTTAAGTATAAATACAATCAAAATTAAATGCATGCACAACTACCCATAAAAGTTGCACCTAACCAAGTATGTGCCTATTTTCGAAAAAGCCATATTGTCTTTTGTAGCAAATGCAGCGAAAATTAAATTTTGAATTTTTTCGTCTATTTCTATTTTTTGTAAATTATTGAAAATAATTTATTTTTGATTTTCATTTGTTACATAGACAATCAAATTCGATTAGGCATTCAATAAAGCAATAATGAAATAATTAAGAATTTGTATTTTGTATGGAAGATTGAGTTCAATTAGGGCTTTAATGTAAAAAACGACTAATTATTTCATTAAGCCTCTGTGTGAAATTGGCATTAGAAAAAAAAAAGAACTTAGTTATAGTTTTTTTATTCGTCAAAGAGAAATAATGTCTTGTACGACACCCCTATTTTCGCCTTCCATCGGGTATAAAATACATTTGTGATATTTTTGCCCTTGGTGTTACCGTTTGAAGGGATGTGGCTTTAAAAAATCGGTTATTTTATTTACAAGGATTACTCCATTGGTGATGTAGTGTAAAAAGGAGTGTTACATATTTGTTTTTACTCCTTCATTTCGAATTTTTTTGAGTATGCAGCTCTGAAGCCCAATAATTTTTAGTCTAATAAGCCAAAGCTACCGAGATTCTTGTTTTTTTTTTTATAAAAAGCATAATTATCCCTGTCCCTGACCATAACTTATTAAGATTAACATGATTGATGACAATTTGTGATTGGTCGCACCTATTGGATGGGACGAAGCACTGCTACAACAACAAGATTAACATTCTACATAGCACAACAGTATTTTTTAGGGCGGATTTGTTTCCAACTCAAAATGAGAGAACTACCCCCATTCAGGACATTTTCTCCCACTAGCCGCTGAGTAGCTCAGCTTTAAGGTAATTCAGACAATTGTGATTCACACGTTTTGCGAATATTCCTGCTGTAGGACATGCCTTTCGGAAAAGGTGTCTAAAATCCACAGGCCCAAGAGATCGAGGGGTCAAAAAAGTCATACCCGCGGCAATGGCGCTGGTGCCAATAAGTTCTAGTACGGTACTGATCTCTGGCGGAGAACTTTCCACATCCGTATAATCTTTTGAGATGTGTTTAACGGTTACAAAAACAACGTTCCATACAAAAACCTTACATGGCGAACGAAAGGTATTCTTAAATTTTTGTGGTGCTACCTCCGCGGTTTTCCGGTCAGACATACACTTGGGTTTGGCAACCAATGCCGAAGGCACTTTGTTTTGAAATTAGGCATATTTTTGTTATTTGCTATGAAACGTCCTTTCATAAGGCAAAATGTCCATATATTTTGTTGAATAGAATTTTTTTGCACCAGTTTGCATTTATTTACTCATAAATAGAATTAATATAACCGAGGCGAAACGAGGCGGATCCTGTGACAAGGCTCTGTCAACCCCAATCCTTTTCACTGAAGAATCTACTATACCCGCCTAGCTTCCCTACAGCTTAATTTCAAAAGCACATTGTGCCCGAAAACGATCGCTCGTTTTCGCATTTGGTTATCAGCTTATATGTTTAAAAATCATTTGGATTTCGTGTTTACAAACTGTATAAAAATATAACCGCAAAGCAGTTTAGCTGATAATCAATTGAACTTTTCATAAAATATACATATATACAGGAAATAACTTTAAAATACCCTAAGCTGGGGGATTAGAATATGCCGTGGCAGTTAAACCTGTCGTAAGAGGCGACTAAAATGCTTAAATGATTTAACGCAACCCTTTCAAGGGCAGGCCAGCGCAATTTATAGCTTCTCCAACCCAATTGTCAACCTCAAATACCCGTGACGAATCCTGTTTCTTTAGCAGTTGAGGCTCTGTCGACATTAAGTTCCTCATCGAACTAGGGAGTAGAGGCGAGATTGGGATGACCCTCCGATACCGGAACGTATCGGATCTATATTGGGCAAAGGACCATCAATTTTAATAACAGTCCCCAAAACCGTTGTTGTTGTCGTTGTTATAGCAGTGCTTCGCCCCATCCAATAGGTGCGACCGATCACACATTGTCCAATATCCTCTAACGGGAGTCCAAGGAAAATTACTGTTTCAACAGTGGTGGACCATAATGAGAGGGGTGTTAGAGGCGTTGGTTCCACATTACAATTAAAGAGATGGTTGGTGTCATGTGGGGACAAATTGCAAGCAGGGCATACATTTTCTATGTCGGGGTTGATTCTGGATAGGTAAGAGTTTAACTTGCTACAGTATCCAGATCGAAGTTGAGCTAGAGTGACTCGCGTTTCTCTGGGGAGTGTGCGTTCCTCTTCCGCAAGTTTTGGGTCGGGGATGTCTTTAGCGCTACAACAACACTTTTAAAGTACTATATTTCTTCTGCTATGAGCAAATATTAACGTCTCTCCTGAATGGTTTTTTCATGTCTTTCATAGTCATTTGGCTCAGGCAATAACATTAAAAATGTTGCTTACGTTAACATTTACTTATGTCCTATGAATGTAATTTATGTTTTTAGTTTGAATAATGTTGCACTTTGCAATAACATTTGCCTCTATTTTTTCTTCAGAGTGGTGCAACAGCAATCTATGATACAAGCTTTTCAATGTGTAGACAAGTTTGGTATAAACATATTTTTGGAATAGCGTTTAAACTGCTTAGCTTCACTTCTTTCCACATGCACATACTCGTGATTATGCAACTCTTTGAGTGTATTGAACAGATGACCGCAATATAGACATTGTTCAGCAGCTGCAATATCATTTTTTTTAGAAACTGAATTATATTGACCTTTTGCATTCTCAGCGTTATCATTACTTTTAGCATTATTATTATGCTTTTGCTCAAGGCTTTGTTTATGTGCCGCTAATGCTAGTAACTCCTGCAACCAAGATACATTTATACCATTGACATCGGAATGAACTTTCTTTTCATGCTTTGCATTTTGTAGTTCTGCGCCAATTTGACTTGTTTTGTAAATATCTGCACCATTATTGGTACTACATTTATCTCGTTGTTCCCCATTATCACCATTGCCATCAATTCGAGTTATTTGTTGCTTTACGATATTACTTGCATCTGGTTGTTCTGGTCGTGATTTGTGTTTTTGTTTGTATAAATGTCGCACACGCTCATGTTGCTCTAGTTCGTTGCGTTGTGTAAAGCGTAGCATACATATTGAGCAACGCAAAATGCCATCATCATTATTAGACGTATGTAAACGTATTATATGCAAATTTAACCGATGAAATCCTTTAAAGGATTCACTACAAATATTACAATGATAACGTTGTGTTGGTAACTGTTTAAGTGGCTGTTTTACTTTGACTTTGAGCAGCGTTGCTTTTACTGCATTTTTCGACAATTTGCGCTTGCGTCGAGATTGTTGTTCTTGGTGTTGATTTACAATTTTCTGTTGCACACAAATCTGTTGCGTTGATGAAATCTTTCTTTTGTTAGTACTATCCTTATCCTTATTTTTTACAATTGAGAGCTTTTCAATTTTATTTTCTATAGCAGTCGGTTTTGCGGCACGACGCGTGCTTGGATCAGGCGTTGACGACGCCGCCGCTACAGTCTTTGGCCTTTCATTCTTCTTAGTGTTATTTACAATTGTTTTTGTTTTGGTTGTTGTTGTTGTTTTTATCACTGCAATCTTTTTACTGATATGGGTTTTCTGATGTTGTACATGAGAATAATAGCCTGTTACTATTTTACGACACTGTATACATTCAAAATAATATTGCTTCCTTTTAGTAATTTGATAAATCCTTGCCGTTCGTTGCAATTCTTTCTCTTCTTTTCCACTACATTTTCCGAACAAGTTTCGTATATGAATAATTTGGCGAAAATGTGTACGACATTGCGCTATCTTATGTGTTTGCAACATATGCCGCAAAAGTTCAATGTATTGTGTTCCACATTTCTCTTTGCACACGGGACATTTTAAATTTTGCATCATTGGATCTTTTAGCGTTTTTGATTCAACGGGATGTTGCTGTATAATATGCTCTTTATGTATTTTAAAAACCTCATCAATACAACCACACAATTGGCATTCATAATAATTATAACGTTGCATGTAGCGCAAACGTATTGTCATGGCTGAATCTTGTGCGCACCGTGGCCGCTCCGATAGCTCATCACCATCATAGCTGCGATGCTTTCGACGCATATGATGTATTAGACGTTGTGTGGCTGTAAATTCTGATTGACAGACTGGACATTGAACACTAACACACACTTCGGATACTGGTTCATGATGCGCTTTTTCTTTTACTTCTGGCGATACAGTAGATGTTTTTGGCGCATCATCACTACTACAATTTGAAAGTGGTGGTGAAAGTTGTTCTGTCGTGGTTGTACTTACTACATTTTCATCATCTAAAGGTTTTTGTGGTGTCGTCGTTGGTTTTGTGAGACTGTTTTTTGGATTAGTACCGACCTCTACATCAGATTCATCACTTGATACTAAACTGAGGCTCGCTATTAAATTTATATGTCGATTTTGATACTTTCCTGTACGCGTATTATTCTTTTTGTTTCTTTTGTACTTGCTGCTGTTTTGCTCATCATCGGGTTCAACCTTTCGAAAAACAATTTCCTCTTCATCTGAATCAGGTGTGGTTTGTGGAGTTAACAAAGTTGAGTTTATCGGCGCGGTTGTAGGCAGTGTGTCATCATCATCATCATCATCTAAATCAATTACAGCTACCACTTTATAAGGCGAACTCTTATTCTTATCAGGTACTGTGGTAGTACCCACTAACGATTTATTCTTTGTGATAGTTGTGGCAGTGTGGTTTGAAATTGAAGTAGTACCGTTGGTGGCAGTGCTATTTACATTAGTCCCATCATCTCCGTTTAATTTTGATGTTCTTTTTACTGTTGGTGTGTTATCATCATTGTGTGATAGCTGCATAGGTGCTTGGGGTAGGTATGAACCGACTGGTGTGGCTGATCTCGTTGTAAACGTTGATGGCGAAGGTGTATTCTCACGCGAGGTTAACACTTCAATAACATCATCAACGACACCGTTCACACTGACGCCGACAGCTGTTGCTGCAACTAAAGTTTGCTGTCGCAAAGAGTTTGTACGAAATTCACTGCCGCCGTCGCCGCCAGCACACAAAACTCCTTCCGCATCACCCCCACCACCTATTAAACGTTTCATTATTCGCTGTTGCTCCATTTTCTCAATAAATAAATTGTACAACAATTCGTCATCGTCAACAATAATACGTTGTTCATCGTTGTCGCCACCTTCATGTTCGTCCAAACTATGAAAGTTATGCAGACGCTCCTCACATTCGTGACAAATGTTGCCCAATGTTGGTGTAGTGCCGAGCAACTGAAAAAAAAAGAAAACGCACAATAGTATTTATACGCTAAATAAATCCAGTTAAGATCATTAGCGTTTTCGGGGGATAACTTTCTTCGGGGATCCTTACTCTATCGTTGGATCGTCTTCGACTGAATTTCCGGAGTTCCTTCACTGTGTATTTGAGATTCTTCTCCGTGCGGCATATACGGCAAAAATGCATGGTTGCACTTTTCTTGTATGAAATGCTTAAAACTGGGTTGTTTTACTATTGGTTTCGGGGGAAAGCTTTAAATCTTATATTGGATGAATGAAAATAAAATGTTGGAAAAAATGCAATAGCATGAAAATGCTATCACACGTTAAAGGCGCGTATGCCAGATTGCGGCGATCAGCGGCGAAATGTCAGTTGTGTTTTGTTTCGAAAAAATCACAATGAAAAAACAAACAAATACCATGACAAAGGTGTCAAAAGGTACCCGCCATTTTTGAGATATTGCTGCCATATTTTAGAAACGATACAAAGTTCAACTACCATATCGGCGGGATATACCCTGCAAGAACGCTTTTTTTTTTTGGTTTTAATTGACACCGCACACGCAAGCGTCGGTTGGCAAGGTGCTTTGCAGAGCCCTTATACTGCCAGGTTATCTTTCAATTTTGTTATTTGTATAAAGTAAATTTTTTTGGTTTTTTTCCTTTGGCACCACGCCAGTCAAAAAATTATTAATATATATTTGAAAATTCCCAGGTTTTCTTTCAATTAATTCACTTCGTGTAATCCAAATTAGATGTTTCTTATCTCCAATCCATAAATATGTGTGTGTGATCATCCCTCAGTTTGCGATTCCGCCAAATGACAGCAAGCTAATGTCATTTCATGACTATTGCAATCGAAATTTATTTTATGCTCACCCATTTCTTGCAATGTCTTGGCAAATTTTCTTTCGATGTGCACGTTTATTGGTTTATGTTAGTCCCGTTCTGTCAGTGGTAGTTTAAACTACAGTTAAGGTTCAGAAGAGTTTTAGTCTGTTACTTAAGGAGAGGTTCTTCAGTGCGCGTTTTAGCCCCAATTAGAATTTACGGTAATTCTATACGACAGTATGACAATGCTAATATGCGTCCAAAAATATCGAGAGAGTTGTCAAAGGACGCGCCTTGACATCATTATTAATAATCCGAAACCGGAAAATAAAAATTTTAACTCGTTCAAAAGATGTTAACGAAAACCCGAAAAAAGACCCGCGGGTCCCTCCGAAACCGGGGGTGAAATCCATAGTATTTTTGCGCAGAACACCTTTCTACGTTGGCGGCCTTCGGCCGCGCTTATAAAAAATAACTCTGGCTACACCATGCCCAGTCCAGGTGTGTCCTTCTACGTTCACAATTTTTTTTGTGAGTACAGATTACAACAACCACATGAAAATCGCCAACTTCAACTGTAAATATCTCCGGACAGAGATAAATTTTTTATTTTCCGGTTTCGGTTATTGTTGTCGAGATTAATACGCGTCTTTTGACACCTCTTTCGATATTTTTAAACGCGTATTAGCAGTGTCATGCTGTCGTATAGAATTACCGAATTTACTAGAGTTATACCTAAAGTGACAACTTTGCTCTATTAAACTAGTGCTTGGTTTTCATTTCAAACGTAATTACCATGGTTAAAGTCAAATTAAACTTCCTTAACCTTAACGCCATAGTAGTAACCATACCCATATCCATAACCATCTCAATGTGATCGATTAATGATGCCTTAACCTAAAAATCGTGAAAATTTCATAAAAATGATGAAAGCGCAAACAATTACAAAGATATTCCACAAAAAATAAGTATCTTAGTCATAACGTATCCAAAACAATGAAGAAAATCTAAAAAAAGTTATTAAATTCACCAACTCAAATATTTTTAGGTTATGGATATGGCGAGAAACCAAAAACCAATTGATTGGCTATGGCGTTAGCGTTATGGTATGACACCATTAAGGGCGAATTAATGGTGACTTATAACCATAAAGCCATAACCAGATAAAACAGCTGATCGAACCTGCCTTATGGAAATCAATAGGGGGACTCATGTAACCGTATAAATGCCTTATAAAGCGTGTAAACGTATAAATTTATCTAGTTTACGCACGAGCTGTCAAATTTTGTATGAAAAATCATTTACACAATTTGTATAAATTTACGCGCACATTTCATTGTGTAAACGCGGTAAACTCAAAGGAATGCAACCTTGCAGACATTACAGACGGCATTTTCATCAAAAATCTCCAACATCAACAAGTAAAGGCGTTTTAGTTTTGATTTTTCACTTAATCTTGGTATTTTTTAATTTGTATAACAATCAAAAAAATTTTTTTGGAAATAATACAGCTGAAAAACAATCAAGTTTATCAAGAGTATTACTAGGTGCGTTCATATAACCGCGTGTGTAAATGGATATAATTTTACACCTTACAAGTTTATATGCTATCATGAGTCCCCCTAATGTAATCGATTAATGGTGCCATACCATAACGCTAACTCGCTTACATTGATTTCCTTAAGGCAGGTTCGATCAGCTGTTTTATCTGGTTATGATTTTATGGTTATAAGTCACCATTAATTCGCCCTTTAATCGATTACATTCCTTTCCATCAGGTAGGTTCGATCAGCTGATTTATCTGGTTATGGCTTTATGGTTATAAGTCACCATTAATTCGCCCTTTAAGTGACAAATGTGTTCCTTTTTTTACTTAACTGGCCAAGGTCGATAAAACAGTGTTTATTTATTTATTTATTTAGATTGGACTCAAGTTGGCAAACGGAACAAATCGCCAACATGTTGGCAAATAAAGTTTTAAATTCAAATTTGCTATTGCGTTGGGCAATCGCCGTTTTTACTTACAGGTCAGTTTAGTTGTCACTTTGCAGTCTAAGGGGATAGCTAATTTATTTGACGTCGCATGATAAAAGGGTTTTATTGATATGGCCAAGCTTGTGGTGAAATTTGAAATAATAAAAACCAGCGTAGGGGGGCCCTAAGCCTAATTCACACTGAGTCGCTAGATGAGATTAAAAAGTCTGTTAAAAAAAAAATATATATGATATGCTTAGATGACAAAGAGTAGTTTTTTATCACACTGCTTTATCGGCTTAGACTCAATTAGATTTACAGCCTTCCCTGCAAAAATCGCGAGTACTCCATGCATGCATGTATGGAGTAGTCGCTATGGACCAAGCGAGTGCTCCAAAATTAAAAATAATTCATACAAAAAATATGGTCCAATTAACATTGCGATGTCCTAGGACTGGGACATATACTCCAGGGGCCCTATTCAGTAACTGTGAGTTTTAAAATGTACATTTTTTCTTCATATAATTTGTATGAAAGAAAAATGTACATTTCAAAACTCATAGTACTGAATAGGGCCCAGCTCAGCATTACATCAGTGTAATCCATGGAGTACCAGTATGACACAACTAACATTGCGATGTCCTAGGACTGGACCGTATACTCTAGCTCAACATTACATCAGAGTAATCGACGTAGTACTCCAGTATGACACAAGTGGACCACATGATCCAACGATTTATGCAGGGTTATTTAGTAAGTCGTCTCTAGTCACTATTAGCTATTAGAGACATTTTGGGCTGTAAATAAGTTTTGAGACATGTAAGCTGTAAGCTGTCTCGGGTCTCTGGTCCCACAAAACCGGTCACTAATTTTGAGCTGCCTCGATCAAAAATTAAAAATTAAAGAAAAGTAAGGAAATTATTTGCCAAAATTGTTCCACAGATAGTTATTTCATTCCTAAAATTGAAAATTAGGAAAAATTGAAAAATAATGAAAATTGATTGCAATAATTTTTCGCGACTGAGATTTGCACCTCCGCATTTCGCGTTTTTCCACGGCGCAGTGCTATGCTATTAATTCATGAGTAAGAGTAAATTGACTTTTTGATGATTTTTGATGATTTCGTAAGTTTTTGTTGTGATTTACGCTTACTGAATACCGAAATCTTCAAATCAAAGTCATAAAAATTGTCTAACGGAAAATCTCAAATTCCGAGGCGCATAGTCATAGTCAAGATAAAATAGATTTTTAATTTAGTTTCTGCTTTTTGACATAAATTTCTATGAGCTATCTGTAAAAAAGCTGCAACTAAATTTAAAACCTATTTTATTTTGACTGTGACTAGGCGCCGAGAGTTTAGATGATACTGAATTACAAAATTCAGCTTCTAGGTTACGTTTAAACATGCCTTAATCTACAATAAATAATCAATAGATAATCTATGGCGCACAGTCATAGACAAAATATGCGTTTACATACATATGTTCAATCTCTGGGAACTAGATTTTTTCTGTAAAATTTTTTTTTATACTCAGTTGAGCAGAGCTCACAGAGTATATTAAGTTTGATTGGATAACGGTTGGTTGTACAGGTATAAAGGAATCGAGATAGTTATAGACTTCCATATATCAAAATAATCAGGATCGGAAAAAAATTTGATTGAGCCATGTCCGTCCGTTAACACGATAACTTGAGTAAATTTTGAGGTAAATTGATGAAATTTGGTATGTAGGTTCCTGAGCACTCATCTCAGATCGCTATTTAAAATGAACGAAATCGGACCATAACAACGCCCACTTTTTCGATATCGAAAATTTCGAAAAACCGAAAAAGTGCGATAATTCATTACCAAAGAAAGCTAAAACGATGATGGGTTGACCTTATCACACAGAATAGAAAACTAGTAAAATTTTGGACAATGGGCGTGGCACCGCCCACTTTAAAAAGAAGGTAATTTAAAAGTTTTGCAAGCTGTAATTTAGCAGTCGTTGAAGATATCATGATGAAATTTGGCAGGAACGTTACTCCTATTACTATATGTACGCTTAATAAAAATTAGCAAAATCGGAGAAGGACCACGCCCACTTTAAAAAAAAAATTTTTTTAAAGTAAAATTTTAACAAAAAATTTAGTATCTTTACAGTATATAAGTAAATTATGTCAACATTCAACTCCAGTAATGATATGGTGCAACAAAATACAAAAATAAAAGAAAATTTCAAAATGGTCGTGGCTCCGCCCTTTTTCATTTAATTTGTCTAGGATAATTTTAATGCCATAAGTCGAACAAAAATTTACCAATCCTTTTGAAATTTGGTAGGGGCATAGATATTAGGACGTTAACTGTTCTCTGTGAAAATGGGCGAAATCGGTTGAAGCCACGCCCAGTTTTTATACACAGTCGTCCGTCTGTCCTTCTGCATGGCCGTTAACATGATAACTTGAGCAAAAATCGACATATCTTTACTGAATTTAGTTCACGTACTTATCTGAACTCACTTTATCTTGGTATAAAAAATGAACGAAATTCGACTATGACCACGGCCACTTTTTCGATATCGATAATTAGGAAAATTGAAAAAAATGCCGTAATTCTATACCAAATACGAAAAGAGGGATGAAACATGGTAATTGAATTGGTTTATTGACGCGAAATATAACTTTAAAAAAAACTTTGTAAAATGGTTGTGACACCTACCCATATTAAGTAGAAGAAAATGAAAAAGTTCTGCAGGGCGAAATAAAGAACCCTTGAAATCTTGGCAGGTATTACATATATAAATAAATTACCGGTATCCAAACGATGATGTTCTGGGTCACCCTGGTCCACATTTTGGTCGATATCTGGAAAACGCCTTCACATATCCAACGACCACCACTCCCTTTTAAAGCTCTCATTAATACCTTTAATTTGATACCAATATCGTACAAACACATTCTAGAGTCACCCTGGTCCACCTTTATAGCGATATCTCGAAAAGGCGACCACCTATAACACGAGGGCCCACTCCGTTTTAAAAATACTCATTAACACCTTTCATTTGATACCCATATCGTACAAACAAAGTATAGAGTCACCCCTGGTCCACCTTTATTGCGATACCTCGAAGAGGCGTCCACCTATAGAACTAAGGCCCACTCCCTTTTAAAATACTCATTAACACCTTGCGTTTGATACCCATATTATACAAACGTATTCTAGAGTCACCCCTGGTCCACCTTAATGGCGATATCTCGAAAAGGCGACCACCTATACAACTACCACCACTCACTTTTAAACCCCTCATTAATACCTTTAATTTGATACCCATATCGTACAAACACATTCTAGAGTCACCCCTGGTCCACCTTTATGGCGATATTTCGAGACGGCGTCCACCTATAGAACTAAGGCCCACTCCCTTTCAAAATACTCATTAACACCTTTCGTTTGATACCCATATTGTACAAACAAATTCTAGGGTCACCCCTGGTCCACCTTTATGCAGATATTTCGAAACGGCGTCCACTTATGGAACTAAGGATTACCCCCTTTTAAAATACTCATTAACACCTTTCATTTGATACCCATATCGTGCCTAAGCATTTAACACATGTCGCAAAGTAAAAACCCGTAGCACAAATGTTTTCCTTGTAATTGTTAAATATATGGCTTTTTGCCATGTGCTATTTCAAGATTTGTAATTCCTCATGAATTATATTTTTGTGTCAGTATTACTGTTTTTGCTTAATTTCTCTCCCATCCAGCAAGTGGTACCCCCATCATGTCCAATCCAGTGGCCTCAGACATCCTCCAATTGTTATAGAAATATTAATGTGACAAATTGATGTCCTAAATCATCTAGCCAGTGCAATTTGTAAAAACATGTTTATTTATGTAGATTTTTAATAATTGTGAAGCCTTAAAGTCATCCAGATACTGCCATGTGGTGGCTTGTTTTCCCATTTAATATTTTATCCATGTGTATGTCACCATGATTTCAATGTGTATAACAGCTCTTCTTTGTGGTTACTCATGTATCCAAAAATTATGTTGAAATAGATTTAATTTTAGTCAATTTATGTTGAATGAATTAAAATATTTAATGTCACTTTAAGTTTGACCATGTGAATAATGCAGTGTATGTATCCATTTATATAGCAGCTCATATTTGTGGTTACTCATGTGTCGTGTTGATTTGTTAAATAAGCCAGCTGGTATTATATGTGATAATGTGTTTTATTCATGTGATTATTTTTTTTTTTTTAAATGTTTAATGTATTTGTATTAAATTTTGTATTAAATGTTGGGTATAACTAATTACGCAATTAATTTTCATTTTACAGTTTTAAAATTTTTGTAGATCCGTTATATCAAGCACAGTTTTGGGTAATTCCCAGTGGTGACTTGCTTTCTTTATGTAGATTACTAATTTTTTAATTGTAAAGTTGTAATTCCAATTGTAGAAATTTGTTTAATTGTGAAGTTTTTATTGCAGAGATAAAGTTATGTATTTATGCAAAATTATATGTATTTTAAAATAATAACCAAAAACTTTTTAAGTATTTATAAATTGAGTTTTTATAATTTCAAGAATTAAAGTTTTAATATATTTTGTTTGTACGATAAAAGGCCGTATTGTGTTAATTATAAAATGTTGAATATATTTATTTTAGATTTTGTATTAAATGTTGAGTAGAACTAATCAAGAAATTAATTTTTATTTTACAGTTTCTTAACTCCGTTATGTCATGCAAATTAATTTTTGTATGTATTTATATTGAATTTATATCACAATATTATTAATATCGGCGCATTTTGTTTATTTGTATCATTAGTACTTTATTTATTTCATTTTTATTATTGAAATGGTTCATCTATGTTTAAATTGAATATACATGACTGTACATTTTATGTAAAAAGTCCCCCAGTAATTTTCATAATACCGTTTTGTAGCTCCGTTATATCATACGACTATGATAAAAGATTTTAGGTAAATTAAAATTTTAATATTACACATTATTAAAATTTATATTTTTATAAGCGAAAGTTTATTTAGTTAGATAACCGTAATTTTTATGTTTCACACTGCTTGTTTTTTAAAGAAAACAGATTTTACTACATTTAAACGAAAATGTATAACACGAACATTTAACACAATTGATGTTGCTGCTTCAGCAATACTTTTGCGATTCGCTGTCAAATTTTTGCGCTTATCTATTATTTTGTGTTTCCGATTAGAGATTACACCATAGAGGTGGATTTTTTCTTTGGAAAAAATTCGCTTCTCTAAAACTTGTTCATAACTACCGATTATCGAGGGGAATAATTTATATGGGAAATCTATATATTTTGCGATTAGGAGTCAAGTACGAAAATGAACATAATATCGTTATATGTAAACTAGGTTTTAGATCCGGTCTTTCATTGCGAGTTTAAACTTCGGCCGCTTAAGCTGAGATGCGCAGCAAAATTTGATGTTATCGAACAAAGTGGCAAAGTTTAACTCTAGTCAACTGTAACTGTAGCTTAGGTCCGCACTGAAAAACCCAGCATTCAAATTTTTCTAAATACATTTTGTCGCTGTTTTCGAATTTATAAATACGAGCAGGACCCGTGCGCATCTTGCGCAACCAATATAAAAGTCTCATCAAATATCAACAAAAATCAGCTGTTCTATCAATCAATTAAAACTTACAGCGTGCGCTGCCATCTAGCGTATGGTAGCAACTGTGCAGTGCAAATATTCATAATAGTGCCATAGTACAAATAGATTTCTTTGTGTGCTTACAATCGTTTATTTTAAACTAATTATTTTAATAAAATATAGCTAAACAAAAGCTCTACGACCAAAATTGCCCAAAGCTCGCCAATAGCCCAAATCTCCATCTTTACCACCAGACGGATTGTGTCCGAACCCTCTATGCCTCAAACGCACCTTTGCTTAGAGCTATGACCGACTTTAATCGCATCCCTGATTCTTCAGCTATTGATTTTGCTCTTTATAAGTTTACTTTTAAAACTATACTTACTGATGTGTTTTCAAACAGATAAATGTATTGGCCAATCTCGTTATAGCATGTAAGTTTTATTATGTCTATACTCAACTTATGTACTATACTATTAAATAATTATCTAATTTTCACCCCTATTATGAATTTTCATACGATAGACGATAAACGCTTCCTAGCGTATCGTAAAAAATCAGCTTTCATATTGCGATTTCCACACGCCCGATAGATGTACTATTGTGAATAACAGCAGAGTTTTGTTTACAAATTTTTGTGAATCTATACGAAACAGATAGCAAAACAAAACGTAAATACTAACAATTCATTTGTCTTGTACGTAAAAGTGGCAAAAGTTTTTAAAAGCTATTATAATAAAATGTTTTATGCAACCTCTGTTACCTTTTATATAAACTCAAATGAACAAATTGACGGAACTTGCATAGATTCCACCGAAAGAAGAAAATTGAGAGATCATTCCAATCTTCTTGAAATGAACTCTACACTGTAAGTACTCGAATACTAAAAGTAAAAAAAGTTTAATAAACAAAATTGATGTCAGAGTATGTCTTAACAGAAATAGAAGGCAGTTTGCGCGCCCGTAAAAATAGGCCATCCATCCCAAATATTTTGAAGGTTTGTGCCACTTTAAGGCTTCTTGCCCAGGGTGTTGCAACAGAGTGTTGGGAATGAGGCTGTAGTTGGATTATTTTGGATTATGTAATAATTGTATATTTACTTTTATTTAAATAGTTCCCAACGTATCGTGGAAAAATTTATCAGCGATAGCTAGCGTAGAAAATTGAACAGCGTATGCGATAGTTAGCGTATGGCAATACCACGATAAACGATAAACGCTAACGATCGAGTTTCACACGCTAGAATTTATTTCATAATACGGTAGAACAGATTGCAAGCGTTTATCGTGTATCGTACGAGTTCATAATAGGGGTGTTTTTTAATTCAACATTTTTATCTAGTCTGTAAGGGCTTTAAATGCCATAGACTGAAATAAAGAAATAAAGATTGGGATTCCAAATAAGAGCGAAAAAGAGACCCGTACATAAAAACAGCAATTAGAAATAATATATATGATACATATATTGTCCGTTGCTCCCTCTTTACGAGCAAAAAAAATGCCGCTTTAAGTACAGTAGAAAGTCAAGAACAAGCAATCAACTAATCGTATGCCTTCACCTCAAATTAGAGATCGAACTCCGTGTCATTGAAATAATCGATTAGTCCGATAAGAAAAAAATCATTCCTATTAAATGCAAAAGGCTTAAAACCCGGGAAATCTGAACATCTGTTAACAACAATATACCTCGGTTTTGTGCTTATTGCTGTTAATATAAAGCCGGTTTGTAAAATGGCTCTTTGGGTTGATAAGCATAGGCCTCGGGAACTATCCAAACTGGATTACCACAAAGTAAGAGAATACATGCCAAACATAAAATTATAAAAACATTTACATATTACCCTAGGAACAGGCTGAAAATTTGCGCAACTTATGCCAGCAAGGGGATTTTCCTCATTTAATGTTTTATGGACCATCCGGTGCTGGTAAAAAGACTCGCATTATGTGTTTACTACGCGAACTCTATGGTGCAGGTGTGGAGAGGCTACGCAATGAAACGATGACTTTTACCACACCGTCAAATCGCAAAATAGAAGTAATGACAATCGGTAGTAATTATCATATGGAAGTAAATCCTTCCGATGCAGGCATTTATGATCGCGTTGTTGTTATTGATCTTATTAAACAAGTGGCTCAAACCCATCAAATCGACGCAACAGGCCAACGTGAATTTAAAATGATTGTACTTTCCGAAGTTGATGAGCTTACAAAAGATGCTCAACATGCATTACGTCGTACAATGGAAAAGTATGTAGCTACGTGTCGCATTATATTATCAGTCAATTCAACGTCACGTGTTATACCGGCTATACGTTCACGTTGTTTAGGCATACGAGTAGCAGCACCCAACGCTGAGGAAATTACCACAATTCTACAACTGACTTGTAAGCGTGAAGGATTAACGTTACCAGGAGAATTAGCAGCACGCATTGTAGAGAAAAGTGAACGCAATTTACGGCGTGCCATATTAATGTTGGAGGCATGTAAGGTGCAACAGTATCCATTCACTGGTCAACAAGAAATTGTTGAGCTAGATTGGCAAATGTTTCTACGCGAAACAGCTAATCAAATTCTAACGGAACAAACTCCAGCAAAATTGGAAAAAATACGTGATCGATTGTATGAGTTGTTAGCCCAAGGTGTGCCACCTGATATGATATTTCGGGGATTGGTCGAACAGCTTGTCAGGAATTGCGATATGTCTCTTAAGGCCAAAACCTTGGAGAATGCCACATTGTATGAGCATCGCATGCAAAATGGTGCAAAGCACATTTTCCATTTGGAAGCTTTCGTTGCACAATTTATGAATATTTATAAAAAAATTCATATCAGAATCAATGATGATGGATGATTTTTATTTTAATAATCTAAAGTTATTATTTTTTAGTTTTATTACAAAAAGGTAGTTTAACTTACAAAAGCTAATATATAATTTACATAAATTAGTAATTACTTAAGCCAAGGATAGTTGTTGTCTTTGACTTGATTGTTCTTTTTGGAATGCCATTTGAATTTTGTCACCCGCTGTGCGTTGCGCTGTTTCAATATAAGTTTGTATAATATCTTCTAACTCGGCAAGCATCTGAGAATTGAAAATCAGACATGTATGTTTTCTATGTGTATTAATTTATTTAAATACCTGCTTATATTCAATATCTGCATCGGCATTTAATCTTAGACCATACAACAAAAGGTCCAAGGTATTTACTGGCATGCACATATCCTGATTTGTGACGGCAATGGCATGTTTAAAACTGAAATATTCACTTCCAGCACCCAACATAGCGCTAATCATTTCCCGTGCCAATTCGGCGGCTTCAAGTAAGCGGCTATGTTTGACAAACAAGTGCAAAAGCTCCATGCAGTTTGCTTTCTGCAAAGAAACATTTTAAATTATCCGATTAGCAATGGAAATATTTTGAACGTCTTTTTGAATTGGTCACATCACGTATGTCTTAACTTTTCCTAGTTTATCTTTGCCATAAAATAAAGATTTGCATGCAGAGGCATACGAGCCCACATACCTTATAATCATTATAAAGCCACTGCGGCACAAAAGCATTGAGAACAAGCATCTTATTCACCACAGATTTACGAATGCGTGTTGAGTTTTCCAATTCATTGTCATAAATGAGTTTCTGCAGCAGAGACCAAGCCATATCAGCAGCTTTATTTCGATGCGGTAAATCTTAGATGTTTTACAAAAAAAAATTATGTTTTATATTTATTATCAGGTTAGAAATAAGAAATCCAATTACCAGCCAAATCGTTTTCCTGTAACCATGCCCACGCCTCATTAGGACCCTCCTCTGTAATGCGCACACAAGCACCAGTTAAACTATCAAATATTGGCAGTGATGATATCTCGCAACCATTAGCCAACTTCAATGCAGCTGTATATAACCCACAGCCCGATAAAATTAAAGCCAATTCTTGTGGTCCAGCATTTATAAAGGTTTGCACATCTTTTCGATGATCAGCTAAACGTATTAGCGCTTCAGTTTGCAACAGCTCTCGTTTGATATCTTTTATTTCTAAAACAACAACTTGTTCACGCAAAACATCAATATCTGGTCCACAATTTAATGTAGACGAATCATTGACAGCATGCGTTGATGTTGGCGTTGGTTGAGGTGGTGCATCATCTAAACCAATAACAGGTTTAGCAATCCAACGATAACGACGATCAATAAGGTGTAATGAATTGATACAAACCAAAAGAGATGCACAACGCTTTTCCATAGAAACAACGGTATCGCTTTCAAGCTGGAAACGCATCGCTTGTTCATACATAACAGCAGAAGCTGCAAGAAAAAAATTAAAAATAACTGTTTTCAACTTTCCACTACACCTTTTCCAGTTTAAGTTCAAAAATTTACAATTCAAGTTCAGAAAATTGCAATCCAAGTTCAGAAAATTACACTTCAAGTTCAGAATTTCCAATTTAAATTCAGTAATTTACAATTCAAGTTCAGAAATTTGCAATTTAAATTCAGAAAACTACAATTCAAGTTCAGAAAATTACAACTCAAGTTCAGAATTTTCATTTCAAGTTCAGAAAATTACATTTCAAGTCCAGAAAATTACAGACCGAATTCAGAAATTTATAAGTAGGGTCTTTATTTTCAAAAGTTATTTTAATTAATTAATTTTATACTTATATGTTACTTGCGGAAGTGTTGAAGCTTCGTTGACCATGTTGCCAAAATGGTGGGTTCGGTACCCCAAGTGTGGCTAGTGTACAACAAGTTTTCTTCAAGGTGTGTACATTCCGAACCTTGAAATCAAATGGAGGTTAATTCTTTCATACAAGTGCATGATGACGCTACGGCCAAGAAAGTACCTCAGTCGAAACAGCAGTTTGGAAGCAGTAGAAGGGAGAGACCTCCACAGAGTTGCGAAGGTGGAGGAAGACTTGACCTCTTATGGTGCACACAATCGCCGTCAGTTACCGCGAAACAGTGAAAGCTGGCATGATTTGTTACGAAACTGCCAAAATCGCGATTAAGTGCCAATTCATGATGAATGATGATGATGGCGGATAAGTTGAGATATTTTGACATATGGCGCCAAGATCTATGCAGACAGTACCTATACGTTACTTCCGGGAGTGTGGACGCTCCGTTGACTGTTTAAGTGGTCATATCTTCGTCATCACTGCTGTCATACTCAGTGCAGATCAATGGTTGTCACGCTAAGAATATAGCTGCATGGCACTGCAATTGCTCCTTATGAGCGAGAGTTTTTTTCTTCGCTATCTCGCAAAATTGATTTAAACGAGTTAAGATGTCCAAAGCTTCCTTAACACATAGATACCATCTTACATACATTTATTTCCATCGGATGAAAAAAAAATACCCCACAAATTTTCTTGAACTTGAATTGTAATTTTCTGAACTTGAATTGCACTTTTCTGAATTTAAATTGCAATTTTCTGAAATTGAATTGGAAATTTCTGAATTTAAATTGGAATTTCTGAACTTGAATGGAAAATTCTTAACATGAATTGTAAATTTCTGAATTTAAATTGGATATTCTGAACTTGAATTGTAATTTTCTGAACTTAAACTGGAAAAGGTGTAGAACTGAAATCGGTAAGACCTTTAAATCAAAAAGCCTTATATTTAAAATTAGTTTATAAAAATTTTATGCATACCTTTTCTCATATTACCATTATTCACATGAAAGGCATATAAAAAATCATATACTTCATTTTGATCGATCACTAAAGAGCGTGCACGTGATTCTACAATATTTTCGAATTCGTCATGCAATCCAACATAGGGAAAATGCATTAACAAATCAAGTCTTTTGCGGTTGAATAATGTTATAACCAGTTGACGTAGACAATCTTTGCGTCGCGATAATTCTGCATTATAGATTAGCGAGTGGTAAGCCTCTTCGTAATGTTCCAACTGTAGATGATTATTAAAAACAATTGATTGAAACATAGGCAATTGAGGATCAGATTTTTCAAGCAATCCAATTGCTACTTGCGCCATTGAAATAATATGATCCAATGCATTATGTTGTTCAAATAATTGTATGACTTTTAGGTAATATTGCGTTATGACTTGATTATTTATATTATTATCTAAGGCATCACCACCACCACCACCTTTTGCACCAAGCATGGATAAATGTTCCGTGCGTTTGGCTAGTGGTGTACCCTTCAGAATTTTATCGGTTAGAAATTGTTCACGTAAAACACCTTTCGCTGATTGCAGAAAGAGCTCATATGCTTTATATGATTCACCACAATCCAGTAAAGATACCGCCAGTACGAATTGCCCTAAAAAAGACGAAATCATAAATAAATAAGAGATTTGGGTAGTCTGCTGGCCTAACTTGTTCGATGAAAAGTCCATATAATTCCCATGACAAGTTTACTTACTTGAACAAATATTCCATTCACACCAATTGCTTAGCAAACGCACATAGTCCTGAATGATGATATGTTGACAAATACCAAATAACCATTCGCCAAATATAAAATTAAACGATACGGGCCAACTAAATGAATTAATAATTATAAAAGAAATGCACATAAGTTTTCACGATGCTATGAATGTTAGTTAGTATATAAGGTAAATGTAGATAACTTACATCAATTGGCTGACAATTGTGGTGAGTGGAAGTAGCGTATTCGACCATGTAGAACTATTTTCACCCGACTTAAAATTATCAGCGTAAAGTGACACAGCAGTGTACAAGCCCTTTGCATTGAGAAAGACACGTACCAAAGGCGATACATGATATTTACCACCGTTAGAGTAAATACGACCTGAACCGTTAGTTAATTGTAAAAGGTTTAAACGTTGTATGGAACTTTCTCTTTAAAAAAAAAAAATATTAACAAATTTAATCAATTATTGTGAAATTGAATTAATTCTTTAACTTACAAAGATGCAGCAGCGCTTAGGTTAACAGGCGTGCCAGCTATCCAACCCATTACAAAGTACGATTGTAGGAAAATTGTTGTGTCCGGCATAAAATGTGAACGTATGGTTTCCAACATATCCACATTCAGTGAATAAGTATCAATTAATATTTGTTGTAGTATTAGCAAATTGCGACAAATTGAATACCTATAGAAAACAAAATATTCTGTTAGCTATCAATAACCTTGAACAGCCTACATACAATTTTACTCTTACTTTATAGCGGTTATTTGACGCACTGTCTCCGACAGCACAGACAAGCCCAAATGGCTACCAAAAAGTACACCAACGGAAGACAAGAATTGAGTTGTCGCTCGACCTTCATTCGTAAAAAAGAGAGACAAGATGAATTATAACACTACTGGTTAGGCTCGGCTATATTAATAATTTTTCAGTGCAGTTACATGCAAGCGAATACTTAACATATATTTCAACAAAAATTTATTTGACATTGATAAGCTACAAAAAATGCTGTTGTTGTTGTTGTATTAACGATAAAGACTACCCGAAGATTTTGGGGAGTGTTATCGATGTGATGGCTCTTTGCTGGTATAGATCCGGTAACAAAGCACCATTAAGGTAGTCCAGAACTCGCAGAGGTGGAACCCACTCTCCCTAGGGGAACGCGCGTCACTCTAGCTCAACTTCAATCTGGGTACTGTAACAGATTAAACTCATACCTATCCAGAATCAACCCCGACATACAAAATGTATGTCCTGCTTGCAATGTGCCCCACATGACACCACCATCTCTTCAATTGTATTGTGGAACCAACGCCTCTAACACCCCTCTCATTATGGTCCTCCCCTGTTGAAACAGCAAGTTTCATTGGACTCCCGTTAGAGGACATTGATGACAATTTGTGATTGGTCGCATTGGTCGATTATTATGACCACATTAAACCTCCTAAGCCATCCTGCCACCCACCCCTAGTTCCATGAGGAACTCGGGGTCGCCAGAGCCTTGCCTGCTAAAAATGTGTATGATACGTTCATATTTGTAACAGGTGAGGTTGACAATTGGGTTGCGAAATCTTTGAAGCTATTAAGCTTTGTAATGCGCTTGGATCCTCACAAAAAAGCTTTTGTTTTATGACGATTTCTTGGATATTATTGCGCTAATATTTTGTCAAAAAATAAATGAAATGAAATTTCCTCTCATACTCAAAAACTACCATAACATATATTACTAGATAAGAGACATAAAATTGTAAAAATTGCCTGTCCCCAATATTTTTTTGTGTTTTATAAAATTGCCAGAAAATAGTTACCTAAATTGGTTTGCATTCCAGCTGGATTACCATTATCCATGCGCAAACTATCAAGCAGAAGCGTCATTGCCATACGCATATCATTGATTGCCTGTAGTTTTTGTCTAATCCATACAAGAAAGGTGCTCGGCAATAACTCACGATCCGGATCGCCCGCTAATATGTCATCAGCTAATTTAGCAATGAAGACATTGGGCATTTCCAGTCTATAAAGACGTTTATCAATGTCTAGCTTTAGTTCATCTGGCAGCCAACGTTCAAACTGTGCCACAATAGAAACCAAAATAACAAGATCTTCGCCGACTCTTTCATTTCCTGCAAAATATGTTGAAACTACAGTGTTTATATCGACCTCCTCACCAACAAGCATGATATGCTCCAAAGTTTCACATGGACGTAGTAAAGAAAATGTGTTTTTCTTAACCAAACATAAACCATCAATTGGCTCAAGTATAAATAGGCCACTTGGCTGACATGACTTCAAATGGTATTGCTCACAACATGAATAGAAACGTTCCCATTGCCGTGTGGCGATTTCCAAATAATCGTCATCAGTAACATCAAACTCTTTGACTTCATTCTGAATTTCATCTTCAACTGCTTGGCAGACTTGGTCTTTCAATAAAGGCAGTGTGCAGTGTTTCGATTCTAAACGCAAATTTGTGCGATGAAACATCTAATATGGAAGAAATATAATATAATTATTTTTTTGTTTTAATAATAGCTACTTACAAATAATGCTTTTGCAATAACTTCACGCCCAAATTTGCCACGTTGAAAAATGTAATTGCAATATGCTTCTCGTGGATCCATGCTATGCTCATTGCTAATACAATATCGATCGGGTGGTGCTTCCAATGCAACTGTTGTCCAACTAATGCCTAAACCACGCATTAATGGGTAATTGGATATACTAAATTCTCCTTCGGCATTTGTCCATAATGCCCAAATTCTACTTTCAGCAACAGCAAAATCTGCTAAATCTAATAGTGGCGCAGGTATATTCTTACGATAAATTAAATTCAATCCAGGCGAATTTCCCGCGTCTGTGTGTATGTCTATGCATACAAATTCAGATTTGGTAGCGTGCGACAAGAATGCGCAAACAGATTGATCATTTATTTTGCGCAGGGCACTAAGTTGAGCTGTACAAAAAAAAACAAAATATATATTATTTTAAAGTGTGTATAGGAAAATTTCAAAAACCGTTTTTCAACTCACGTCCTTGGGTTCGAGCCCTACTACTATCGCGTACGCATTCAATTGCTGAGACACATTGAAAACTTGTCGTTGACCATACGCGTAATTGATCATCACGATATAAAGCCAATAAATATATTTGACCATTGATATAACTAAATACTAGCGAATTCGCATGATTAGCATCAGAAAAGTCACTTTTGCCACTGTCGAATAATAAATAGCCAAAATTAAATTAAGAGTTATTGTTCTTCGGTTTAAATTACTTACGTAAATGCGTTCTTCAGATTTGAAAATAAACGGGGCATGATATTATTCTCCTTCAATGGTTGAGATGTTGCATGACCAGTTTCACAATTCATTATGTATAAAACTAATTCAGATTGACAGGCTAAAGCGAAATAAGCTTCGCCACCACTAGGCGATAGAAAGCTAATTGCAGCGTGTGGTACAGCGCACGTAGCAGCATTTTGTGTATCAATAACATAAAAACTGCTTGGATCGCGTACAAATGAGTTATTGGCATCGTGAAAAATAGAAAATGTTTGAGACTCATTAAAATCTATAGAAATTCCTCCACTTGTTGCTTGCACATTGCTTGCTCCATTCTGCAAGTTCGTATTATTTGCCCCACTATCGGCCAATGTATCTGGATGCGGAAAGTGTATGTGATGTAGACTACAAACTGTTGTTACCAAAATTGTTACATATCGATCTTGTTCAGTTATGGAAACATTTAGTACGGGAGTGTCTGAAAATTTGTAACGTACATTATTTTTGTACAATGTAAAGTCTAGACACACTTCCGATAGCTCCAGGATATCTTGATAGGTTCGCCTAAAATAAATAATAATTAAGTACAATTCCACACGGTCTCTTACCAGAAAGAAACAGGAATGCTTTGATAAACGAAGTTTTTCATTGTCAATTTAGCTAGCCAAAGATTAAATTTGTCACTATGTCGAGGTGTGAATGAAACCGACGTTTTTTTTCGAAAACAGTAAGCTTTAAACGTGTGACTTCACATCACTAAAATTTGTCATACCCATGTTTTTGACAAGGGGGCTAGTATTTGGTTGATATGGATATGCAAATACACTTCCAAGAAAATAATATACTTTTTAAGTTAAACAAGACCGTGCACCACCTAATTTTTATCAAAACTTATCGAGGGGGTATCAAAAGATGCGTTTTGACCTCCGTAATACAAAAGCGCTAACAAAAAAAAATTGAATTCTAAATTAGAGATCTTTGCACAGAACACCATTTTCTGTTTAGTGGGCTTCGGTGGCGTTTTGAAATAATAATCATTAGGTCCAACATAATTTTGGGATGAAATTGTTTCCGCGCAGAACTAATGTTGTTGTAGCGATACGGACACCACCCGAAGACCTTGGGGAGTGTTATCGATGTTGCAGATCAGGTACGTTCCGGTACCAAGTCCGGCCATCTCGGGAACGATTTGTGATGACCACGTGCGACCTTCCAGGCTATACCGCCCTCCCACCCCCTAGATCCGGGAGGAGTTCGGCTTCGCCGGAGGCTCGGCTGTTAATGAAACAGGATTCGCCACGGATAGGTGAGGTTGACAATTGGGTTTGTAGAAGCTATATATTGCTCTGGCAAGCTGAAAGGGTTGCGCTACACAACCCCTTGAATCTATTTGGTATTTTAGTCGCCTCTTACGACAGGCATACCTACCGCGGGTATATTCTAACCCCCTAACCGTACGCAAACTGATGGCAATTCTATACGACAGTATGACACACTTTAATACATGCCCAAATATATCGGGCCGAGTGTCAAAAGATGCGTTTCAATCCGAGGATCGCGAATCCGATGGGGTGGGATTAAAAGTAAATCCGTGCAAAATCCCATTGTACACCAAATTTTTTTATGTTTACAACATTACAGCAACCACATGCAAAGTTTTAAATTCTTTTGAAAATAACTCTTCACAATCGCAAAACTTTTAAGTTTTCAGATTCGCGATTCTGGGCCCGAAACGCGTCTTTTGACACCCGTCCCAATATTTTTCGACGAGTATTAAGAGTGTCATACTGTCGTATGTCGAACTAATTTATGCATATGTTTGTGTTCAAAAAATCACGCAAAACACAACAACCACATACAAATTTTCCCATAATTTTTCTACCTTTAAGCAAGAAACCCGCCGGAGGGTTAGGGGGCTTAGAAAATACCCTCGGCAGGTATGCCTGTCATAAGAGGCGACTATGCCTAATTGATTCAAGAGGATGACAGCGCAATACATAGCCTCTCCAACCCAATTGTATTCCATTACACTCCCCAGGGCCTTTGGGGGGTGTCAGATTCAGAAAAGAGAGGTCAAAACTCATCCTTTGATAATTGTTGATCAAAATTATGTAGAGCAGCGTATTGTCAACTGTTGCGTTCTTTCTTTGCTTTTTGTTTACCAATATATGAAGCGATTCCTATTATGATTTAGTTGTACATTTTTAAAACAATATCCTCCAGCCTTTTCCACCACTTTAATGTCTTGTAGTGTGCTTTGTGTAGCGCCTATTGAATGAATAATGCAATATAGAACGTTTTTTCTTAATTTTACATTAGCGCCCATTACCCGTGTTCAATTGTATCTCGGTCCACTCTTCCTGACAAGTTGTGTCCGTCAAAACTTCACGATAGAATAAACTCGTGCCATCCATTATTCAAAGTTGTGCTATTAAATTATTTCCGGTTAAAATTTGTTGAAAATAGTTTTAATTGATGGATACATAAAAATGCCGCTGGTTATTTATGCGGTAAGATAAACATAACATAACCAAAAAATGTATTGCGATAATGTAGTGTACGAACACGTTATGATGGCATGGCGCAATGATACAAGGTGGCAGCATGGGACAGCTGATTAAAAACTTTTTATTTGATTTGATATATCAACTTCCGGCGCAGTACGATTTTGACATTTGTCCATTGAATTTACAAAAACAAAGTACATGCAATTTTTATTTATGTTTGTAGGTATGTCACCATGCTGCCACCTTGTATCATTCTGCTATGATGGATGGGAAGCTGGAATTTCGATATGTCTTAATTGGATCTTGCTCCAAATGGCGTAACAAAGTAAATTTTGACAGCGGAAGCAACATTTTTACATTTGCCGTCTTTCAGTGAGTTTTACAGTTTCGGCTCACTCTCAATTCTCACGGGAATGCTCTGGATCATTGAGAGACTAGAGAAGCAGATGTCGTGAAATTTTCGCACACGTGAAATGTGATAGGCAGATTTCGCCGCTGTTTTTCATTTAACTCATACTGCGAAAGGCTAAGCAGCGACATCTATTTTTGAAAAAGTAGGTATATTAAAGGCCGCGTTGCCAACCTAAAAAGAAGTAATTAACTAATTATCTGGCTCCTGGGGAGCCAATACAAAGCAGATGTCATGAAATTTTCGCACACGTGAAATGTGATATGCAGATGTCGCCGCTGTTTTTCATTTAACTCATACGGTGAAAGGCTAAGCAGCGAACTCTTTTTTTGAAAAATTAGGTTTACTAAAGGCAGCGTTACCAAACTAAAAAGAAGTAATTAACAAATTATCTGGCTCACAAATTGAACCAGACTTCTATCTGGATTTATCTGGCTCAAATCGTTGTTGCATATACATGCAAAATTATTTATCTGGCTCAGGATTTTGCCACCGGATGACAGCTATTTTACATGGTAGCCATCATCCGGTGGCAAAATCCTGAGGCAGATAAATAATTTTCCATGTAAATGCAACAACAATGATTTGAGCTAGATATATCCAGATAGAAGTCTGGTTCAATTTGTGAGCCAGATAATTTGTTAATTACTTCTTTTTAGTTTGGTAACGCTGCCTTTAGTAAACCTAATTTTTCAAAAAAAGAGTTCGCTGCTTAGCCTTTCACCGTATGAGTTAAATGAAAAACAGCGGCGACATCTGCATATCACATTTCACGTGTGCGAAAATTTCATGACATCTGCTTTGTATTGGCTCCCTTGGGAGATCACCCGTGGAACGTACTACCCTACAAGAATACTGACTATCATGTGACTATCATCTGATTGTCAGCAATGTCAACCTAACGATCAGCGCCTCATACAAACTTTCTATCACAAACTTAAGGGGACTTGCGCAAATGTGATGTAAACAACTGTGTACGTGTGAGTTTTTGTCTCCTTCTTATACACCAACATGGCCTACTGATTAAGTATATAGCCGTACTGCTCACTCTCATTCCTTTTCCTGGATCAGTGCTGACACTATAACTATCAAAAAGTGTCATAAATGATAGTTTACTGTAGATATCAGGTTTGACTGTTATACTATCATAAATGACCATTGTTATATTCCTCCAAAAATGAAACAATGCTTTTTGCTTTTTATTTACTTTATTTCATAACGTTTTTAATTTTGTACGTGATAAAAGCATACGCGTTTCTTATTTGTTTAAAATAAATAGTTTTATAAGAATTCGACTTCAGAATGTTCAATTTAAATTCAGAAAATAACAAAACAATAGAATAGCGCTTTCCTTATGCGGAAACACATTTAAAAATGAATCACCACTACTATTATTTTTCGCGTATAAATTTTTTGAGTGGGTCCCACACATTCCGACAACTTTTGATATTTTTTAATATTGTTTTCAATTTTTTTTTCTTTTAGCATGGAGCTTTGAAATGCTCTCTTTTTCATTTTTTAAACTTATTTTTTATATGGTTTTCGTCGGTTGAAAATAGCGGAATTTAAAAAATAACAAAACAACCGTGATAATCATTTGATTGTCATATGACAGTCAGTAGTGACAACATGATTAAATCGGATAAACTGTTCTCGCTTACATAAAATTCCATTGAGAATTATGTATCTGTCTCATATGCATAATGGTATCTGCTGTATGTTCTTTTGTTCTGTACCAGGTGTCCGAAGCTTTCCCAGTTTGAGTCCTTTTTCATGATTATAGGCTGTCGTTGGGTACATGCGGACATGCGTGTGCGAACAAAGGAACATACGTAAATTTGAGTATCAATGTTTACGTCATCGCAGGATCAGCATTGTCAATTACAAGTGTGAGTGTATTAGTAAAACTATCAGCGTTTCTTGTAGGGTAGTTGGCTAGTGATAGGGGAAAGGGTCAGGATTCACCACTACTCATGGTTACCTGGAGTGGTTACAAACTCTTCGTTATAAATTAGTGCAGGTGGCATCGCCGAGAATTTTATCCTATCAGCTGATTTTGTTTCTTCCATTTCACTGGTAAAAAGAGATGACAAAAGCAAAACATAATCAACACATTGGTAATTACTGTGGCCGTGATGGTGAATATTGTTTTTTTTTTACAGTGCTTTAAGTTATATCTATTGCCATGTCCAATTAACTCAGCGCACAATTCTCTCACGACGCAAAAGTTGCCCCCTCTGAATTCCATACGCCTATCATCAACACGACGACAAAATCGGAACATGGTATGCATGACAGGGACATGAGCCAACAGGTGGGTTGAACGAACCGATAAAAACATCGAAGTATCGATTGATCGGGGATCTAGCGGAAGCATATACGGAAGCGGGCTTTTGGCTTTTTCTTTTTTGGCTGGATGGACACGTGAAAGGTTGTAAAAGTTGGAACGGACGATGAATTTTCATACGGAAATATTTAATTTGAGAAAGAGTTGGGGAAGTTACTTCCAAACTTCTAAAATAAGTGAAAACAACATCCATTAGCAATATTTTGTGGTTTGTTCTTAAGTTGTGCTTTGAAACCCACGAAAAGCCAGATTGTAAAGCATTTTGGGGCGACGCATATACAACTATAACGTAAAAATTAACTTTGCTGCAACACCACCAGTAATTTGAAAAAGAGTTGGGGAAGTTACTTCCAGGCTTCTAAAATAAGTGAAAACAACATCCATTAGCATTATTTTGTAGGTTTGTTCCTAAGTTGTGCTTTGAAACCCACTAAAAGCCAGATTGTAATGCATTTTGGGGCCACGCATACACCACTATAACGTGAAAATTAACTTTGCTGCAACACCACCAGCCTTAACCACACCAACAGCAGGGCCGGCAAACATAGGCCTGCTGAATCACCAACAGCAGGGTCGCCGAACATAGGCCTGCTGCAACACCACCAGCTTTAACCACACCAAAAGCAGGGCCGCCGAACATAGGCCTGCTGCAACACCACCAGCTTTAACCACTCCAACAGCAGGGCCGCCGAATATGGGCCTGCTGCAACAGCATCAGCTTCAACAACAACGACGGGTGAATCAATGGGTGAGTTCGTTCCATAATACGGACCACTATAATTTACTAAATAGAGAGATTCCAAAACCAAATTTGATCGTAGGAGAGTTTAAAAATCACATAAAAGAAAGTATATAGTATATAGAAAGTAGTATACTAACTAGATTAAAGTGAATTACACACATACATTTACATTTGCGTATGCCCATAAGCATAAACATTTAAAAATACATTAAATTAATTTCACTAGCATTATGAATGCGCTGCTTTAGACAACGCGCTTTGAGAATGCCCTACGCCCATTAATTTTTGTATTGCTTAATTGAATAATATGAATACATATTACAGAATATTATTTTTATAAATGATTTGTCATATATTTACCTTATTGTGGGCTACTCTATTTTGTGATTCAAATTTGACTCAGGAACGTAGCAAAAACAATCTTGTTTACCACGTTCAATGAGTCCCAGGTGAACATATAGGACTATAAGAAATAATTTACGTTTACGAATCAAAATAACGGTAAATTGATACATAAATGTCAAAAGCGTGTATAAGTGCGCTCTTTTGTTTAATAGAAATTAGAAGTATAACCAAAAATTGAAGAAAATGAGAAAAAGGTATTAGAAAAAAAAAGAAAAATTTTTCGAAATTTTTTTTCATTTTCCTAAAGTTCGAATCTTTTGATATACGCTCACATAGATTTCACAAATATATAACGACACGTTCGTACCAAGAAAGCGTCTTTAAATTGTATAAAGAAATGAGTCACATGTGACTAACGAACTCATTTCAATACGCTAGTATGAGTGACATATGACTCATCGAACAGGGAAGTTGTTAATAACCTTCCATGAAGAATTTTTTTGAACTTCTAGCTCTTTTTTTCAATTGATCGGAAAATCTAAATTAAAGCATAGTAAAATAAAATAAAATATAGTAAGATAATAAAGTGATAGCACTATTCAGATAAACTACAATAAAAACAACTAAATGTTCAAATACCATATGAACTAAATTAAAATGAAATAAACTAAATTAGGACAAAAGAAAATAAGATGAGATAAACTAAAATAATTAACATAAAAGTAAAACAGAAAAAAAAAACAAAAACATTTTTTCAAGGAAAAGTCTAAAATTATTATTCAGCACAGTTATGTACAGCTCACACCTACCATTTCAAAAAAATTATGCACATGTTTTCCGCTTTTAATCCTTATTATATATAAGTAATGTTTAGGGCAAGATATTTTTGTTTCATTCATATCTGTATTTATACATATTTTATGATCAATTTTTGGCCGAGTGGAAAAATGTAAATGCAAACAAAAAGAGAAAAACAAAATTTTTAGCTTTTAGTGATTGTCGTTTTGAATGACTAATTCGTAAAGTTATGAATCGTTTGTTTTGAGATTTCGACAATTTTTTGTAAGACAATTTTGTTTTATAAAAGCTGAAACTGTAACAGAAAACTTGTTTAAAAACAAAAGCAATAAAAAATTATAATTAAACGCACTAGCACACGTTTTCTCTTTTTGTTTTATAATTAAACTTTCATTCATAACTAAATGCCTTTTATATGACTACGTAAAAACTTAAACTAATTTTGAAAAAAAGGAAACAAATTATAATAACAATAATAATAAAAATATAGGGCTACAAAGACTCATGTTTGTAATTTTTTTTGAAGTGTCATTCAAAAGGCTCTATATTCTTTGGTTTTTTTTTTTGAATTTGGTGAATAGTACTTATTTATATCTTGAAAACTTAGTATTTTCGATGTATTGAAATAAAGCAACTGCGAGTGAGCGTGATACATACCAAATATCATATATGCTCTATAATACTTCAAATTTATTTTAAGATTTCTGTAGGCACAAAATATACATTAACACACAAATACAAATTGATCACAAAAAGAAAAAAAGTTAGTCTTAACCTCAGAGTGTTACCTAGTATGGATTAAATATAGATATTGTCTAAGTCTTTCACTGCAATGAATTATAAATAAAGTGTTTGTAATAATGGGAATGTTGATGTTCATCTTCATTTAGAAGGCACGTAGTGTATACAGGTAAGGGACCACCGAAAATTAGGTGCGTCGGTGGTCATGGGTTTTGAAGGTGGGAACAGGCAACGGGCATCGCAACAACACCCGCGGCGCCGCCTATGTATATTCGGCCCTTTTACCTTTTTTTGTTCTCTCCCTTTTTCAGTTTTTTTTTTGTGGTTTTCAACAATAGTAACCAGTCATTTCCGGTTCGGTCAATTTTTTTTGGGTAAAATTTTTTTTGAATATCTTTTTTTTTTTGAATTTTAAATTTCGAATGTTTTAACGGTCTGTCCGTGACCTCTGGTTCGGCCGGAATGTTGTTTTAGTCCATTTGAGCAATTTGAATTAGTTCTGCGCTTTTTGACGGTTATTTGAAAGGCATGATATGACCTTTTTTTCTGTTTATGGCGCAGGACAGCAAGGTTGGCAAGAACCCAGCCCAGCCGACATGACTAGCCACTGTGCACCACCAGATCATGCCAACTGCCTTCCTTGGTGATCCATTGAAGATGCGAATCCATAACTATTTCTCAAGTCTTTCAATGATCCAGAGCATTCCCGTGAGTATTGAGCGTGAGCCGGAGCTGTAAAACTCACTGGAAGACGGCAGGTGAATATGAACATGAGCAATTCCCTAGCCAATGGAGCTAAGCAAAACTTTGATAACTAGTAATGTAATGTAGTAATGATAAGTATAATTCAACAAAAAGTATAGTGTAAATGTATTTACGATGGGCTTAGCTAAAGTGTCGACGTGCGTACACACCACGAGATGTACCAAAATTTTCCACTATTTTAAAATTTATCCTTTCGGCGGTTTTAGCAAACAGAAAATTAAAAAAAAAAACATGTGCACGATTTCGCACGGAATGCACCAGAAGCCAGCTGATGTGATTGAATATTGTCCAAAAATTCTTTCAAATATTTGCGGTCGGTGGAACTAGAATAATCAACGCAGGGTTTGGACAAAAATGCTTAATCCAACAGCAATAATAGCTGATAAATTATGCACATATTTACTAGAAAAGCCGAGCTTGTTCCCCCAAGTGGATTTTCCAAAAAATGCAAAAGGTTTCATACGTGTGCACAGAGAAAAATTAAAAATTCAAGGGGAGTTCAGTTTCCCTGCTTGTCCTGACCTGTGGCGAAAATGGTGTAGCGAAGCCGGACACAAATTGTGCTTGGATGCTTTAGCAATGTTTCGACCGAACGAAGAAGATTTATCTGAGACCGCAAAACAGAAATTTCTTGATATGGCAGCTCAATGGAAATTCCCCATTGAAAGGATACGGATTGAAAATGATCGTTGTTTTCTATATCTCCAGCGTAATGTTGTTAAGACAATGCTGCTACAAGAGGTGCTCAAGAATGGTGTACATCCTAATGGATATGGTCAATTAGAAAAAGATCCACAAAAGCGAGTATGGCTTTGCTTTTCGAATCAAACTGCGCAAGAATCCAATGAATTGTCATTTTATAGAGCTAAACTTGTGGGTGATACATTAGTTAAAGTTTTACAGTACTCACATTGGACAAACGCTACAGAGAAAGAGGCAACTGAAGCCAACAAGGGGAAATGTGATAAAGTTTTGCAGCTAAATGTAACAAGCGTTGCTGGTAAACCTTTAGTGCCTCCTCCGGGTATAATTGCACCAGGCAAATTAAGTCATGCTACAATACGCTGCGGTCTTGTTATTGATCCTCTCACCGGAAAGTTGACAACTTTAAAAACTAGTGAGTACCTCAGGTAAATTTTTGCTAATACTTCAAAGAATTTGGATTTTATGTTTAATTATATATTTTAGTTGTCGTTCCAATGATATGTGTTTAATGGCCCTGCACAAATATGGGATACGAGCCAAAGATGATTCAAAGTTCCGAGCACTAATGGCACGCTTAGGTGCTGCTGCTGTCACTGTTGACTTATTGGAGGTACGTTTTTCCAGTCCTGTACAAATAATACGTAGTGGTAAAGGGAGCACTAAAGGTGAGTTACATTGGAGTATAGAGATTGAATAGTAAATTTAATTTTTACCAAACAGGTGCCGCATTCATTTTATATAATTCTGCTCGCATTGAATCATTACTTCGACGATTTGAGGAAAAAGTAGAAAACGAAGACTACGAACAACTACCGGCGGTCGATGATGTTGACTTCAATTTGCTTGACGAAGAGGTAGGTGTCAAGTAATCTAAAATCAAAACATTAATGGGGGGGGGGGGGGGGCGTATAATTCGTTCTGTGGCAATCTTTTGAAGACATCATCCCAAATTCAGAGTCGTAAATCGATCCAGGTTGTGCTTTACAGTTCCATTTTCAGAATATAGACAACTGTCGGAAAAATGATAGGATGAGTAAGCTGCCCTTGTTAGAAAACAATCCATGGGACAGCGTCTTCACGTGCAATGTGCAGCTTTTTCAATGTCAACATTTATCAATTTGTTTCCTTTATTAAAATGTCGCTAATTTAAATATGATAAATGTATACATTGCAGGAGGAGTGGCAACTAATATTTAGTTACATATTCGCATTTCCGAATTTAATCGAAAGCTGTCTGGACCAGATTGAAAAAGGCGCTTGTGGTCTACATACA
Organism: Eurosta solidaginis; assembly: GCF_040869045.1. Lineage (NCBI taxonomy): Eukaryota > Metazoa > Arthropoda > Insecta > Diptera > Tephritidae > Eurosta > Eurosta solidaginis. Next base: position 175,547,250 of record NC_090322.1, on the reverse strand, counting down.
ATTATCAGATTTCTTGGTGACTTAGTTTCCCTTTTTAGCGTCTATTATCGGCGCGTGCGTATTTTAACTGTAAGAACAAATATCATTCGAAAATAATCTGATAAGCCTGTTTTACTATTTATTGCTTTTGACTTTGCAGCAAGAGACCCGCAAACACCTAATGCCTTACGTATATGCCCGCATTTATTTGGTGAAAGCAGTACGAGAGGTGCTTAATCGAACCTTGGCTCTACTAGATGTCGAACCTGTTGATTTCATGTGACTTGCTTGTATATGTAAATGTCTATATAAGAAATTTAATATATTTCATCGGTGTATAACATATTCTCAATCACGAAACCCGGAAATACAAAATTCCAATTCACTTAATAGTCCGGTGAAATTATATAAAAAAGAAACGATACAGAAAGTTCCAATGAGCTGAAAATCACTAAAATGGTTTAAAATATAATTATAAATAAAATTTAGAAACTCCTCACCATTCCAGTATGTGGAAAAAATTGTATTAAGGTTAAAGGTAAAAAAAATTATTTTTCAATCGGCTGGCCAATTGCTTTGTAAGTGGTAATGAGTGTTTCTTTATCTTTTCCCCAAGTACTGCCAGCAAGAGTTTTGAGGATTTTACTACGGCTCTGGCTTTTCGGTAAAATTGCGGCTGCATGCTCAACAAAATGTAGATCCTGATCGAACATCACACCCAAGATTTTGGGGTGTAAGACAGTCGGTAGCGTAGTGCCATTGATGTGGATGTTAAAAATGGTCGACATTTGGGACAACCATGTAAATGAGGTCGCCGATGATTTACTCGGTCATAATGTCAGGTTTCGCGAGGTGACAAAACTGGAGAGATCAGGGTGGTTGTTGTTGTTGTAGCAATGTTTCGCCCCACCTAATAGCCGCGACCGATCACAAATTGTCACCCCAGCGGGTTAGGGGATCAGAATATACCCGCGGTAGGTATCCCTGTCGTAAGAGGCGACTAAAATACCAGATTCAATGGGCTGTGTAGCGCAACCCTTCAGGTTGCCAGCGCAATATATAGCTTCTCCAAACCCAATTGTCAACCTCACCTATCCGCGGCGAATCCTGTTTCACTAACAGATGAGGCTCTGGCGACCCCAAGCTCCTCATGGAACTTGGGAGTAGGGAGGGAGGGAATGGCCTGAAGGTTTAATGTGGCCACATAAATAGTTCCCGAGATGGTCGGGCTAGCACCTTAATGGTGCTATGGTACCGGAGCGTACCAGATTTGTATCCGGCAAAGTACCATCACATCGATAACACTCCCCAAAGCCTTCGGGGAGCAACCTTATCGCTACAACAACAACAACAACATCACAAATTGTCATCAATATCCTCTAACGGGAGTCCAAAAGAAAGTTGCTGTTTCGACAGGGGTGGACCATAATGAAAGGGGTGTTAGAGGCGTTGGTTCCACATTACAATTAAAGAGATGGGTGGTGTCATGTGGGGACACATTGCAAGCGGGGCATACATTTTGTATGTCGGGGTTGATTCTGGATATGTAAGAGTTTAACCTGTTACAGTATCCAGAACGAAGTTGAGCCAGATTGACTCGCGTTTCCCTGGGGAGTATGCGTTCCTCTTCCGCAAGTTTTGGGTACTGTTCCCCGAGTACTGGATTCACCGAGCAATTCCCGGCATAAAGGTCCGACGCCTGTTTGTGGAGTTCACCAAGGACCTGCTTGCGTATTTTTTGCTTCATACAGCTGAGATCTCAGGTGCCGAATTTCCTCAAAATGCTTACGGAGATGACTCCCTAAGTCCCTAGGCGGTGCTGGCTCATCAATCAGATGCCTGTTGGGATGCCCAGGTTTGTGGGTATTCAACAGGAACTGTTTGGTTAGCGTCTCATTTCTCTCCCTGATGGGAAGTATTCTCGCCTCATTATGTAGATGGTGTTCTGGGGACATAAGAAGACAGCCCGTGGCGGTTCTGAGCGCAGTATTTTGGCAGGCCTGTAGTTTCTTCCAGTGGGTAGTTTTTAGGCTTAGCGACATATACGGACCGCATAGCACGCAAACGGCTGGCCAATTGCTTTGTATGTGGTAATGAGCGTTTCTTTGTCTTTTCCCCAAGTACTGCCAGCAAGGGATTTGAGGTTTTTATTACGGCTCCGAATTTTCGGAACAATTGCGGCTGCGTGCTCACCAAAATGTAGATCCTGATCAAATGTCACACCCAAGATTTTGGGGTGTAGAACAGTCGGTAGCGTAGTGCCATCGACGTGGATGTTCAAATTGGTCGACATTTTGGACGTCCAAGTTGTAAATAGGGTCGCGGATGATTTAGTCGGTGATAATGCCAGGTTTCGCGAGGCGAAAAAACTGGAGAGATCAGGGAGGTAGTCGTTTATTGTGTTGCAAAGGTCATCGATCTGTGGGCTTGAGCCTGTGGCCATTATTGTGCAGTCATCGGCGTAGGAAATGATAATAACTTCGGGTGGCGAAGGTAGCTTTGCTATGTAGAAGTTAAACAAAAGTGGGGATAGCACATCACCCTGTGGCACCCCTTGTTTAATTCTTCTTGGCTTTGATGTTGCGTTTCTAAATTGCACTGATGCCTGCCGACCACCCAGATAATTTGCGGTCCACCTTTTAAGGCTTGGGTGAAGGTAGACCCTTCGAGGTCTTGCAGTAACGTACCATGGTTGACCGTATCAAAAGCTTTTGATAGTTTTGATTTAAACCGCAATTTATCTTGCCCCATTTAATTTGTAATCGCCATACTAGGCAAGAGTACGCCACGTGCATATCGCTCATTTGCTGCAACGTCGTCATAACTCAAAAAACACAATTTTCCAGGAGAGCCATTCAAACATTTTAACTGCCATATGTTGCGCATATAAAGGCATATTTTCATTTTTATAACACATGCTAAATTTTTAACTGATCACGAAGATTTTTTTATACATCATAGCTCATGATATTGGGTACGTTTATATGTTATTAACTCAAAAGTCATGTTTTTTGAGTTATGACGACGTTGCAGCAAATGAGCGATATGTACAACTGTATCTGTCTGTCATTGTAACTTAGACTTAAAATTTAATAAATATATATATATATATATATATATATTATAACTATACCTAGGAATATTGCATGAAATAAAACCTAGTCCCTTCATTTATACACCAGCGTAACCTCGAGACAACATCTGTCCCCTTTCTTAAGCTTTACTCTGTATTGAAAACACGTGTTTACTCGTGAAATTCGACTGCTGGGAATGTACAATACCTCACAGGTGGCGTGGAACCGTGTACATATTATGACGATCAAAGCTGTAACAACCTTGTTAGATCGTTATATTTCAGAAATGGTGGCTTGTATGATGTACAATTTTTGCACATTTATTTGTATGATAAAACCTACAGTTTACTGTAAATCGCGAAAAACTATTTTTTTTTACATTTGACATTGAATAAAATTTTTTCAACACATTGAAATATCGAGGAGTTTCTCAATTTTATATATGTATATTTATAGTCGATAAGTAACAAGCAAATATTCCTGAAGATGACGTCAAACTTAGGTCGAAATATCGACAACAATAAATTCAAATATTGTAAAAAATTAAAATCCTTTTTTGACCTTTTATTCATATTGTAACGAATTTTGGGGAATTCCGCTTATTCCAAACCTGCTGCTAACGTTCGTATCGCTAAATTGTTGAATAAATAACTCCAATATTCAATAATGCAAAATGGTCTTTATTAGACTACTTTGAGAGTACTTCACAATAACACTTATACTTCTCAACCAATAGCGTGCTTAAATCAAAACTGATGCATCAGCTTGCGCTGCTTTTATATTCTCGGTTTCCTCGTTCACCCATTTCTCCTAAGGTCTAGTAATTTCGCGAACTTCATCCTTGGTTACCAGCCATATACATGTATATTTGTAGTTTGTAGCCATATGCGTGTGTATATGTGAGTACTACTTCGGCTGTTGATTACATGTGTTTGTGAGTATCTCTCCGTTGCCTTGTATGTATATGCGTAAATGATGATTGATTTGTTTACGTACACAAGAGTGGCAGCTTGCTTTATTGTTGTTGTGCCTTTATTTGGTGATGTTAGTGTCACTTAGTGATGCTAATATTCGTCACAATATATTTGTGTGGCCTAGAGCTCGCATTAAAGGTTTTAATAAGCAACACATTTAAGGTCGGTAATACAAAAGAAACATAATTATATTTTAATTAATTTCACTGATTTTCAGCTTGTTGTGACTCTTTGCATAACCGAATATCTATATTGACATGACCAAATCACGACACGACCAAATCCCGACACGATCGACATTAAATCCCGCCAACATGTAAATTGGGATCCAGCACCAACTACGCGATCCACAGTATTTTTGTCAAAAATACCTATCTGCGTAGGCGGCTTTTGACCGAGCTTCAATAAAAGAACCCTTAGCCCATCCAACACGGACTACACGATCCACAGTATTTCTGCGCAAAACACCTATCGGCCTTGCTCATAATAACCCTTAACCGATCCAACAACGGTTACGCGATCTACAGTGCCTCTGCGTAGAACACCTTTTTGAGTAGGCGTTACGTGTATTAACGAAATTTTAGTAAATTTGTCTGGATTGATTGTGTGTTGTCGGTATTTAGAGTTGTCGGCATTTCGTTATAGGTGGGGTTTGTTATATCTGGATTGCGTCCTGTTGGATTTTATGAGATGCACCCATATTTCATAGAGACTTTTTTTTTTATATATATGCCACTTTTTTCTTTTATATATGCCACTCAGGCAGTGAAACAATTAGGAAAGGTTTCTGATCAAACTACACTCTTGACTCTGTCATGTATGTTTATTTTGATTGCTTGATTGATTGAAATAACGGTAGGTTTGAAAGTTGAAATGGGTGGCTGAATTACGCATTTAGAAATATTTTTATACTCACGAGTGTTTTGCACACAGAGTATATTAACTTTGATTGGATAACGGTTGGTGGTACAGGTATAAAGGAATCGAGATAGATATAGACTTCCATATATCAAAATCATCAGTATCGAAAAAAAAAAATGATTGAGCCATGTCCGTCCGTCCGTCCGTCCGTTAACACGATAATTTAAGTAAATATTGAGATATCTTCACCAAATTTGGTACGCGAGCTTATCTGGACCCAGAATATATTGGTATTGAAAATGAACGAAATGGAATGATAACCACGCCCACTTTTTATATATATAACATTTTGGAAAACACAAAAAACCTGATTATTTAGTGAATAATACACCTAAAATGTTGAAATTTGACGTGTGGACTGATATTGAGACTCTTGATAAAAATTTGGAAAAAAATTTTAAAATGGGCGCGGCACCGCCCACTTGTGATAAAATAAATTTTACAAATATTATTAATCATAAATCAAAAATCGTTAAACCTATCGTAACAAAATTCGGCAGAGAAGTTGCCTTTACTATAAGGAATGCTATGAAGAAAAAATTGACAAGTCGGCTAACGTGGTCCCACTTTTATATAAACGATTTTTAAAAGGGTCGTGGACGAATAAAATAAGCTCTATCTTTGCAAAAAAGAGCTTTATATCAATTGTATTTCTTTTCCCAAGTGGATTTATAACAGTAAATAGGAAAAACTTCAAATTTTAAAAAATGGGCGTGGCACCGCCCCTTTTATGACTAAGCAATTTTCTATGTTTCGGGAGCCATAACTCGAAGAAAAATTAACGGATCGTAATAAAATTGGGTACACAGATTTTCCTTATTTGTAGTAAAAATGGACGGGATCGGTTAAAGACCACGGCAACTTAGATATAAAACAAGTTTAAAAAAGTCGTAGACTGGAATATTAAGCTATAACTTAGCAAAAAATAGTTTTGAATCAATGATATTTCATTTATCAAGTTTTACTGTAAGAGGAAATGGGGAGACATTTTTTTTTTAAACGGGCGGTGCCACGTGTTATGTAGAAAAGTAATTTATCTGAAATGAAATGTACAATTGAAGCTCACGCTGAGTATATAATGTCCGGTTACACCCGAACTTAGACACCTTTACTTTTTTATTTTGAATTAATTACGTACATATGTATGTACAGGTATGAAAAATATGCTTAATATTAAAACTATTTTAATACATTTATACATATTTTCATTAAATAATAATTCCATAAATTTATAAAGTACTGGTATCTTCGGGGGGTCGAAAATTCGACCAATTTCTTAAATAAGGGATATCCAAATCAAAGCATTTTAGATATTTTTATACATGGACATAACAATTTTTCTTTATTCGAGATGTGTCACAGTCCCTTGTGCATAATTTCACCAACCACGCGTTTTTTTTGTATGTCAGCCCTTTGTTCAAAATTTTCAACCTACGCACTGATGATGCGATTATATTGAAATCGGCGAATAACTTATTAAAATGTGGTTAATCATGCGAATGGGCTAAACCAAAATGCAGTTGAAACATATTTGCGATTTTGAGTTTTCGCTGAGAAGCTTTTCATGGCAGAAATACACTCTTATTGCTTGTCAAATAACCGCCGAGGGCGACCCCGCGGGGTTCAAGGGGTTGTGTAGCGCAATATATAGCTTCTCCAACCCAATTGTCAACCTCACCTTCGAGCGGCGAATCCCGTTTCACTAACAGACGAGGCTCTGGCGACCCCAAGCTCCTCATGGAAGTTGGGGGTGGGGAGGGAGGGATGGCCTGAAGGTTCAATGTGGCCATATAAATCATTCCCGAAATGGTCGGGCCAGCACCTTAATGGTGCTGTATTACCGGAGCGTATCGGATCTGTATCCGACAAAGGACCATCACATCGATAACACTCCCCAAAGCCTTCGGGGAGTAACCTAATCGCTACAACAACAACAGCCGACCCCGCTTGGAAACATTTTTTTCTAAAAAAACTTGTTTCTAAAATGTTGACATTGCTTTGCGCGGTGTGGTAGCACGCACGGAGACCATGGCTGACAAAAACCTATTTTTCGTGTAAAGCATATGAAGTAAACTCGTCATAAAGGATTTCTACTTTGTGTGTGGTTAATATTTGAGCTTACTTTTTTACCTGTTTGATGCTTTATCAAACTGCATCAAAAACTCATTTTTGCAGGTTTAGACTCCAAACCGACGATATTATAATAGAATTCTATGAGTGCAAGACTTCCCTTATAAGTAATGTCCAGCACCACACCCCTATTTTCAATCTACCCCCAATTTCGTTAAAACTTTGTTATTATCAATGTTGTATGGATAAATCCGTACAGGGAATATACTGTAACGAATTTAGTGAAACTCCACTTATTTTACACCTTCTGCAAACGTTCGAATCGCTAAATTGTCGAATAAATAACTCCAATATTAAGTAATGCAAAATGGTCTTTATTAGACTACTTTGAGTGTACTTCACAATAACTCTTGCTTCACAACTCATTGTGTGTTTAAATCAAACTGATTCCTGACTACTCAGCTTTCGCTGCTTTTATACTCTCTGTTTTCTCGTTAATCCATTTCTCTTAAGGTCTAGTAACTTCGCGAACTCCATGCATGGTTACCAGCCACATATATAGAGATGTATATTTTTAGTTTATAGTCTCTCGCATAGCCATATGCGTGTGTATATGTGAGTACTACTTCGGCTGATGATTACATGTGTTTGCGAATATCTCTTCGTTGCCTTGTATGTACATATGTGTGTAAATGATGATTGATTTGTTTACGTACCAATAGTGGCAACTTACTTTATTGTTGTTGTGCCTTTGATTACTTAGTATCAGATTAGTGATGTGAGAATCACTTAGTGATACTAATATTCGTCACAATACGATATGGTAATAAATATTGCATGGGAGGTGCCACACACCCTTCAAGACCTCATTCGAAGCTCAGGTTTAGTCTAAAATAAAAAAAATAGGGGGTGGACCACCCTTACCATTTTGTCGTATAAAAATTAGATAACATCCGATTCACAGACCTACTCCATATATTCAATCGACCGAGCCGTTTCGAAGGAGTTCAAATAACTCAGAGAAAAACGCCGTTCTAAAATGCAGCACCACCGGACTCAGTTCAAGCTTTTCATGTTCTTACGTTTTTGTTCTTGAAAAACGAATGCCCTGTTCTAAAAACAACAACCTTGTTCTTCAACTCACACCATTTTCTTGAAAAGAGAACGGCTGGTCTTAAAATATGAAAAAATGTTCTATTAATGAGAACAATGTTCTTAAATTAAGTTCAAGAAAAAAGAAACGGTACAATTCGTGTGCACTGCAATATTAAACACAACATTTGGCACAAGCTATCAAGCAGTAGTAGTAGCCCAGCGGCTATGAGGTTGCTGTTGCGATCGTATGGCGCGAATTCGATCACCATCAAACTCTGAAGTTTTTTAGAACAATTTTTTTATGTTCTATTTTTTTAACTCTTATTTTTCGTTCAGTTCCATTCACATATGCACAGGTAATTCTCAAACTTGTTATGAAATGTTTTAAGTATATATTCAGATTGCATCAATAAAAAAGAAGAATTTCTCAATAAGAGAAATATATGGAAAAATGCCCATTAAGCGTTTTTTCATCTTCTGGATTTCAAAAAATTTATAAATGGGTCACTTAGAAAAATTACCTTCCCACTCCCCCCAAAGATCAAGCACAAACCGTTCTTGAATTGAGACCGAAAAATGTTAAATCGACCACAAATCGTTCTCGAAGCGTGAGAACGAAAAATCTTAAATCAGGCCCAAGTAGTGCTTGAAATGAGTACAGAAGGTTCACACATCAATACCAAACTGGTCGTAAAATACGAACGGTGTGCTTGGAAAAACTGTTCTTAAAACAAACCCATCGGTCACGAGTCAAGAAAAAACGTACTTAACAGACTTTTGTCAATGAATGTTCTTAATTTTGAACTTGTTTCGCTCGTTTTAGAACGGTTTTTTCTCTGAGTTCACAAACACCCGAACACAAACTTCCTGAAGATGACGTCAAACTTAAGTCGAAATATCGACAACAATAAATTCAAATATTGTAAAAAATTAAAATCCTTTTTTGACCTTTTATTCATATTGTAACGAATTTTGGGGAATTTCGCTTATTCCAAACCTGCTGCTAACGTTCGTATCGCTAAATTGTTGAATAAATAACTCCAATATTCAATAATGCAAAATGGTCTTTATTAGACTACTTTGAGAGTACTTCACAATAACACTTATACTTCTCAACCAATAGCGTGCTTAAATCAAAACTGATGCATCAGCTTGCGCTGCTTTTATATTCTCGGTTTCCTCGTTCACCCATTTCTCCTAAGGTCTAGTAATTTCGCGTAATTCATCCTTGGTTACCAGCCATATACATGTATATTTGTAGTTTGTAGCCATATGCGTGTGTATATGTGAGTACTACTTCGGCTGTTGATTACATGTGTTTGTGAGTATCTCTCCGTTGCCTTGTATGTATATGCGTAAATGATGATTGATTTGTTTACGTACACAAGAGTGGCAGCTTGCTTTATTGTTGTTGTGCCTTTATTTGGTGATGTTAGTATCACTTAGTGATGCTAATATTCGTCACAATATATTTGTGTGGCCTAGAGCTCGCATTAAAGGTTTTAATAAGCAACACATTTAAGGTCGGTAATACAAAAGAAACATAATTATATTTTAATTAATTTCACTGATTTTCAGCTTGTTGTGACTCTTTGCATAACCGAATATCTATATTGACATGACCAAATCACGACACGACCAAATCCCGACACGATCGACATTAAATCCCGCCAACATGTAAATTGGGATCCAACACCAACTACGCGATCCACAGTATTTTTGTGAAAAATACCTATCTGCGTAGGCGGCTTTTGACCGAGCTTCAATAAAAGAACCCTTAGCCCATCCAACACGGACTACACGATCCACAGTATTTCTGCGCAAAACACCTATCGGCCTTGCTCATAATAACCCTTAACCGATCCAACAACGGTTACGCGATCTACAGTGCCTCTGCGTAGAACACCGTTTTGAGTAGGCGTTACGTGTATTAACGAAATTTTAGTAAATTTGTCTGGATTGATTGTGTGTTGTCGGTATTTAGAGTTGTCGGCATTTCGTTATAGGTGGGGTTTGTTATATCTGGATTGCGTCCTGTTGGTTTTTATGAGATGCACCCATATTTCATAGAGACTTTTTTTTTTATATATATGCCACTTTTTTCTTTTATATATGCCACTCAGGCAGTGAAACAATTAGGAAAGGTTTCTGATCAAACTACACTCTTGACTCTGTCATGTATGTTTATTTTGATTGCTTGATTGATTGAAATAACGGTAGGTTTGAAAGTTGAAATGGGTGGCTGAATTACGCATTTAGAAATATTTTTATACTCACGAGTGTTTTGCACACAGAGTATATTAACTTTGATTGGATAACGGTTGGTGGTACAGGTATAAAGGAATCGAGATAGATATAGACTTCCATATATCAAAATCATCAGTATCGAAAAAAAAATGATTGAGCCATGTCCGTCCGTCCGTCCGTCCGTTAACACGATAATTTAAGTAAATATTGAGATATCTTCACCAAATTTGGTACGCGAGCTTATCTGGACCCAGAATATATTGGTATTGAAAATGAACGAAATGGGATGATAACCACGCCCACTTTTTATATATATAACATTTTGGAAAACACAAAAAACCTGATTATTTAGTGAATAATACACCTAAAATGTTGAAATTTGACGTGTGGACTGATATTGAGACTCTTGATAAAAATTTGGAAAACAATTTTAAAATGGGCGGGGCACCGCCCACTTGTGATAAAATAAATTTTACAAATATTATTAATCATAAATCAAAAATCGTTAAACCTATCGTAACAAAATTCGGCAGAGAAGTTGCCCTTTACTATAAGGAATGCTATGAAGAAAAAATTGACAAATCGGTTAACGTGGTCCCACTTTTATATAAAAGATTTTTAAAAGGGTCGTGGACGAATAAAATAAGCTCTATCTTTGCAAAAAAGAGCTTTATATCAATTGTATTTCTTTTCCCAAGTGGATTTATAACAGTAAATAGGAAAAACTTCAAATTTTAAAAAATGGGCGTGGCACCGCCCCTTTTATGACTAAGCAATTTTCTATGTTTCGGGAGCCATAACTCGAAGAAAAATTAACGGATCGTAATAAAATTGGGTACATAGATTTTCCTTATAGGTACACAGATTTTCCTTATTTGTAGTAAAAATGGACGGGATCGGTTAAAGACCACGGCAACTTAGATATAAAACAAGTTTAAAAAAGTCGTAGACTGGAATATTAAGCTATAACTTAGCAAAAAATAGTTTTGAATCAATGATATTTCATTTATCAAGTTTTACTGTAAGAGGAAATGGGGAGACATTTTTTTTTAAACGGGCGGTGCCACGTGTTATGTAGAAAAGTAATTTATCTGAAATGAAATGTACAATTGAAGCTCACGCTGAGTATATAATGTTCGGTTACACCCGAACTTAGACACCTTTACTTTTTTATTTTGAATTAATTACGTACATATGTATGTACAGGTATGAAAAATATGCTTAATATTAAAACTATTTTAATACATTTATACATATTTTCATTAAATAATAATTTCATAAATTTATAAAGTACTGGTATCTTCGGGGGGTCGAAAATTCGACCAATTTCTTAAATAAGGGATATCCAAATCAAAGCATTTTAGATATTTTTATACATGGACATAACAATTTTTCTTTATTCGAGATGTGTCACAGTCCCTTGTGCATAATTTCACCAACCACGCGTTTTTTTTGTATGTCAGCCCTTTGTTCAAAATTTTCAACCTACGCACTGATGATGCGATTATATTGAAATCGGCGAATAACTTATTAAAATGTGGTTAATCATGCGAATGGGCTAAACCAAAATGCAGTTGAAACATATTTGCGATTTTGAGTTTTCGCTGAGAAGCTTTTCATGGCAGAAATACACTGCTTGTCAAATAACCGCCGAGGGCCGACCCCGCTTGGAAAAATTTTTTTCTAAAAAAACTTGTTTCTAAAATGTTGACATTGCTTTGCGCGGTGTGGTAGCACGCACGGCGACCATGGCTGACAAAAACCTATTTTTCGTGTAAAGTATATGAAGTAAACTCGTCATAAAGGATTTCTACTTTGTGTGTGGTTAATATTTGAGCTTAATTTTTTACCTGTTTGATGCTTTATCAAACTGCATCAAAAACTCATTTTTGCAGGTTTAGACTCCAAACCGACGATATGATAATAGAATTCTATGAGTGCAAGACTTCCTTTATAAGTAATGTCCAGCACCACACCCCTATTTTCAATCTACCCCCAATTTCGTTAGAACTTTGTTATTATCAATGTTGTATGGATAAATCGGTACAGGGAATATACTGTAACGAATTTAGTGAAACTCCACTTATTTTACACCTTCTGCAAACGTTCGAATCGCTAAATTGTCGAATAAATAACTCCAATATTAAGTAATGCAAAATGGTCTTTATTAGACTACTTTGAGTGTACTTCACAATAACTCTTGCTTCACAACTCATTGTGTGTTTAAATCAAACTAATTCCTGACTACTCAGCTTTCGCTGCTTTTATACTCTCTGTTTTCTCGTTAATCCATTTCTCCTAAGGTCTAGTAACTTCGCGAACTCCATGCATGGTTACCAGCCATATATGTAGATGTATATTTGTAGTTTATAGTCTCTCGCATAGCCATATGCGTGTGTATATGTGAGTACTACTTCGGCTGATGATTACATGTGTTTGCGAATATCTCTTCGTTGCCTTGTATGTACATATGTGTGTAAATGATGATTGATTTGTTTACGTACCAATAGTGGCAACTTACTTTATTGTTGTTGTGCCTTTGATTACTTAGTATCAGATTAGTGATGTGAGAATCACTTAGTGATACTAATATTCGTCACAATACGATATGGTAATAAAAATTGCATGGGAGGTGCCACACACCCTTCAAGACCTCATTCGAAGCTCAGGTTTAGTCTAAAATAAAAAAAATAGGGGGTGGACCACCCTTACCATTTTGTCGTATAAAAATTAGATAACATCCGATTCACAGACCTACTCCATATATTCAATCGACCGAGCCGTTTCGAAGGAGTTCAACCACACTCAGAGAAAAACGCCGTTCTAAAATGCAGCACCACCGGACTCAGTTCAAGCTTTTCATGTTCTTACGATTTTGTTCTTGAAAAACGAACGCCCTGTTCTAAAAACAACAACCTTGTTCTTCAACTCACACCATTTTCTTGAAAAGAGAACGGCTGGTCTTAAAATATGAAAAAATGTTCTATTAATGAGAACAATGTTCTTAAATTAAGTTCAAGAAAAAAGAAACGGTACAATTCGTGTGCACTGCAATAGTAAACACAACATTTGGCACAAGCTATCAAGCAGTAGTAGTAGCCCAGCGGCTATGAGGTTGCTGTTGCGATCGTATGGCGCGAATTCGATCACCATCAAACTCTGAAGTTTTTTAGAACAATTTTTTTATGTTCTATTTTTTTAACTGTTATTTTTCGTTCAGTTCCATTCACATATGCACAGGTAATTCTCAAACTTGTTATGAAATGTTTTAAGTATATATTCAGATTGCATCAATAAAAAAGAAGAATTTCTCAATAAGAGAAATATAGGGAAAAATGCCCATTAAGCGTTTTTTCATCTTCTGGATTTCAAAAAATTTATAAATGGGTCCTACTTAGAAAAATTACCTTCCCACTCCCCCCAAAGATCAAGCACAAACCGTTCTTGAATTGAGACCGAAAAATGTTAAATCGACCACAAATCGTTCTCGAAGCGTGAGAACGAAAAATCTTAAATCAAGCCCAAGTAGTGCTTGAAATGAGTACAGAAGGTTCACACATCAATACCAAACTGGTCGTAAAATACGAACGGTGTGCTTGGAAAAACTGTTCTTAAAACAAGCCCATCGGTCACGAGTCAAGAAAAAACGTACTTAACAGACTTTTGTCAACGAATGTTCTTAATTTTGAACTTGTTTCGCTCGTTTTAGAACGATTTTTTCTCTGAGTTCCCAAACACTGTGATACGAGAATTTTATATATAAGATATCGCACACTAACTACAAAAGAGTCACAACTTGAAAAATGTAAATGTTCAGGAGAGAAGAAAAACGGCTTATGTGAAAACGTCTGTAATGTTATACTGAAATCCAGTTTTACAAAGAAGGAGACCTTTATTATAAAATGAATTGACGAAATTTTTTTGTAATTATTTGTTTACGGACGAAATATATAGCAATTTTGAATTATGACTATTTATGACAATTATATATGACAATTATTTCATAAAAAAAGGCACATTTAACAATAATACAAGCAAATTTACTTACTATTTACGTATAAAAAGACACAATTTTAATTAATACACAACAAAGTTAAAACTATTTTGCAACAAGATAGTCAGAATTTAAAATAAACGCTTTAAGGGCCAATAAACGGTGACTTATAACCATAAAACCATAACCAGATAAAACAGCTGATCGAACCTACCTTATGGAAATCAATGTAATCGATTAATGCTGCCATTAACCCTAACGCCATAATCGTAACCATACCCATATCCATAACCATCTCCAATGTGATCAATTAATGGTGCCTTAACCTAAAAATCATGAAAATTTCATAAAAATTAAGAAAACGCCAAAAATTACAAACATATTGCACAAAAAATAAGTCTCTTCATCATAACGTTTCCAAAACAATGAATAAAATCTATAAAAAGTTAATAAATTCACCAACTCAAATATTTATAGGTTATGGATATGGCGAAAAACCAAAAACCAATTGGTTGGCTTTGGTATGGTTATGGCGTTAAGGGCGAATTAATAGTGACTTATAACCATAAAGCCATAACCAGATAAAACAGCTGATCACACGTACCTTATGGAAATCAATGTAATCGAGTTAGCGTTATGGTATGGCACCATTAATCGATTACATTGATTTCCATAAGATAGGTTCGATCAGCTGTTTTATCTGGTTATGGCTTTATGGTTATAAGTCACCATTAATTCGCCCTTTAGCGTTATGGTATGGCACCATTAATCGATTACATTGATTTCCATAAGGTAGGTTGGATCAGCTGTTTTATCTGGTTATGGTGATATGGTTATAAGTCACCATTAATTGGCCCTTAAGGAAATTTAATTAGTCCTTTATGCGTAAAAAATTTGTTCACTTGTTTTTAAGCACATTGACACAGCTAAAAATAGTACTCATTAGTTGATACAGCGCAAGCGATGCAATCAACACCAAAATTGGCATAACGGTAATTTTCCAGTTAAAGAAGAAAATAATGACAACGAAATTTAAGGGGCACTTAGAGATGTGTAATGTGAATTGGTTTATGGAAAAAACAGATTTTGAAAAATTTTAAGTTATGACTCTTTTGTAGTTAGTGTGCGATATGTACAATACAACATATATGTTTCCTTTATTTTACAAGTATACATTACCGTACCCTTTATGCTCTATGTACTGATTAAATTTCTATTTGAAATTATTATTGTATCCGCTATCATATTGCTATTAATCTATTTCACTCAGATCTGGATTCGCTTAGTATAATGATTTTTTATTATCAGTATAATGTACATAATAACCTAACGGAATTAATAATAGGCCCTTTCCACCTAATGCCTTATAACAGAGACAGACAAAAAAGATTTTTCAATATAGATATTCAAGGATTGATGAAAGCTTTTGGGAACTCTGAAATTAAGAAAACTCTCTTTCATATGGGCTCCTTTGGAAGCTTATCAAAACTCACTTCAGCTCCGTTTCCTATTAAAATCTATAATGAAATTAATGTTCTCTTGATTATTATAAAATAATTCCTCCATTAAACGTGTACTCCCCAATGAGTTTGCCTTCGTTCCTAAACACATATTGTACTGTGGAGCATCAAGCTTGACATCACAACTAATATCATGGAACATATGCACCAAAGTAGGATCTGGTGCGCGGAATATACTTAAACGTCTCATATTTTGTGCTGCATCATTATACTGTCTCGGTACTTCGGCAGTATTGACTAGAAAATCATTTCGACGATTACCAACTTTAACAATTTTATCTAAAAACTTTACATCTTCCAAACCCCATCCGGTGATATCTTTATCAAAGCCATTTATATCCTTATCAAGTATATCCGATTTGTAAATAGCACAAATGCCATAACCAAACTGACGAAAATAACCAGATTCATTGCTGATCTCCTCCGCTGGTGTAAATGCTTCCACGGTGGTTTCTTTGTCACGTTCACTTCGTCTCTTTGGATCATATTGGCTAAATACAATTGGCAAATATACTTGACGCCCTTGCAAAGTGTTGAGTCGTATACGTTGTAAAGTTTCCAATTCGAATACCATATCCACATCAATAAAAAGGATTATATCACCATTTTGTATGTACGATGAACGTGCGGCTACATCTAATGCCACGCCCCTTGAAAATTCTTCATTTCGTTGTATATAATTGATGTGTTGGTAAATGTGACGTTGCCGCAGTTCGAGTAGCAGTTGTAAGTGGCCTTGCACATTTGATATGTCACCAAAGATTACTACAAGCAAGTCGCATTTGGTATCCTGCTTAATTGCTACTCGTTCGTAGGTTTCCATGAAACGTTTAAATGTAGCATAACGGTCGGCGATGGGTAGTACAAATACAATTCTTGCATTTTCAGTCGTACTGTCGAAGAGATCATTGGCTGCTGGTAAGCCTGGCAATGTAAGGTGTCGGGATATTCGTTCCATGCCAGTGCGGAGAATGTGTTTGAAGAAACCTGATATAAGAAGAAAGAAATACTGATATATTGTGGCGAATGTTGACATCACTAAGCTGTTAGTTAGTAAGTAATCACGCAACAATAAAAACATGAAGCAGCCACTCGTATATACATGTACACATTAAAGCTAGCAACACTTTTGTACAAGCTAACGAAGAGATCTCTCACACACACACATGTGGTCATCAGCCGAAGTAGTTGCTCACACATACACACGCATATGACTATGAGAAATGCACAAACTACAAATATACATGTACCAAGCAGGAGATTCTAGAAGGTGAAACGTCTAGACCTTTGGAGAAATATGCAGACGAGGCAACAGAGAGTATAAAAGCAGCGCAAGCTGAGGAATCAGTAATCAGTTTTGATTTAAGCACGCTATTGGTTGTGAAGTATAATTATGAAGTACTACTCCCAAAGTAAGCTAAATAAAGACCAGTTTGCAATACGGAATATTGGAGTGATTTATTCAACAGTTTAGCGACTCTAACAGTAAAAGAAGGTGTCAAACAAGCGCAATTTCCCTAAATTCGTTACAATATATATTCACAGTGTAATGTTAGTCTAATACATTCGTGGGGAGATGCTTTACACACTTGAGACCAGCTACACCATAACACGGCCACCTTCACGAGAATACTTATTTAACTTGTCTCATGTTCTAGTTCAAGAGGGTGAAGCTATTAGTGGGAATATGAAAATACCTTATTTCGGGTTTCGGGATTAATGGTAGGATTCTATGACCATAGCGCCAGGTACAAAATCAAAATGGTCTTTCTAGATTGTCGTTTCATTTCACATGTTCCTTCGTTATTCACAATATCTCTGTTATTCCCAGTAGCTCCGTTATTCAATAATATTTAAATTCCGTTATTTCTCGAAATGTTATTTTTTTGGTTTTTAAATGGCACCACGCCAGGCACAAAATCAATAGCAATTTGGTTTTTAAATGGCACCACGCCAGGCACAAAATAAGCAATATGTATTTCAAAACTATTTTTTACACTGATTCCTGTTAGGACTGCAAAAACAGGTCAGGGAAGCATTGCATCTCCCAACTCCGCCAAAACGCCAGAAGGAAACACAAAGCCGCAGCTATTACGTGGGGCAAAGCACTGCTACAACAACAACAACAAAGCCAACCTTGAGGCCTATTTAAATTTTCAGCTCAACCAAAAAAGCCCGACAAATTGCAGTTGAGCCGAGGATGACACTGCACGATCACTCCGGCGAACTGACTAGAAAGGAATGATATGAAAATACCGCTTGCTATTTCTACATGGGTAGTCCCCACGGCAAGCGTTGGACTGTACTTCCTGGGTCTCCAATGGTGCACCTCTCTATGGTGACTGGAGTGTTTATAGAGTAGTGCTCGATGAGTGTCCAACCCCAACCCCAGCTGTGTTAGATGAACGAGAGAAAACAAAGTCAGCCTAGATATCAATTTCTTCTTTTGAAAGCACTTGCCAACAAGTGTTACTTTGGACTTATCTCATCATACCTGCCCTGATGTATGGCTAGAAGAGGATGGGATGGTGCTTGGTGTGTTCCAGAGAACAGTTTTCCGGAGATTTTCGGTTTTGTATGTGATGCCGACGGTGAAGTTTTTATGTCGAGCTGTACGAGCTCTACGCTGATATGCTCATAGTGCAACGAATAAAAGCCCAAAGGCATCGATAGCTAGGTCATGTTATTCGAATGTATGAAGACGCTTCGGCTCAGAAAGTATTCTTATCGGCACCCATAATTGAAAACAGAGCGACCTCCACTGAGTTGGAGATGCAAGTGGAGGGAGGACAAGAATATTCAGGTATTTCGCTTTTTAGTTTTCGCTCACGAGGCGGGTTGTGCCAAATTAGTGATAAGCATCTCTGCTGACATTTAAGTAGATTTTCGCATCCTTAAGACAACACTGACATCGAGCCTGGCTAAGTATCTCGAAGCTGGAGCCAAATGCATGTAGAGCCCACGTACCGTTTCTTTAATGTGAGCATCATCTACTGTAATTCGCAGGAGAACGAGATAGAGAACTAGCTTTTCCTCCATGCGTCGCTTTTTAGAGTTTCAGGGGAAAGATTTTGGGCATTTGGAGCGTATAAAGAATCATATCACTCAACACTGCTTGAACGAGGCTATGTGTTGGAGAGGTCTAAGTTGCTCACACTCTCCGTCTTTCTGAAGGCGGCTACAAGAAAGATAAATAGATTAACTGCGATAATATTGATGTCGATGCAGCTTGAATGGGACTGTAGCACAATGAATTCTGTCACGCTGCAAACTTCTGGAAAATAGAAAAAATTCCATGGATAATCTTTCTTCGAGAGCTTCGCAAAACAGAAAGTTAGCAGGTCTCGGGAGCTGGTCGCGAATTTAGGCTGAAGGGGATGGATAAATTTAAATTATCGACGTTTTTCATTGCAGCGCTAATCTTCAAAAACAAACCAATCATAATTATTTTGACTTGACTCTCTGAGCCAGTATCTTTGCTACG
This sequence comes from Eurosta solidaginis, assembly GCF_040869045.1. Taxonomy (NCBI): domain Eukaryota; kingdom Metazoa; phylum Arthropoda; class Insecta; order Diptera; family Tephritidae; genus Eurosta; species Eurosta solidaginis. The sequence goes on along the minus strand of NC_090322.1, from coordinate 175,527,892 downwards.
CTATAACTAATTTTATGAACTTACTTTTTTGCAGAGTAACATTGTAGAAATCCTCATCAAACTCTTTAACAAAAGTACCCGTAAAAGCACGCTGCACATACAAATGCCGACGCACCGGTACTGTCATCTTTTTGCCTCGATATCTTTTATAGATTAACAATAAGTCCAGTATCAAATCTTGTCCATGCAATGAATTTAACCTGTTATAACCATAAAGTAGCTCACGGAATTCAATAACGCGTCCTCTTTGCCGGGAATAATTGTTTATATTCTCCATCACCTCGGTTATGACATCTTCAAGACCCTCACGCAGCGCCGAATCGATTTTATGCTTCGGGTTTGCATTTTCACTTGAGTAAAGGCTACGTGCAATGAAGGACCATTCAAGAAGCTCGGCTGTTGATGTGGGTGTAAATTTCTTCAAATCGGGACTAATGCCTATAGGATGAGGAAGCATTTACGAATGCTACGAGATACGTAAGAATATAGATTAGGTCGAAACTTACCCAAAATACTGTGGTCCTCATAGTGCTGTTCACTATTTGTCTTTTCGGGTATTAATTCGATTCCAGGCACTAAATACCTACTATCACTAGGTATTTCTAAAAAGTTTGCCATGCGTTTTATATCACGATGCAGCTCGAGAGATTCTTGCCGCATTTCCTCTGCTTTGAGGCCCTTCAAATAGAAAATATTGGTTAGATCTCAATAAAATGGTGTTAATGTACAGTTAGAAGTAACACAGCGTACCTGTACGAATGAATGTAGACGATACATTAAGGGCGCTTGCTTGATGGGATGAAGGGAGATCGCGTTGTGAATTTCTTTACGTTTCAATTTGCCAGTAAATGCATACGGCCCGCTTGAGTTGTGCCTTAGGATGTATTGCATCTAGGAAAAGGAGGAAATGCAAAGACTAGTTTTGTTTAACGTAATCGGCCCATATATCACACTAGAAAAGGCTACCTTTCGACTGCTAAAGAGAACAGCACCTTATCCCAGCTGCCAGTTCTAGAATACCCTAACTCATAATACTTTTCAAAAATGCCCTATCTCAGAATTTGTAGGATATTTGAACCCAAAAAAGGCTCTCTATCTGAGAGCAAACATTGTGTGCGAATCAGCCAGCTAAAGGCACGAAACGATTTTAGAATATATGGAAACGGGAAAAGTAAACGGCATTGAAACTCAGTTATCGTCTGACATGGACTGTCAGTTTTTTACTAATTTTTTACTAATATAAAATACCCTTCTAGGAAGGAAAAGGGGGAGAGCTTAAACGGTGATAGGGAATTTACAATCCACACTAAAGACTCAATAGTAGCTAATCTGTCCAGCTTTTTAACTATTGCAGTGTCTTCCGCTGCCAAGTTTATGCCATGCGACAACAGTGAAATTCCTCCAGGATAATATGCCTGTTGATAACCTCAAAGGTACGGGAGTTGAATTTGATCAAAATGGTTAGGAAAGGCTCTGAAATGAACATAAACGAGGCAAACAACTCAGGATGATGCGTATTATTACCTTCTCTTGTAGATTCACCTTTTGCGGCTAATACCTGTAGCGGGTTGTCAGTACGGCTAGAAATGCTTCTGCTGCTCTGATGCGGTGGTTGCGAGAATACTTTAATTCTTAACAACAAATAACTTTATTAATTAAAATTAAGGTACTCAAAAATATTGGCAAGTATTAGCAAAAGCAATTATTCGATAGCGAGCGGTATATATAAGAAAAGTGGACTGTATGCCAGAATGTAAGAAAAAGAATTGTGAACAAAAGGAATAGAGATAATGCAAATGTCAATACATACAGGATGGCATGATTTTGCATTAACCCTTGTAATAATAAATAAATATGTCTTATGGTTGAAAATTCGAACTCAACATACCGCCGCCTTTGAACTATATACATACGTATAATACGTCCAACTTTACGTATAATACGTTCAACTTTAAATTACATTTGATTTTACATTTCTTATGTTTACAAAATAGAAAAATAAACTTAACAGAATTTAATCATATAAAAAAAGGTTTAACAGAATTAGATTATTATGTTCAGATTCGACTGTTAACAAAAAAAAAAAAATATTTAAAATATAAAAAATGTGAGCAATTTTAACATGGTTAAAAAATGTGTCTTCATGATTCTTCGTTCTCGCAAAATAAATCACCTTTCGTAGGTAGAAGGCATATTTACGTAATCGGCCGTTTGAATTCGCCATTAGGAGTCTTTACCGTGACGACCCTTGTGCGACCGTCAGCTCCCGGATGACATCGAACTACCCTCGGTAGTGTCCACTTTTTGAGAGGGGTAGGTTCGTCGAATACAGCCACAACACATCCATCTTCAAAGTTACGCGTCGGTCTAAACCACTTGGTGCGGCGTTGTAAACTCACGAGATACTCGTCTCTCCAACGACGCCAGAAATGCTGTATTATGGATGATATCAACTGCCACCGTTGCCGGAGATTTCCCCGGAACCCTTGACTCTCAGGTTCCGGGATAGACTTAAGCGGTTCGCCGATAATAAAGTGCCCCGGTGTTAGAGCTTCGAGGTCGAGTGCATTCGTAGAAACCTCGCACAATGGACGGGAGTTTACGCAAGCTTCCACTTCCGTTAATATAGTGCTGAATTCCTCGTAAGACAAGAGGGTTTCACCTAAAACGCGTTTCAGATGGTACTTGATCCGTTTTATACCGGTTTCCCAGTATCCACCCATGTGAGGCGCGGTCGGTGGATTGAAGCGCCATTCTATGTTCGAATCAGCGAAGAAATTCTGCAGCGTATCGTCTTCCATACATTTTTCGTACATGACACGAAGCTGCGAATGAAAGATGATGCTCCGGCCAAGAAAGTGTTTCTATCGGAACCCGCCTATGGAAGCAGAGGTAGAGGGCGGCCCCCACTCCGTTGGAAGGACCAGGTGGAAAACGATTTAAACTCCCTTGGTGTGACCAATTGGCGCCGGTTGGCGGAGCGAAGGAGCGACTGGCGCGCCTTGTTGGACGGCCATAACCGTTTAGACGGTTAAGCGCCAATTAAGTAAGTAAGTAAGACACGAAGCTCCTTCTCGGCTCCGACGAAATTCGTGCCATTATCGGAAAACATGGTCTTGCAGTATCCTCTACGATTAATAAAACGTTTGAACGCGTTGAGGAATGCAGGGGTCGACAGATCTCCTACGAACTCCAGATGCATCGCACCCGTGCACATACAAATAAAAGAACAAATATATCCCTTAATGGATTTCGCTCCTCTTCCATGGGTAAACTTATACGAATAGGGACCGGCGAAGTCGACCGCAGTGCGTGTGAAGCAGCGAGAGTAAGTCGTACGAAACGCTGGAAGGTCACCCATGGACTGTTTGGAGGCGTTGCGATTGATTCAAGTGCACTTAACACACTTATGATAAATGCTACGGATTAAACTGCGGACGCCAATTATCCAGTAGCGACGTTGCAATACGACCTGCATTATGCGCGGCCCAGCATGTAATGTAAAACGGTGAATATCAGAAATTGTTAATCGAGATAGCGGGGAATTTTTAGCCAAAATTATTGGATGCCTGACATCATTCGTGACCTCTGCGGATTTTAGTCGTCCACCTACCCGAAGAATACCGTTCGGGTCGAGAAAGGGCTGCAAGCGCAACAAGATACTGCGTACCGGGATCGGCCGATTTGCGGTGCAACAGGAGATCTCGTTAGCAAAGTAAAGGGTTTGGGAATACTTTATTAAGCAGCGTTCAGCTTCCATTAACTCCAGACCGCTTAAAGACCCAGCTCGTTTTTCATCGAGGCGTTTGATAGCAGCACGAGAGTTTGATATAAACCTTAATAAGTAAGCGATGATACGACGCAACTTGGAAAATGACGAATATTTCCTAATGACTGGCCAGTGGTCATCCGAGTTGATCACGTGGGCTACGACCTTGTTGCGGACGCCTAGATCGGTTGTGTGCGGCTTCAAGGAACCTTCCTTCCAGAACTGGTTTGCACCCTTCAAAAAATCAGGACCGTTCCACCACAGCTGTTGTCCAAGCAAATCAGAAGGCGATATACCCCTTGAAGCACAATCAGCAGGATTCAATGCTGTACGCACATGATTCCAACACTCGGGAGGCAAGATTTCTTGAACGTTGGCAACTCGGTTTGCTATGAAGGTCATCCTTCTGCTAGGGTGTGCTTGCAGCCAAGCTAGCGTGATCGTCGAATCCGTCCAAGCGTACAGCGGGTAACGGATATCGCACCAACTGTTCAACACGCTACGAACTAACTTCGAAGCTAAATGCGCCGCACAAAGTTCTAGACGCGGCAGTGTGGTCGTTTTGAGCGGTGCCACCTTAGTTTTCGACGAAATGATAGAAACCGTGACCGTGCCGTCGTATTGCAAGGTGCGAGCGTAGATAACAGCAGCATAAGCGCGTTCCGAAGCGTCAGTAAAAACATGTAGCTCGGTGAGTGCCCCGGTTGTTCCAGATCCAAGCCAGCGATTCACCCTCAATTCTCTCAGTTTCTGCAGCTGAAACCGGTGATCGAGCCACGCCCTGGAGATCGAGTCTGGGATCAGGTCATCCCCAACTGCAGAGCGCCAAACGTCTTGGAACCACATCTTCGATTTGATTGTTACCGGAGCGAGTAAGCCCAAAGGGTCGAACAATGTGCTAGCATCGGCCAAGAACGATCTTTTAGTTAGACGTGTAGGTTCCTCCTTCAGGTTGACTGCAAAGGTGAAATGATCTTGCTTGGTATCCCACATTAAACCAAGCGCATGTACGTCCTTACCATCTACCACGTAGTGTGATATGCTTCCTGATGACTCGGAGATACTTTCGTTCAGCTCTTTGCAATTCGTTGCCCACTTTCGCAGTTCGAAACCACCTTCCTTCAAAATCTCCGACACGTTCTGTTGTAATGATTGCAAATGAGTTTTACAAGATGCGCCAGTATGCAAATCGTCCATATAAAAATCATTAAGAATCGCTGAAACGGATCTTTCGCAGCTGTTCGACGAATCTTTCGCGGTTTGTTGTAGGGCTTTTACAGCTAAATGAGACGCGGCCGCCACACCATAGGTCACTCGTAGCATGCGGTAGTCTTGAATAGGCAAAGATGGATCAGAACGCCAAACGATGCGTTGCAAATCCACGTGCTTCGACGATACGCATACCTGACGATACATCTTAGCAACATCCGCTGTTACAGCGTAATAGTATGGAATACAGATCCTGTTGCAGTTGCGGTCCAACAAACAGCCCGTCGTTTAGCGAATTTCCGGACGAAGTTTTGGCGGAAGCGTTGAAAACGACTCTTAGCTTCGTCGTGATGCTGGACTCCTTCAACACTGCATGATGCGGCATGTAATAGACAGCATTATTCGTTGTTCCCGTTACGGCTTCCATATGTCCCATTTCCATAAGCTCTTGCATGAACTCGTTGTAATGTGCCTGCAACTTGGTGTCACGAGTCATCCTCCGTTCCATATGCAGCAGACTGCGAACTGCGAAGTCGCGAGAGTCACCCAATGGCACGTCAACTTTCAGCGGTAACTCCACTAGAAAGCGACCATCAGGCAACCGGCAGTGCGTAGATGCAAAGTGATCTTCACAGAAGCGCTCTGCGAACGTCAAATGCTGTTTACGTGGAGATTCCTCAAGTTCCCACGGCCTAGTCAGAGCTCGATCGATTTGCACATCACAGTGCAGCGTTTGTACTTGTTGGGTTGACGACGGCGAAGTATCAACATTTCCGCACAAAGTCCAACCGAATACTGTTTTTTGCGCTATCGGTGTGCCGGGTGGACCTTTGCGGAGTTCGGTACAGATGAGACGGCCCATGACATCCATTCCAACCAAAATGTCGATGCGTCCGGGTTTCATGAAGTCCGGGTCTGCCAGAACCAACCCCCGAATATGAGGCCATTCAGGGATGTCCAGCTTTTGCGATGGCAAGTCGCCTGTGATTTTTTGTAAAATCAAGGCGTCTATTGAGTAGAAGTCATCCGAAAAACTCGATGGGAGTAAAAGTGATGTCTCACCCTTACAGCGACCTCCTTGGGATGAACCGATCCTAGTGACCACTACGGAAGCCGATGTTCGGGGTAGTCCTAAACGCTGCACACACGCCTCGGTTACGAACGTCGCATGTGAACCCGAATCAAATAACAGAGGCAGGCTGTCTGCCATCTATTGGAACTATCGCGAACCTTCACAGCAGCGGTTGAAAGCAAAACGGCATGTTGCCTTATGGCTAGCGGGTCAGCCTTAGAGCTCAGGCATGACGAAACAGATGTGGAAGCGGAAGTTAATGGTGGTTTAACGATAGCGGATGCGGTACTAGTCGACAAAGTTGTAAGGGGGATAGCAGATGGAGCAGTCGTTGCATTGCAGTCAGCCTCAGCGATGAAATGAGCTGTTATAGTGCTAGCGGTTGATACTCCCATACCATGAAGCAGTGTGTGATGCCGTTGGTGGCATATACGGCATGCGGAGGTACTGTTACAGCGGTCTTTGAAATGTCCAGGACGCAAACAGTTAAGACACGCTTTGGATTCTTTAAGGAATTTCGATTTGGCGGTGGCATCTAGATTGCGGAATTTCTCACAAGCATAAATCCTGTGACTTGCATTGCAGTATAGACATCGCGTATTGGCTCGTTCCGAGATCGCGTGCAAAACTTTTGTTGACTTTCCAGCTGATTTTGACGTGGTTACCTTCCCTACTGTGGTCTGGGTATCAGGCGTAGTTAGCATCGCTAACGAGCGGCAACGTATTTCTAAAAAGGTAGTCAACTGATCAAGGGTTGGTGGTTCATCGCTTACCAGCGACAACTCCCACTGCTTCCGGGTATCGAACGCTAGTTTATTAACGATCTCGTGGACTAGCCAATCGTCCCAAAACTCGACCGGCCTACCTAACGCTTTGAGCTCTCGAATGTGCTGATGAAATGCATTAAGAACGCTTTTGATGGCATCAGCAGAGTAATTTGTGACCTAATATGCGCTTCAACGATGACGCGCATAACCTTGTAACGCGCCTTGAGCAGGTTCCACGCCTCAGTATAGTTTGCGTCGCTTATCTTAAAGCCACTTATTATGCTAAGGGCGTCTCCTTTTAAACAACTACGCAGATAGTACAACTTTTGCCCGTCCGACAAGGTAGTATTGTTTTCGACTAGCGAACAAAAAGTATCGTAAAACGCGATCCATTCAGTTGAATCGCCGGCGAATGTTGGAAGATCCATTTTGGGCAGTCGAATGGATGCAGACACAGTTGCTGACGACGAAATTGGTTGCGACACAGATTCAGCTCTACATTTCTGCACGCGCTTAAAATTTGCCAACGCCAGGTTTCGGCCTGTATGCGAGCATTTTCCTCCACCTCAATATTGTCGGCTCCACACGAAACCTCTACTGCATCTTGCGCGGTGTTGAAACGAGCCCATTGCTCACTCAACAATGTCAGATAGCTTTCAACATTATCGACATCCAAAATAAAATCGCCGTCCTTACTTTTCGTCATGTACCGCTTAATGGCGTTGAGGGCAGAATCACGCGTTTTGACGAAAGTAGACATTTTCTTTAACTAATAATTGAATTGTAAAAATTTATTTATTGTGGTTAACAATTACAATGAATATGTATGTATGTATGTAAGGCTCTCCGCTGATGTTTTAGTTATTGCTGCTTGCAGAGGCCAAATCAAAGGCGATATTAACTTTCGAAATGTACGAAAGGTCGGCAATAAGGAAAGTGTTGAAAGGGCAAATGAATGTCACGCCGGTTTTAGATGTAAAATGTATGATACCTTGCTGACGCAATTGCAAAAATGATGCGGATTATTACCTTCTCTTGTAGATTCACCTTTTGCGGCTAATACCTGTAGCGGGTTGTCAGTACGGCAGGAAATGCTTCTGCTGCTCTGATGCGGTGGTTTCCAAATCGAAATCAATACTCGAGAATACTTTAATTCTTAACAACAAATAACTTTATTAATTCAAAGTAAGGTACTCAAATATATTGGCAAGTATTAGCAAAAGCAATTATTCGATAGCGAGCGGTATATATAAGAAAAGTGGACTGTATGCCAGAATGTAAGAAAAAGAATTGTGAACAAAAGGAATAGAGATAATGCAAATGTCAATACATACAGGATGGCATGATTTTGCATTAACCCTTGTAATAATAAATAAATATGTCTTATGGTTGAAAATTCGAACTCAACACAGGACGACTAATCTTGGGCGATATAATTAGGCCAACGAATTTACTATGGACCAACTACGTAATCTGTCTTAAAACTTTTTATGGCCAAGACCTTCGGGGAGTGCCCTTATCGCTACAACAACAACAACCACAATCTATTCAACTTCCTTTGCCAATTTCCAAGACTACAGACATAACGACTGAGGTTTCTAATCTTCTGTTTGGAGGAATGCGCCTCCACCCGGCACTCACATAAGACGCACATTCACAAGAAACAAGAATGCCTCTGAATGGAAATGTGGCAAATTCAAACACACGCCCTCGAAACCTACCGTAACTCTTATATGTATTCATTGCCATCCTTGCGGCAGGAAACAGCTCGTCATTATGATGCCACAGAAATGGTAACGTTTCGTATACCCTGGTATTTTTGGTACTCATCATGATCTCGACGTCGGATAAAGTATCTTGACGAATTCTCTTATAAGAGCTCCTTACATAAGACGTTAGATCAGAGTTTATAAATCCGAGGATAGAAAAATATGTTTACTCGGGCTCAAACACTAATCGGAGTCTTTTAGAAATCGTTTCACTAACTGGCAAATGTGTTTTTTGTTAAAACATTCAATGTCTGAATTTGTTTCCCCTGAAAAAAGTAGCCGAGTGTACCAATAATGGTCAGAAATACTGCAAGACCCGATATGATTGGGAAGAACCTTTTCAAGTTTTCGAAACGGAAGAAAGTTTAACTATTATATTCACAGCGTACCCTGAATAAACTTCTATTATCGGCATGAACAGTGGCGCAGTACTTTCAGCCTCATCTGGAATGGACAAAAAGGAGAAAAATGTATTTCACTGTGAATGAGGACACCACGTTTATCTTGTTGTCAGCGCACTTGCTTCTAAGCACCTTGGCAGCCAAGTAACTCCTTGAAGCTACAAACTGAACACTGCAGAGGACTTTAATTTGTTGGGAGCCAGCCACCATATAACCCTCTTAAAGTGCCCCTTTGAACTGAGTAGGCAATTGAGTAATATAGGCTTCTCTCTAGGGACGAAATCTTAAACGTTTACTTTAATCAAATAAATCGTAGGCTTGTAAAGCTTTCCGCTCTACATCCGCTGCAGGCAACAGAGGAAAAAGATCTACCCATTGCTTTAGTAAAACCAAGTGGAGGATGGCTCTCGCCATTTCTAACTAGCGACGGTTAGTGGCTTGCATCATTGCACTAGGCATGAATCTTGACTATTGGATGCACGCAAGGAACCAACTGTGGTTAAAATATATGGAACATTGTGATAAGACTCCTTGCTACTGCAGCTTGAGTCGCTATGCAAACTTTGCCTGTATGAAAATGTTGAGCGTTAGTGGGCAGTTGGCGTTTTTGGAAGCTTGATCTGTTTACGGGGCCGCTAAATGACAAAAAGGGTTACTACGGCTCTTGGTCTCGGGCGTGTGTTTAGCGTACAAAAGAGCATATCCAATGCGTTTGGTGGCAGGCATGAAGCGCTGATTCTTTGGATGCGATTCAAGTCTTGCTGGGCGCACCTCGTCTAGACCTGGTGACCGTACGACCTGGGTATACTATCCCCGTAGGGATACTTTCTAGTTCGAAACTTGAGCGCATCTATTGCATTCGGAACCACAACTAGTTTGCCCTCAAACCCTTTTACGTGATTTCAACTGTCGAATTTTGTTCCACATTTAAGCCGGAGTCATTGGTGCCGTATGTCGTATCGCTGTATCCGTATCCCTAACGTAATCAGCTGTTTATCGTTACGATGGTAAACCAAAACCCAATTGGTTGGCTACGATACGGTTACGACCTTAGCGTCACCAATAATCGATTGCATTGATTCTCACAAGGTTGGTCGAATCAGCTGTTAAAAGGTCACCGATACGGTTACCGATAAAGCACCAATGTCTCCAGCTTTATCCGCCTTACCGACGCATAACATTAACACATGATTACATACGAAGTTGTACTGTGCATAAAGAAAATATGCAAAGAAGGCAATTGGGATAAGGTTTACAACAATAAGGCATGACGTGGCTGAATGCGTTTGTAACATTTCAACCATCATAGGAGTGCGGGTTCAAATCACACTCCCGGGAGAAAAGGCTTTGGAGAGGTTTACAATGTATATCGAAACAGCTAAGACGACAGCTGATGTCACACTTTTTAAATTTTTTCCCAAATTGTTAAATAAATTATACATAAATTAAAAATTGCTTCAAATTAAAATTTCATACATTTAAAGCAATAAGGGCAATCCCCGCTTAACTCATACAGTTCTTATCTAGGGAAATATATATATATATATATATATTGTAACGAATTTCCTGCAAATCCTCTTATTTGCCCTTTTGCTAGGATCGTATCGCTAAACTGTTGAATAAATAACTCCAATATTGAAAATGGAAAAATGGCCTTTATTAAAATACTTCACAATAACACTCAAACTGTGCAACGAATAGCTTAATAACCAAACTGATAGCTTAAAGGAAACTGACTTTCAAAATAATAGTGCTATTGCTCGCTAGATATCGTCTTACTCGTAACTGCTTGACAATTCAAATCAAACTGAATTACTTCTTACTCGCCTGCACGGCTTTTATAGTTTACGCTGCATACTTCTAGGCTCTTCGATTTCCAGAAGTTACTAGTTGTTTCGGCTACAAAATCGCCAGCCACAACTACGTGCACAAATTATTGCCCTCTCTTGTGACCACTGAGATAAGATATATGCATGTGTTTGTGCATTGCCGCTCCGCTGCTCGTATACGTGCATATGTGTAGACGCAATTATTTATTCGTTTATGTAAACACATAAAGATTGAATTATTGATGCAAATGTTTGTAGTTTACAGTCTCTCGCGCGCACATAGCCGTATAAGTAAATGCATCTGTGTGTGACATCTCTCTGGGCTGCCTTATATATGTGTATACTTGATTTGATTATTAACGTAAATACTGCTTGGCATGGCCTTAGCATCACCTTAGTGATGGGATAACTTAGGCGTGGTAATATCCGTGACAATATATATATATATATGTATATAGTTTAGATTAGTGCTTACGAATTCTCGAGCTTGTTCCAAAAACTTTGTCTCGCCAGTTTCGGTTTCTGGTGAGGTTCTCGAAGCTCGAAATACCTGTAAATCTCGCGAGCTACACTGACAAAAAAAACAGAAATAAAAAACACCGAAATACAACTAATACAGGGACTAAACTGAATGTTAAGGAGCTCGTAAAACTGACGAGTGTTTCGAGTTTCGAGAACCTTGCGAGAAACGGAGTTCTCTACAAGCAAAAAGAATCAGAGTGCATAAATACTGTCAGCATAGCGGCTACATAAATTCAATTTCGAGAAACGAGAATCTCGCGAGAACCCGAGTTTTCGATTTTTCGGGTCTCGAAATTCTCGCTGGTAGCTTTAGTTTAGATCTATTTCCCAAATTCTACATATTGATTTTTTTTGTCAAATATGTATATGTTAAATATAAAAAATATTGTAACGAATTTTGGGTTATTCTGCTTATTTGCAACCTTCTGCTAACGTTCGAATCGCTAAACTGTTGAATAAATAACTCCAATATTCAATAATGCAAAATGGTCTTTATTAGACTGCTTTGAGAGTACTTCACAATAACACTTATATTTCACAACCAGTAGCGTGCTTAAATCAAAACTGATTCATCATTCCCCAGCTTGCGCTGCTTTTATACTCTATGCTGCCTCGTCAGCATATTTCTCCAAAAGTCTAGACGTTTCGCCTTCTAGAATCTTTTGCTTGGTTACCAGCGATATACATTTATATTTGTAGTTTAGGCGTTTCTCATAGTATATGCGTGATGATTACATGTTTTTGTGAGTATCTTTCCGTTGCCTTGTATGTATGTGTTTAAATGATGATTGATTTGTTTACGTACATACGAGTGGCTGCTTAATATTAGCTTAGTGGTGCTAGTATCACTTAGTGATGCCAATATTCGTCACAATATAAAAATTTAAACTGGCGATGTCAGAAACTTTGGGACAATAGTCGCTTCGCGCGGCTTACATTCGAGTACGTCAGGCTTTTCGCTTATGTCATAAAATCTGGACTTCAGATTTAATCTGGGTTTCGGAAGCCTGAGCGAATGGAAGGGGTTTTTGCAAGGGCTTCGTGTGAAAGTTGATGGCATATATTTGTTGTAGACTTGAATGTAAGCTGTGGGTTTTTCAACTCCAACTAGACGTTCTTCTTCTTGTAGCGGTAAAGACACTTTCAGAAATTTTTGGGCAGTGTTATCCTGTGCCTGACATTGATGAGGTACGTTCTGGAAGCTAGCACCGCCTACTAGACTAAACATCTCGGAAACGATTTGATCAGGCCACGTTTAACCTTCCAGGTCAACCTACCCCCGCTTTCCGTGATGACTTGAAGCCAAAATAGCCTCGCTTGCCAAGTATTTTTTTCATACATTCATATTTCTAACACAATTCACCATTGCGCTGCACAGCCGGTTGAAGCCCTCTACCACACTTTACGTAGTTAGAACAAGTAAGGAAGGCTAAGTTCGGGTGTAACCGCACATTACATACTCAGCTGAGAACTTTGGTGACAAAATAAGAGAAAATCACGAGGTAGGAAAATGAACCTAGGGTAACCCTGGAATGTGTTTGTATGACGTTGGTATCAAATGAAAGGTGTTAATGAGTATTTTAAAAGGGAGTGGGTCTTAGTTCTATAGGTGGACGCCTTTTCGAGATATCGCCATAAATGTGGACCAGAGGGCTTTAAAAGGGAGTGAACCTTAGCTGTATATGTGAAGGCGTTTTCGAGATATCGTACCAGGGTGACCCAGAACATCATCTGTCGGGTACCGCTAATTTATTTATATATGTAATACTACGAACAGTATTCCCGTCATGATTCCAAGGGCTTTGGATTTCGCCCTGCAGAACTTTTTCATTTTCTTCTACTTAATATGGTAGATGTCACCCCCATTTTACAAAGTTTTTTCTAAAGTTATATTTTGCGTCAAAAAACCAATCCAATCACCATGTTTCATCCCTTTTTTCGGTTTTGGCATAGAATTATGGCATTTTTTTCATTTTACGAAATTTTCGATATCGAAAAAGTGGGCGTGGTCATAGTCGGATTTCGCCCATTTTTAATATCAAGATGAAGTCAGATAAGTACGTGAACTAAGTTTAGTAAAGATATATCGATTTTTGCTCAAGTTATCCTGTTAACGGCCGCGCGGAAGGACAGACGGTCGACTGTGTATAAAAACTGGGCGTGGCTTCAACCGATTTCGCCCATTTTCACAGAAAACAGTTATCGTCATAGAAGCTATGCCCTTACCACAAGGATTCGTAAATTTTTGTTCGACTTATGGCATTAAAAGTATTTTAGATAAATTAAATGAAAAAGGGCGGAGCCACGCCCATTTTGAAATTTTCTTTTATTTTTGTATTTTGTTGCACCATATAATTACTGGAGTTGAATGTTCGACATAATTTATTTATATACTGTAAAGATATTAAATTTTTTGTTAAAATTTGAATTTTAAAATTATTTTTTTTTTTAAAAGTGGGCGTGTTCGTTATCCTATTTTGCTAATTTTTATTTAGCACATATATAGTAATAGTAGTAACGTTCCTACCAAATTTCATCATACCTTCAATGACTGCCAAATTACAGCTTGAAACACTTTTAAATTACCTTCATTTAAAAGTTGGCGGTGCGACGCCCATTGTCCAAAATTTTACCAACTTTCTATTCTGCATCATAAGGTCAACCCACCCCCACCAAGTTTCATCGCTTTATCCGTCTTTGGCAATGAATTATTGCACTTCTTCGGTTTTTTGAAATTTTCGACATCGAAAAAGTGGGCGTGGTTATAGTACGATTTGGTCAATTTCGAAGAGCGATCTGAAATGAGTGCCCAGGAACGTACATACCACATTTCATCAAGACACCTCAAAATTTACTCAAGTTATCGTGTTTAGGGACGGACGGACATCGCTAAATGAGTTTCTTTTTTCGCCCAGATAATTTTGATATATAGAAGTCTATATCTATCTCGATTAGTTTATGCCGTTACAGGGTACCGTTATGCGAACAAAAATAATATACTCTGTGAGCTCTGCTCAGCTGAGTATAAAAACGAACGGGTTTTCCATGGAAGTCTGGTGTATGATTTCTATAAATCTCTTAGAAATTCTTACACATTTGAAGCCTCCTCTTACTTCTACGCCTACTCAAGCTGACATGCAGTCAAAGCCAGACGCAATGAACGCTATATACAAAATTTTTTATATGAAAATTTGATATACTACTTTCTTAGGTCTATAGCTTTACTAAATGAGTTCAAGAAGCTAATTTTTAATGGACTTAAGCCTTTTTGCTCAATTGGATGTTTGATATTTAAAACAATGGATTACTTGCAATACATAGACAATTACCTCATAATTCCATGTGCATGGTATGCCAGCAAATTTCTGCACACATCGTCCCACTTCCACATCCTCATGAGTGCTATAGAGATTCTTTAGACAAGTCGGTATGTGAGGTGCCACTACAAAAAACAAATTTTCGAAAGTTGCTATTGTTATAAAAAACATAAAATCTAGTAAATGTTCACCTCTACGTAGGGTCTCACTACTTAGTATAACACCAGGTCCGCCCATACAAAAGTTTTCATCGAACTCCAGTGATAAGAGACCAAACTCTTCACTATTCCCCTTACCCGCTTGACCTGTAAATATATTTGATTATTTAATTATAAAACATTAAAGTTCGCCAATTTGAATCTGGCATTTGCATTACTACCTATAAATTGTGGTTTAGAACTATCTATGGAGCGTAAAAATCGCTCCAATTTTTCAGGTTCAATATATACGTCATCGTCGGCTCTTATAAACCATTCAAATTTATCTATGAAATGTTCATACATATAATAGAGCATCATAAATGATTTCTTTTGAGGTGGATAGCGATCGTCTACATTTTTTAAACCTATAACTGGCATCTCTTTCGAGTAGGAACCTTCGGAGCTGAAAAAACGCTATACGACCGGGCACCTCTTTGCCCCATGTATCGTAAACTGCACGCGCACGTCCTTCAATGAAATTTTTTGCTGTCATAACACCGACGAATACCAAATTTCGTTGTGACGTTTTTGTCGTCTCCTCTTCAGGATTCATGCCTATAATTTCAAATGGTGTTTGTTGTCCAGTTGGTTTTATGCTGCATCGTTTGACAATCTCGAGGGCGCGATAATTCTTGAGCACAGTGCCTATGCAAAGTCCCAGTGCAATGCCAAAAAATGCGAATATTAAAGTTTTTCGTTTAGTAACAGAATTTTGCATTAGCATCTTTGTTCGGTCGGCTTCTGAGCTTAAAGCTCAACAGTGTTTGTACTGAAAAACGAGATAAAAATCATAATAAAATAAAGCTTCATTTTGTGCATTTCATGGGTGTTCTCCAAATATTTGAAGTATGTATAGAGCGTATTTGTGCTATGAAACGCAGATCGATGTCTAAAGCAGCGAGACAATTTATATTAGTATCTCTGCGGCAGTTGTCGTGATATGATGCGTCGTTTGTCGTATGGGTCGATGATCTTGGATTGAAAACCTTACCAAATTCATAAGGTAGCTTAAGAACTAGGTTCTTTCTACAGATCTCCACCTTTTAGTAGACATCTGTCCAAAGAGATTGCGGCACAGTCAAAGACTGTTTCGCTACGTCAGTCATGCTCTCGGGAACAACCGGAGTCTTATGGCGATTTCTATTCTAAAAATTTTACCCTGTTACCTTTACTAGGCTCTTTTAGAAGTATGTGTGGTCATTTCATGAAGATTTTTCCTCTGAATAAGAAAAAGAACACCAATACCTACAAACTCAACCATTTTGCAGGGCGCCAAGTAACCCATTTCATGAGTGCCGGTAACACCAGTGCAACATTTTATCGCGAAAAAAAATTTCATTTGTGTTACCTCCCTTTGGCTTAACACCCACCTACATATCCGCCACTTTTCCCCCGACTTTGTTGCTTGCAGCATTCGATGTTGTTGCTGCCGAGGTAGGTCCTCCCTCGCTATTGGTGTCACTCTGTCCAACAATATTAGACCCGCTTTTCTTGTCAAAACGGTTAGCCTGCCCATTCTAATCGCTTACTTTCCAAGTGCGCTGGATGAACTATGGTTCCTGGACAAAGCTCTTATTCTCTCTGCTCCGTACCCTCCTCCAATAGTCTTCTCCGGTCGGCCCGAGATGCCCGCATCGCTTGTAGGGCTTTTGTCTTCCCTGGCTTACGGCTCTGCTCTCACTCTCTTTCCTATAGATATAAGATGATGGGATATTCATCTTGGTCGTACGACCACATGCCTAATAAGGGGGGTATAATATTAAATATGAGGAAGAAAAACCGTTCGCCACAGCAGCGCCCCCTACTGTGGTAAGGCCACCGTTACTTTCTGACGTGGGTCGGTATTGATAAAACTCCCTTAAATTACAGCTTATATACCTCCAAATATTCCAATAGGTACGATTCGCTTAGCACCTTAGTACCATATCTTATTTTATCAAGTTAGATTCGAATGGTCTTGAAGCATACTGGCAGTCAACAAAGAGTGGCCTCTGAAACTTTACTGTCCCCCATTGTTATTTTTTTGGAAATACTGAATTTAAAGATTTTTCGCAGGTTGTGGAATGTCCTTTCCGATGGAGAGCGTAGAGTGATCTGAAATATCAGTCGTAAGACATTTATTTTCATGTCCCTATATGAACAGGTCGCCCGTTGTCTAAATCTTTTGTCGTTAAGACGAAGGCTTAGGAGGGCGTTGAAGATATGGACAAACCTCTGCTGGATATAAATTTGATAACGCTCATGTATTTACTTGCTTATCGCGTAATGGTTTAAATAGTTTGGTCCGCTCAAGAAATCTCGCCAGTCACTTCTTTTCTTTTTTGTGCCATAAAATCCAATTAGAAATTCCGAGGGACCTTCGGTCGTTTTTTACTTGGTACATCCGTAGAGAATGCGGCGTTCCCTCTAATTCTGCTCTCTCTTTCTTGTACTAGCGCTGTCTAATATTAACCCTCCTGCCGGGAGAGCGAATAGTTATGGCCCTCAAACCGTCGATCCGAGTAACCTTTCTTATTTTATTTTTCTGGGTTTGCTGGATCCCTTTAATAACGTCGCTTCATTGAGAATTGCTCTAGCGAGTGGGATTGAGAGCCGCCCAACAATCTGTTGCGTGGCAAGTTTCTTGACTTATAAATGTACCTAAGACGCCATTCATGTCATCCATTGATCCTAACTTCATTTAAGGTTTTTTGCTTAAGAGAGAAGGAAATCTTGGTGGATTGATTATGATGGAAGAAGTCGGTCAGTCCTTTTCCATTGGTGAGTGACATTTTCTTTGCTTAACATAGCTTTAAAGTTTAAACTTGCTAGTCGCGGTTTTGGTGTAATGGTAGGGAGTAGTTATCCCTTATTTTCGTTAGGTCACACTGAAATTTGAATATCAAATGTACCATGCCGTTAGGCAACTGTCGCTTTCACGTATTGGGCAATTTAGTTGTCTTTTGTAGTAAAAACGGTCGGCAAATGCATTTGACGTTGTATGACAAGCCGTTTATATGATACTAGCAGCCCCGTCAGACGTTGTTCTGCCCTAAATTTGGTCTATCTACATACATTTTGTTTTTGTTTTTATCGGCCGATTGATAAATGATTCAAGGTTCGATTCGAACTCAAGGCCAGAACAATAATTTCGAAATGGATCTATCTGCGCAGCTATGGCAGGTTGTCTGAAAAATTTTCTACTTTCTATTCCAAAAACAAAATACAATTTTTCAAATTTAGAAAAATTAAAAAATAACAATAATTATCATTAGAAAAAATTTTTGTTCTGGCCTTGAGCTCGAATCGAACTTTGAATCATTGCATATATTTTATTAAGCTTTTTCCGTCTAACTCTGCTTCCCCCATCACCCATTTTTCTTAATCCTTTTATTCACTCCTCCCTTCGTCTTTTCGCTTCATCTATCTCTATCTTCGTCTCACTCTATCTCTTTCTCAGTCTCCTTCTCCTTCCGCCTTTTCTCTTCTCTCAAGTTTTTCCCATTCTTCTTCATCCCTTATTGCCAGGCAAATCGAATAGGACGTATGTAAATAGTTATGTGGGTATTATTAATTCATGTCTTTATTTCGGCTTCGCATGCATATTTATCAGTTTTGCCAGGTTGATGCGGCTAAATCGAATATCACAATGAAAATTACTTTAAAGCTCTCAGCAACAGCTTCCATTTGATATTCCTATTACACACATATTCTAGGGGTATCTGGGTCCAGGTTTTGGCCTATATTTTGAGACCCTAGTCACCCAGCGGTATAAAAATTACTCTGTTATAAAGTACTCATAAACAGCTTCCATTTGTTACCCATATTGTACAAACACATCCCAGGATTACCCAGGTCCACGTTTTGATCTCAAGACCCTAGCCAGTACGGAATAAAAATTTTCCTATGTTTGTCTCCTGGTACTAAGCTACCCCTCCACCAATTTTCAGCCAAATATGTTCATCCGTTCCCTCCTCTTCAATCACTCTTTATCTATTAAAAAAAGCGCATCAAAACCCGTTGCGTATTTTTAAAGGTTTAAGTATTAAACGGGACATAGGGACAGAAAAAGTGACTTTGTTTTATACTATGTAGCGATGTACATACATACATACCTATAAACCTACGACCGAAGTTAAATAACGCAGCGAATGCTATATATGTATGTATGTATGTGTCGCATCATGCCTCACTCAAAAGCAATTAGGCCGCATAGTTTACAGCGAACAGCCACACAAACACATTTTTTGGTAAAAATGTTACTTTTGTTTAAACAATTTAGCTGATATAAGAAATGAATCAAGGAAAAGTAGAATTTTTTAAATCCATCCATCCGTTTATGAGTTATAGCTGTGTAAGCAAAAATTTTATGATATTTTACTACATTTTGGCAATTTGCCACACCCTTATAATATATATCTTCAAATTATATTAACTGTACCATCTCACGTAGCGAAGCTTTCAAATGCAAAAAACCGTTTTAATATCGGAGCATTCTGTATGAAGTGATGTGCATACATGGCATTTAGCGACTTTTTTTTATAAGATTTATAGATAGATGACCAAGTCTGTGGTCAAATTTGACCTAGTGAAAACTAATGCTTAATCATTTGTCTCTATTTTCTTCCTTCTTGTTATATGTTAAAGAATAGCCTGATTTGTTGACGTATTTTTGTAGGACGGTGAGCCGTGAATCACTCTCCTTTTTGCTGGGCCCAGACTGAACGGGCGAGGCTCAGAGTACATCCTCGTTACATTCGGGACATTTGTAGTTGGCTATATATAAGCACTGTTAGTTGAAAATCGTAATAAAAAACCAACCTAGTTTACATGTTAAAGTGCTCATTTAATGCAGTCTTTTTAATAGATTGGGTTGCTCGAGATATGAGTAAGTGTATATTGGGCATAAGCGTATACCAATCGACATGTACTTTGTAATTATCTAGCTATTTTTATAATATCTTAAGTAGTATGACAGCATTTGAAGAGCACCACTCACTAAGCACTTAAAGGAAGAATTTCCAAAATGCCCAATCTCAAAAATCTTTTGAAAAGCGCCCTACTTCATAAGCTCTAGAATTGGGGACCTTAAAAAACTATTCTAAGATAAGGTTTATAAATAAATAAATAAATGTAAGGCACGACAACCTCCGACGAGATTTTAACGCGAGCTTCTCTTTCAATTTGCGTCGTGCCCTTTTTAACTTTCCCTACAAATTGGCAGGATGGGACCTATTTGTTTTATGAGGATTCCGAACGGCATCTGCAAGGCAGATGAATTTTCACTGAGAAGATTTTCATGGTAGAAAACCCTTTATCTAATTGAAACATGTTTTTTTCTAAATTTTCGATGTTGCTTTTGACCGGCAGTTGAACCCACGAACTTCGGTGTGGTAGGCGGCACACCAACACCGGCACACTACCACCACACCACGTCGGTCGCTTAAATAAGGTTTATAGTATATATAAAAGCATGGTTATGCTCTCACTGCTCTTTGCAACGTAATCCTATAAACAGTATTAACCATTTGCGAAGCACCTTGCTTTACTTGATCAAGGATCACCTTATCTTCTGGGTAAAGACTACACGATTTCTTTTGCACAGACACCACATGATGATGATCAGTGTATATATTAGAACGTCAGAGAGTTTCAGATTTGGTTTCACTTTTTCCTCTGGACAGAAAGCAAAAGATGATGATTCGTATTACTATTACTAGCACCACTAAGCCGATTCTAAGCAGCCGCTCGTATGTACGTAAACAAATCAATCATCATGTACACACATCCATACAAGGCAGCAGAGAGATACTCACAAACGCATGTCATCATCAGCCGAAGTAGTACTCACATATACACACGCATATGGATACAAACTACTAATATACATGAATGAACGAGGAAACCGAGAGTATAAAAGCAGCGCAAGCTGAGGCATGACTAATCAGTTTGATTTAAACACGCTATCAGTTGGGAAGTGAAGTTTAATTGTGAAGTATAATTGTACTACTCCCAAATCAGTCTAATGAAGACCATTTTGCTATACAGAATATTGGAGTGGTTTATTCAACAGTTTAGCGATTCGAACGTTAGTAGAAGGTTTGGAATAAGCGGAATTTCACTAAATTCGTTACAGAATATACACACATATAAGAACTTTAGAAGGTTTCAGATTTGGTATCACGTTATTTTTTTTTAATTACACAGCCAGATGGTCTGGATTGTATTTCGGGCTACGGTGAAGCTATCATCCAATGTGTAGATATTACATCTTGTCCGCTGAACCTTCCGACGGTAGGACGAAATATTTCCCTCATATCTCATGTAGTATGTGTTACTCCCGCTGCTTACCCAAAACGCATTGCACTCGCTTTTAATTCTCATTTTGCGTACGTTCTACATACGCATACATGAATGCATTTAATACTTCACTTCGGTGCAGTGGAATACCAAATTACTCAGAAAATGTACTAGCTTTGGACTAGAGTTTTTTGCCTACCATCAAACTATGTATTCCGAAAAGTTAAAAAAAAAAGTTTTGGCTAATACAGCATTGTTCAGAGTTGGCAGAGACTTCCTAGATCTTTTTTACAGCCCAAGCACTTGGACCTATGACCTCTTCCATATGAGTCATAAACTTATACATCATGACTGAAGGTATTCACATTAATTTAACTTACCATAAGTAATTCAACTGGAATTGCTTAATCACATTTTATCTAGTTTTAGACTGGTTTATTTCGGTCTGTGCAACTACCACTTTAGCATTAAATTTATTGTTGAATATGAGGCAAGATCGTACGTACCGGATCTATATCCGCCAAAGGGCCATCAATATCGACAACTGTCCCCCAAAACAAGTGTGCTTGTCGCAACAACAACAACAGTATGGTCTTGAAAATCTTAACCTCACCCAATCTATTTCTATTGAATGAGTACTTGTGAATCAGACTAGGTGGTACGAGAGAATTTCCAAGTCTTTCTGGCTAATTGATGATTAGCATCAGCATGGAGCATGGTTGTCTAAAGGACTTAGTTACGTAGAAATATGATTATGACTATGACGTTATGACTATGGCATTTATGCCAGCACAAAAAGGAACAAATTTATTTACAATACTTACCGAAAGTAAACTAACGGCAAATGTGCTGATGCTGCACTTATTTGTTTATCTTCACCTGGGTCCCTGCATTTCACTATTTTATGAGCAAGTATTATTTTTTCTTTTTTGCGATGTGTCAATATGTGGACTGAAATAAAATGAGTACCGATGAATATAAGACCGTTTCAGAAAAAGCGATATACATATAAGTTTCATGATGACGGAATAAGAACGGCCGATAACGCAAGTGAGAACGGCTTAAAAATAACAAGGCGTCAGAAGCTTATTGCTGACCGAATTATTGGAAAAGTGCAACAGACATGCAAAATTGGAAGTTAAGTGTGATTCTTCCATTCGTTATCAGTGAAGGAAGAATTGATATCCCTTGTTGCTCCTATCTGTCGCCTAGGCGGTTAAGCACCAACTAATGCATGAATAACGCCAGAAGGCAGCACCCTGTTAGTACGTACATCATGAGCATATAGTCTTCTCTCTACTTTACTTTCTTTGCCAACTCATCGGCCTCTTTGTTGTCCGCTATCACGTTATGACGCGTTATGACGGTGGAATTTGTCCATATTGAAACTTCTAGGCCATCGCGCCCCCACTCCGTAGTTATATGAGGTTCGATGTGTTCATATTAAATTGTTCCCGAGTTGGTCGGGCTTACACCTTAATGGTGCTTGTTACCGGATTTACATATATCCGACAAAGGACCATCAACATCGATAACACTGCCCAAACTTTCGGGTCTTTATAATGATTGTTTGCACACCACAACACTTCGGAGAGATGGTCTTTATATACATATATACGGTTAAAAAATTTTGCGTAAAATATAAACTCTTTTGTACAAAATATATGATCATACCAAATTTGGTATGAAATTAAAACTTTGCGGCTTCTCGTCGTTTGAAATTTAAACACACTTATTTTCTACATTGGAAACTACATATGCCTTAGCGTTTTATACATACAATGAAATTATTGAACATTCTTTTCATACTTTTTATTTTTTATTTTTACAAAGTTTTTGAAAATATTTTCAAACATAATTAAAACTTTTCAGTTTAGCTTTTAATCTGATTTTAAACTTTATTTCTTCCCTTTATCATCTCTTCTAATAGGTTAAGGATTTTAACAGAGTCAGATTTAACAAGTAAGGAAGGCTGAGTTCGGGTGCAACCGAACATTACATACTCAGCTTAGAGCTTTGGCGACAAAATAAGGGAAATCACCATGTAGGGAAATGAACCTAGGATAACCTTGGAATGTGTTTGTATGAGGGTATCAAATGAAAGGTATTAAAGAGCATTTTAGAAGGGAGTGGGCCATAGTTCTATAGGTGGACGCCTTTTCGAGATATCGCCATAAAGGTGGACCAGGGGTGACTCTATAATGGGTATCAAATTAAAAGTATTAATGAGGGTTTTAAAAGGGAGTGGACCTTAGTTGTATATTTGAAGGCGTTTTCGAGATATCGACCAAAATGTGGACCAGGGTGACCCACAACGTCATTTGTCGGATACCGCTAATTTATTTATATATGTAATACCACGAACAGTATTCCTGCCATGATTCCAAGAGCTTTTGATTTCGCCCTGCAGAACTTTTTTATTTTCTTTTACTTAATATGGTAGGTGTCACACCTATTTTACAAAGCTTTTTCCAAAGTTATATTTTGCGTCAAAAAACCAATCCAATCACCATTTTTCATCCCTTTTTTCGTATTTGGTATAGGATTATGGCATATTTTAATTTTTCGAAATTTTCGGTATCGAAAAATTGGGCGTGGTCATAGTCTGATTTCGCCCATTTTAAATACCAAGATAAAGTGAGTTCAGGTAAGTACGTGAACTAAGTTTTGTAAAGATATATCGATTTTTGATCAAGTTATCGTGTTAAGGGCCGAGCGGAAGGACATACGGTCGACTGTGTATAAAAACTGGGCGTGGCTTCAACCGATTTTGCCCATTTTCACAGAAAACAGTTACCGGCATAGAAGCTATGCCCTTACCAAATTTCACAAGGATTGGTAAATTTTTGTTCGACTCATGGCATTAAAAGTATTCTAGATAAATTAAATGAAAAAGGGCGGAGCCACGCCCATTTTGAAATTTTCTTTTATTTTTGCATTTTGTTGCACCACATCATTACTGGAGTTGAATGTTGGCATAATTAACTTATATAGTGTGAAGATATTAAATTTTTTGTTAAAATGTGACTTAAAAAATTTTTTTTAAGTGGGCGTCTTCGTCATCCGATTTTGCTAATTTTTATTTAGCACACATATAGGAATAGGAGTACCGTTCCTGCCAAGTGTCATCATGATATCTTCAACGACTGCCAAATTACAGCTTGCAAAACTTTTAAATTACCTTCTTTTAAAAGTGGGCGGTACCACGCCCATTGTCCAAAATTTTAAAAATTTTCTATTCTGCGTCATAAGTTCAACTCACCTACCAAGTTTCATCGCTTTATTTGTCTTTGGTAATGAATTATCGCACTTTTTCGGTTTTTCGAAATTTTCGATAACGAAAAAGTGGGCGTGGTTATAGTCCGATTTCGTTCATTTTAAATAGCGATCTGAGATGAGTGCCCAGGAACTTACATACCAAATTTCATACCTCATACCTCAAAATTTACTCAAGTTATCATGTTTACGGACGGACGGACGGACATGGCTAAATGAATTTCTTTTTTCGCCTAGATCATTTTGATATATAGAAGTCTATATCTATCTCGATTAGTTTATGCCGTTACGGATTACCGTTATGCGAACAAAATAAATATACTCTGTGAGCTCTGCTCAGCTGAGTATAAAAAAAGTTGTGGTAAACTGGGAGGTTTCAAGTTTAGTCCAAACATAATTTAATATTTGGGTAAACCTATGAAAGATTTAAAATGTATAATCATGTTGCCCAAAGTTCGGGATTCAGCATGGCTATGTTGTTGTTGTAGAAGTGCTTCACCCCATTCACTCAAAAATTTTCATCAATATACTCTTACGGGAGTTAGAGCAGTTTCAACAGGGTTAAACCATAGAGATATGGGTGTTAGAGGCGTTGGTGTCACATTGCAATTGAAAAGATAATTGGTGTAATGTGGGGACTCTTCATTCTTGACATCCTTCCATTGGATCTAGCTGGTTATCGAGCGGCGGCAACGTCAGCCCTGCGTCTAAGGGAGTTGTCGTGTTGGAATAACTTGTGTGATACTAAACAAATACAGTTTTCTTCCTCTTAGCACGGATCTCTGTGCGACCACAGCAGTTGCGGAAACCAACTTTAAGATAAACATCCCCAGAAGGGATGACTGGACGGAGTCGGATAGGTGCCTTGCTATTGACAGCAGCATTTCCATATACACGGACGGCTCCAAGCTAAACGGTAGAGTTGGAGGTGGAGTATACTCAAGGGACCTTGACCCCCAGCTATCCTTTAGACTACCCGTGTATTCCAGGCAGAAGTTGGAGCCATAATGGAAGCCACAGCTAGGATAGAGACACACACCGTCGACAAGGATATTTTTATTTTCAGCGACAGCTAAGCTGCCGTAAAATCGTTTGACTTTTACTCGTTCAATTCTGAACTAGCACTAAACTGTCGCCGATCTCTTCAAGAGATTGCTCAACAGAACCTTGTATACCTAACATGGGTCCCTGGACATAGGGACATAGAGGGAAACTGCATTGCATATGAACTTCCTAGGCAGGGTACAACCAGGCAGATTCTTCCTGGCCAAGAACGCTTAGGTATGCCCCTGTCCACATGTAAGCTAATGCTAAAACACCACATCCACCGTCAAGCCGACGAAAGATGGCTACAAACACCGGGGTGTAGAACATCGAAAGAAACCTGGCCTAAATGGGATCCTAAAAGATCCCGTCACGTGTACAACCTAAGAAGGGATTCAATTTCCACACTTATGGGGGCACTAACTGGTCATTGCCTCATAGGTAGGCATGCAGAAAGGTTAGGAGCGCCTTATCGTCGATGCTGTAGGAGTTGTAAAGAGGATGAGGAGGAGGAGACGGTGGTTCACCTCATTTGCAACTGCCCAGCACTAAGCGGAGCACGGAAGCGCTTTCTGGGTGCTCCATTTCTTGATAATCTGAGCCAGGTTGTAGAGCATGACGTCAAGGACCTGGTAGCTTTCATCAGGTCCTCAAAATGGTTCGAAGAGGAAAGGTAACGGTGTATTTTCATGGTATCACAACGGGCCTAATACTACTGGCCTAAGTGTTTCCTCGGGCAGCCACCTCAACCTAACCTAACCTAATGTGGGGACTCGTTACATGTGGGACCTACATTGGGTACGTCGGGGTTGATCCTGGATAAGTAAGAGTTCAACCTATTACTGTATCCAGATCGATGTTGAGCTAGAGTGACGTGCATCCTTCTGGGAGGTTGCTGTCCTCAACTGCGAGTTTGGGGTATTTGTCTTTGGGAACGGGGTTCACTGGGCATTTTCTGGCATAGAAATTTTACTACTTTTTGTGGATGTGTCTGAGGGACCTTCAGTGCAACCCCATTTAACCCTAGACGGTCATCCTTCGTCAAAGCGACTACGCACGATCTTATTTTCACTGTAAATATGTTTTTATACTCAGCGTGCTTTGCACACAGAGTATATTAATTTTGATTGGATAACGGTTGGTTCTACAGATATAAAGGAATCGAGATAGATATAAACTTCCATATATCTAAATCATCAGTATCGAAAAAAAATTTGATTGAGCCATGTCCGTCCGTCCGTCCGTCTGTCGGTCCGTCCGTCTGTCCGCTAAGACGATAACTTGAGTAAATATTGAGATATTTTCACCAAATTTGGTACACTAGCTTATCTGGACCAAGAATAGATTGGTATTGAAAATGAGAGAAATCGGATTATAACCTCGCCCACTTTTTATATTGTTACGAATATTAGCAAAACTAAGGGGTGCTGCTATCTCTAAGCCGATCCTAAGCAGTGACGCGAATTCACATCAATAATTCAATCATTATGTATCTACATAAACGAAACAATAATTGCGTCTACACATATGTACCATGTACGTATACGAGCAGCGGAGAATCAATGCACAAACACATGCATATATCTGAGATACTCCTGAAAGTATGCAATGAGAAAAGCTATAAAATTGTGCAATTGTAGTTACAGCTGAGAAGTTTGAGAGCTAATGGCAACTAGTAGATTCTGGAAGCGCCTAGAAGATGCAACGTTGAAATCAGACAGTATATAAGGCAACAAGTGTAGAGGCGCTCGAATTCAGTTTAATTTGAGGTTTCGATTAAGACGCTATCTAGCGAGCAAGAGCAGTATTATTTTGAATAGTAGAGTTTCATTTGAGCTATCAATCAGTTTGGTTATTAAGCAAGCTATTCGTTGCACAGTTTG
Organism: Eurosta solidaginis; assembly: GCF_040869045.1. NCBI lineage: Eukaryota > Metazoa > Arthropoda > Insecta > Diptera > Tephritidae > Eurosta > Eurosta solidaginis. The sequence continues at coordinate 175,500,555 of NC_090322.1, read as the reverse complement.
AGCGTTATTGTGAAGTACTTTAATAAAGGCCATTTTGCATTATTACATATTGGAGTTATTTATTCAACAGTTTAGTGATTCGAACTTAGCAAAAGGGCAAATAAGAGGATTTGGAAGAAAATTCGTTACAATATATATAAACTTTTGGAAAACACAAAAACCTGATAATTTAGTAAATAATACACCTAGAATGTTGAAATTTGACATGTGGACTGATATTGAGACTCTTGATAAAAATTTGGAAAAATTTTTTAAAATGGGCCCACTTATGACAAAATCAATTTTACAAATATTACTAATCATAAATCAAAAATCGTTAAACCTATCGTAACAAACTTTGGCAGAGAGGTTTCCTTTACTATAAGGAATGCTTTGAAGAAAAATTAACGAAATCGGTTAAGAACCACGCCCACTTTTATATAAAAGATTTTTAAAAGGGTCGTAGACGAAGATAATAAGCTATATCTTAGCGAAAAAGAGCGTTGTATCAATAGAATTTTACTTTCTAAATTGAATTATAACATTCAATTGGAAAACACTAACACTTTTGAAAATGGGTGTGGCACCGCCCCTTTTATGACTAAACAATTTTCTGTTTCGGGAGCCATAACTCGAAGAAAAATTAACGTATCGTAATGAAATTGTGTACACATATTATAGCAGAAAATATTTCTAGAAAAAATGGGCGGAGTCGGTTAAAAAACACGCCCACTTTTATATAAATGGTGATTAAAAGGGTCGTAGACTAGAATAATAAGGTATAACTTAGCAAAAAATAGTTTTGAATCAATGATATTTCACTTATCAAGTTTTATTGTAAGAGGAAATGGGGAAACATTTTTTTTTAATGGGCGGTGCCACGTGTTATGTAGAAAAGTAATTTATCTGAAATGAAATGTGCAATTAAAGTCCACGCTGAGTATATAATGTTCGGTTACACCCGAACTTAGGCACCTTTACTTGTTATTGTTCGTGTTGATCTCCGCTTTCGTACAGCGATAGTCGGTTGTTTACTCTCTTTGAATGCATGCATACAGAGGAGAACGCAAATCGTAAATAAATTTTTTTTCGGGTTTGTTTTATGGCATAGGCAAATTGACGAAGGATGACGTTTATGTAACTTTCAGGGTTTTGTGGTATATTTTTCATAACCGACTAGTGATTTAAATGATGCGGAAATCGAGAAGTTTCTCTACTCGACCGATGATGATGAGTTGGAAAGCGAAACTAGTGAATTAAGTCTTGACACAGAAGTAGATAAAGACGAATTCATCAGGTGAAGAAACTGAAGTGGATGAAGACGAAGTTCCCCTTGATATTTTAAAATCAAATTCTTATATTATATCATGCTCTAAAGTAATACGAACAGGTGGCCATTGTGCCAATTTTTCGGTATCTTGAACGTTTCTTTTATAAATTCGTATGTTAGTTATTTACACACACAATATATTTAAAGTCAGACAAAAGCCTTTAAAACGGGTAGATTTTATGAAAAAGCTTTTTACTAGCCTTATAAATAGTCATTTAGATGACAGACTTAATATGCCAACTATGACATAATAAATTTACGTCCTCATCATGCTACAAATGGATCTGAAAATATGATACCGGCAACAGAAACTAAAAAACGGAAGATTTGTGCCATGTGTCCTTCCAAACGAAGAATGACGAAGGTAATATGCGCAAAGTGCCATAAACACCTATGTGGAGAGTATAAAGTTGATGTTTGTGCCTCCTGTCTTATCTGAGGTTAGAACTTTAAAAGTTGCTCTTCCTAATTAAGTTTAATTATTTAGTTTAAGAAACTTAAAGATTTGTATGACAATACCTACCACGAATTGTGATTTTTTATTTTTTAAAAGACAATGCCTTAAAGCTGAAGCCAATTAATAGAAGACTGTGAATTATTATATTTAAGTTAAAAGAATATAAGTTTTCCGTTTTATTTTTGAATTGTATTAGCAAATAATGAAATAAATTAAAAAAAAAAATTAAACGCGTTCATTATTTCTACTCATACCCTTCTGAAAATGGATTTAAAATAAGTCGTCGTCATAATGACGAAGGATGACGTTAATGTACAAAAAATAAGGATGGCCGTCCAGGGTTAATGTCTTGAGCATGGTCACCACACACCTCATTAAACTTTCAGCCTGTTTGGGGAAAAATATGATTTTTCCTGAAGTAGTCTAATGTACATAATATACATATACACATGTCGGTTTGAGCTAATTCACTAAAAAATCGCGAATAGTCTTTTTATTTGGGTTTAATTTATATTTGCTTCTGCTTTTATTTGCTTTCCTGGTACCATGGCACTTTTTTGTTTAATAAAATTTTTTGTCACAATCACTAGTGGTGAATTCGTAAAAGAGAATATTATGCTCATAATCTTATTTTAAAGATTAGGTACATTGTTTTGAAGCAACAACGTTTACGAATTAGGTAGATATCAGATATATTCACAGATATTTAGATGCTATGAAGGAAACTTGCTTGACTACTCAAATGCAAATGCAAAAATATTTAATTTTCGTTTATTTCTTAACAAACGACCTTATGAGGCACTAAAGTTCATTAATTAAAGCAGACAGATGTGAGATTTCACAGCAAACTCGTTCGTTTGGAGAGCGTGCTAGCGTTTTTGCGTGTGTCGATCACATAACCAATTCGAAATAGCCCGTGTAGACAAATGCCAATACACATGATCACATATCGAATTTACGCTCCCAAGACTGCACTACCGCTCTCTACTCACCGAAGAAAATGAAACGTCAAAAGTTGTTGAAAATCCGCGTCATACTAAAACGCTGAGACGATCAACCAAAACAAACGGCCCATTCATTAAAGAGATATGCATATCGACATGGAGTGTGCTCACCAGAAGCCGGTATCTCATACAATAAATTGTGTGATACATGTTGAAATGCTTGCGATGGACAGTAAAGGTGCTGTTACCCACAAACGTACGTACAAAAAACATGTCAGCTGACACGACCTATCTTATGAATGTGCAATGTAAACGAAAACTCACCGACGCGTCGGTTGGTAACTGCAGCTTTAAACACACTTGTGCTGTTAAGCCTTGTGACCACATATATGGACATACTTATATGACCAAACCATATATGTAATACTTCTATATCACTACTAATAAACTGTGTAAACATTACGGTACAGATATACAACGAGAGAAGGAGACAAAATCTCAAGGTTGTGGTTAAATTTTTGTATAAAACGGGCTTAAGTATATGTATATTTCAACAAGCCGTCTTGCTTTTATCAATATTAGACGTGTTTTTTTTTCACACGCGTATACGTTTACGTTTGCGCGTAAAAAACCCCTTATCCTCGCTTAGATAATGCTTGGGAGACCCATCTAGCGGCAGTGTTTAAAAAACTAGCTACAGCACAGGGTGTACCGAAAAGCGGAGACACAACCCTGTGATGGCCATAGGGTATAACACATAACACATAGCTGAATCAGTTGTGGACACTCATATAATACATAGAATTAGTGTAGAGGGTGAAACATAGAAATTTAGTAACAAATTTTATGCGTAGCAATTTCTTTTTTTTTTTTTTTATGAACATACAGGTCTTACAGACTGCCAATAATGGTATATACAAAAAATATTAACACAAAGATAACAAAATATACATGTAAATATATAGTTTACAATAAATAATAAGTTCTTATAACAAACAAATTAAAAACAATTAAATAGCTGACTTTAAAATATTTATAAAAGCGTTTCTACACATAGAAAAATCAAGCTCAATAGAAGATGAAATCTTATTGAATTCTTTCGGGGCGCGTGCAATTGGCGCATTCCTTCCATTATTGATACCATAAAACGGGCAAACATTACGAAGATCCCTCCTTGGAACATTAAAATTAATTTCCACAAGAAGGTCAGCGGAGTCTACATCTCCGTGGATAATGCCAAACAAGAAAGTCAAGGAGAGAATAGATCTCCTGGCTTCCAGGGATTTAAGATTCAAAAGAAGTAAACGAGCAGCATATGGAGGAAGAGGGTATGTAAACCTTAATGACCGTAAAGCATACTTAAGAAAAACTTTTTGAACTCGCTCAAGCCTGTTGATTGAGAATTGTTGGAAATATCTCCAAATTAATGTAGCATGCTCAAGATGAGAACGCACGAATGAAGAGTAGAGTACTTTTAAAGTATACGGGTCAGAAAACTCCGAACTATTACGCCGAATGAAGCCTAGCATAGCATAGGCCTTGGCAATGATGAAATCAATATGGTTCACGAACATAAATTTTGTATCAAATACAACCCCAAGATATTTGATTTTTTCAACAGTCTGCAACGTACTGGTTAGCGATACTATACGAACTGTTAAGATTTGAACGAGATTTTGAGTAGGTTACGTGGAAGCATTTATTTATATTTAATGAAAGATGAGATCTAATGCACCAGGAGTAAAGTTTATCAATATCAGCTTGAAGATTAATCATATCGTTTGCGGAATTTACAACAGAGTAAACTTTGAGATCATCGGCGTACAACAGAAATCTAGCGTAAGAGAAGCATGAGCTAATGTCATTGATGTATAAGACAAAAAGTAATGGTCCCAAAATACTACCCTGCGGGACGCCCGATGTCGCCAAAAAGGGATCTGATGATACCCCATCAATAGAGACGGCACACCATCTATTACTTAGATATGATTTTAGCCACTGCAAAAAGGTTGAATGAAATCCAAGGCAGTACAGTTTGTGAATTAGAACATCATGCGATACCTTATCAAAAGCTTTGGAAAAGTCGGTGCAAATACAGTCGACCTGAAGACCAGATGAAAAGGCAGAGATACAATATTCACTGAACTCCACAAGATTGGAAACGGTAGAGCGACCAGAAACAAACCCATGCTGTTTCGGACAGATCAAGTGCTTCACTGAAAAATAAATCTTTTCCTTGACAACGCACTCAAATAGCTTAGAAACGGTGGAAAGCTTTGAAATTGGCCTGTAATTGCAGACATCAGTCTTACTGCCAGATTTATAAATAGGAGTTATCGAGGCGAATTTCCAAGCATCAATAAACTCACCAAAGCTAATTGACATTGAACCAAAATTTGGGGACGAAGAAATTTCAGACGAGAAGTCAGATGAGGGACTAGCATCATGATTAGCAAAATTAGAACTAAAAAATTCAGCAAACGCGTTAGCCACATTGTGGGGAGTGTTAGCAGGTCTGTCATTGTAGAAGACGGTGGCAGGCACCGAGGAGCGAGATTTCTTCGACTTAACGTAATTCCAGAATGCTTTCGGGTTATACTTTATATTCGTCTCAAAGCTTGTAATGTAGTTTCTGTAAAGAAACTTCTCTAGACAGTTGAAATCCTTCACATAATGTTTATATTTAGTAAAAAATAACGGGTTTTTGGTTCATTTAAACTTTTTGAAGAACTTGTTTCTTACATTCTTCAACTTTTTTAACCTTGTTGTGTACCATGGCAACCTATATGGTTTCTTGTTCGCAACTGGTACATGCCTCGTACACAGATCAAAGAGAGTCGACTTAAATATTTCAAAGCAATGACCAACATCAGAGATGGAAAGCAAATTAGCCCAGTCTATTTCAGCTAGATCCTGATCGAGTCTAGAAAAATCACACTTCGAAAAGTTAAATGAAAAATCATCAATTAAAGAGTGAGCTCCAAACTCATAAAATTCGAGTTTAAGAATTAGAGCAGAATGCTGCATATCCGTCGGAGCGAATCGCGCATGGCACTCAGAAAGATTAGAATTTATGACATTACTAATAAAAATTAGATCTAATATTCTATCGAGCCTGTTTTTGAAACTTTTGATTTGATGCAAATTTAGACTTAAGATATTATCTATAACGTATGACTCAAAAGACTTAGTAATATTATTAGGTAATAGGCCTGACGCAGAGTAACTATGAGACCAAGAAATATCACAAAGGTTAAAATCCCCTAAAACACATAAGTGATTATCTCCTAATTTATTTAAAAATAGGGACGATATATTGTTAACATGAGCTTTGACTCAGAGGAAGAGCGAGAGCGACAGGTATCCAGCGGCAAGTTACAGAGCGCATTCTGCATAGAGCTTAACTTACCTTGCAGGTCGCTGACTTGTCGACGTAAACGATTAACTTCGTCTATTGATGTTTTAAGCAGACGTAAAATCTTCTCTTCTTTAAGCGTAAACGTATATAGAAGTAAAAGAAAACACAGTTATTTTACATTAGACTGTTTCGTTCCCCAAATGAGAAGTAAGCTTTTGTTTTCCATTAGTATTATACAATTTTTTATTGTTTTAAGAACTCCTCAGAATAGCATTATACTATTTTCACACAGACGGCTTATTGAATAATAAAATAATTTTCTACATTAAGACGCTTATTGAGCTCAATCTTCCCTACAAAATTCGAATCTATTATTATTTCATTAGTAGCTAATAGAATGCCTAATGAAGTCAAAAGCACAATGCAACTCTATTGGCAGCGTTCCGCTTCTTAGTTTTTGGTGTGTTCAGTGCTTAAAAATGTCATTTGTCAAAGCAAATGTCATTCTCTGCATGGCGGAACGATACAAGGTGGCCGCATCGAACAGCTGATTATAACCTTTTTTATTTGATTTGATACATCAACTACCGGCGCAGTACGATTTTGACATTTGTCCATCGAATTTACAAGTACATGGCATTTTTTTTGTTTGTAGGTATGTCACCATGCTCCCACCTTGTATCGTTCCGCCATGATTGTCTGTCTCATCCTTCATACTAATCGAGCAGTTACTTCTGTGTGAAAGCAAAAAATTTACGATTTCATTAGCAGGTGAAATGAGATCATTAAGTTTCTGTGTGAAAACAGTATTACCGATTTGTGCTGAGTGCGCAGATATACGTATGTAAATGAGCCCTTAAGCTGGAGACATTGGTGCTTTATCGGTAACCTTATCGGTAACCTTTTAACAGCTGATTCGACCAACCTTATGAGAATCAATGCAATCGATTATTGGTGCCGCTAAGGTCGTAACCGTATCGTAGCCAACCAATTGGGTTTTGGTTTACCATCGTAACGATAAACAGCTGATTACGTTAGGAATACGGATACAGCGATACGACATACGGCACCAATGACTCCGGCTTTAGTGACCAAAAAGCGACAAAAAAAGCAAATAATGCCAACTGACAACTACGAATTTCTCATGCATAGAATTAACAGTTACAAAATATGCGTAGGCGCGACGAATGGCATGAATTGAAAACAAATCTAGTTAGCGGTCGTAAGATTTTCAGCAGTTATAAGTAAAATTAATATCAAACATGTCGAAGCGTTGTTTTTTGTGTGATAAAAAGAGAGACAAATTTAATAATATAGGCTTGCTTCGTGAGTATTTTGCAGAAAGTGAATTATTTAAATTGTGCAATTTTTGTTTTAAGTTGCTATTGGGCTTTTTATTTAATCCCCAGCTTTCCAAACGAGGCAGAAACTTGCAAGAAATGGGTCGAGGCATGCGTTCTAACCACAAGTGATAATTTGAAAAATATGGGTTTTTGTAGCAACCATTTCCAAGTGAATGACTTCAAGCAATAGTATAGGTAGATTAATGATATTAATGATAATGATTAATACTATTTCAACACCAATAGCAGCAAGTCCAGCACTCATATTTTGTTTACTTCATCAAAAATTTACTTATTAAAAAACTCAATATAAGTAAAATTTTGAAAACGTTTATATGTATATCGTTTGCTCAAGCTAATTCAATTTAAATTATTTTTAAAATCGTGTGAAGAAAAGCTTGTTGGGATGTATGTATAAGTATATTTTTATACATGTATATTTGAATTTTTTTCATTTCAAAAATATGAATTCTTCGCCATGTTTGAAAAAAACGGTCCGTCTAAAGGTTTATAGTCGATGTGCTTTGAACCAGTGTTGTACCCTTTACCCACTGTATAACAAAACATTAATACACTTGATATGTATAACAAAACGTTCTAAAAATAATCCATGACAGCAGCTTTTTTGATTGGCGGCCGAGTGAGCTGAAGGCACCGTTGGAAGAGAGAAGCAGTAGGACGCTCTTGGGCGGGAACAGTTATGTGTCACAAAATTGTTGAAAAAATTACGTGGTGGACGAACGTTGGGATCTAGCCCAGAACACTCCATTCGATACAACCATCATTTGCACGTGACACATTGACATAAGTGTGACCGTTCTAAGAATATTCGTTTCCGGCACCAACAGCAAAACCATTTATCTGGGCTAGTGTTAGGCTCAGCACCTTCCCGAGAAAGAGAGTATGGAGTAGTCCCGCTGCAAGGATCTGCTCTGCTCTGAAGATGACAATTTGTGGGAGGGACTCAACAATTTAAATGGGGTTACACTGAAATAACATAGAACCGGCTGCTGTGGGAAGCGACCTTCACCAAGCTACCTATGATAGGAGTTTTCAACATAAACATATCTACCAATTGATTTAGCTCTTTACTGATCGAATGACGGTTTTTGAACCGCATTTTAAAATTGAAGTCAAGAAAAAGCAAAACGTTTAACAGAAAACCTTTTTGTGCTCCTATTTCTATGTGCTTAGCTGTAAGTATACACATGCATACATATATATGTATGTAGATAGTTTCGTCTGTCTGCTCTAATCATTCAAGTAGCTGAGCACACTTTCAATGCACTCAAACCCACCCCACAGCCCACAGTTTCTCTGTATTTAAACATATTTCTTATTGGAATTGCATGGGCATGCTCATTAGGCAAACGTGATCAGTGTTGCCAGATCTTTTTAAGAAAAGAAGCTAAATGGACAAAAAAAAGCTAAAAAAAAGTTCAAAGCTAAAAAAAAAAGCTAAAAATTTAAGGCAACTTTTGAAGCATTTTCTTCATTTTTTCATAAAAATCTTAGCATTTTAAATATTTTATACATCTAGTAAAAAATTTGAATTCATTTTTACTCCAAATATAATTTACAGATGCAATCTGTGTTTTATACACATTCTTTAAAGTTAATCATTTGACCACTCGTCTACTATTATTTCACTGCCTGCAGTATATACATATAAAACCTAGTGTGTGTTACCGTATAAACATTTCATATATTATCTAGCGAAAAAATAAAATTAATTTGTACTTCGATTTCATAACAAATAAATAAAATAATTTACAGATGCAATCTGTGTTTTATAAAAAAAATTTCAATTCAGTCATTTGACTACTCCTCTACTACTGCTACAACTATTTCACTGCTTGCAACAGGATATATCCATATAAAATGTAGTATGTGTGAGATAGAAATATACATAAAGTCTTGAACTATTTCGATATCATCATCTGATGAATATATTTCATTTGTTCATTAGTTCAATGAGATCGTTTGTTATAATAAAATCATGGATGCACTTATTTTCTTTCCTTAGTCCGCACCTTACATATAAAATTGAATTTAACACTTTTAAATGTAAACTGTTATGCTGCTTCGTTTTAACATTGTTCATGGAGCTTAAAATTCGCTCAACTTCTGCATTACCGAGTGGGCAAAACCAAAAAATTGAAAACAAAAGTGGGGATTTTCCCCAAAAGCGTTTTTATACTCTTGAACCTCGGCCCAAACTACGTTGTTCCATTCATGTAGATGTAATTTTTTCCACTGAATTTCAGTATTATTTATTTCATTATTTGAATATCTACATTTTTTTGTGTGAAGCTATAGAAAATAAGTGGTTTGACAACACACAGTGCCTTTTCAATAGAGAAAAAATTAGGAAAAGTAAATAAGCCAATTTATCGTCCGTGAAAAGATTTGACAAAAGCTTTGCTTTATGGCACGAATCCTCGACAGCAGCAATACCAAAGTGGGTGTTCAACTCTAGCCATTGATTCGCCACTCCTTTTACGGCTACTTCGATGGACAACCACTTAGTTGAGGATGCTCTAACAATTTGCAATGTCTCGAGTCCTTCGTTTATGGCAGCATATAGCATGGCATAGCTCCTTTGTCTATTTGCGGACTTACAAAACTAGTTACATGTTTCTACAATCAAAAATTCAATTTCATTCGGAAGTATCTTCGAAGCAGATGAAACAGCCAATTGAATCGAATGGAAGACACAGGGAACTAAAATGATTTTAGTTGTTTAAATTTTTCTCAAATTATTAAATAAATTATAAAATTAAAAATTACTTGAAATAAATGTTTTCATTCATTTAAAGCAATACGGGCTAGAGCGCTGCATAAATGGAATCGTACAAGTGTATACAGTTGTACTTTTAGTTTTCCACCACTGTACTATGTATGCACATTTGAGAATGAGTTGTGTCAATACAACACAACTTGAATTTAGTGTTGCAACACTACTCGAACTCATTGTCAGGCGCAACCATTTCCATTCGCTCAGTTTTACTCGTGTTTGTACTGTCGTGTAAGAACTCGTGTGCCAACTCGTTTACCACGTCTACACTAGTACTTTTTGTTTTGCTTGTTTGTTTGCTCAAGTATAACTTGTTAAGTCCGTATAGAAATGGTAAGTTAAATTTATGTTACAAAATATAGCCAATTTTTCTTACTAAACGGTTATATTTTGATGATTTATCTTATAGAATGAAATGGAAATCAATAACCAATTCGATCGAAATACACTTAAGCAAAAGATTTTGAGTGGTTGCTATAAAATAAGTGACAAAAGAGAGCGAAGCAAGGTTTGGGAAACTTTCGGGAAAATAATGAATGATACGGGCGGGGAAATAGACAGTATCGTGTCGAAACTGTTATTCAATATTTACTTTAAAGCACAAATGCTATATAAGTTCAAAAAAAGTGTGGTTCGACTCCGGAAGAGAAAATTGAAACTGATGTGGAAACAAAAAAAAAGTGCACAGAGAAAGTTACCGAATGGAGTGTGCAAAATTGCCGGCCTTTCGGAATAGTTGAGGACGTCGGTTTAAAAAATTTTGCGGAGTTTTTAATAGAGGTAGGTGCGAAATTTGGTGCAAATGTTAATTTATAAACGTTACTACCTCATCCGATGACGATTTCGAGAAATACACTCGTTTGTATAAAATACAGTTTGAAAACCTTAAGACGGAAATAAAAAACGTAAAAGATATTGGATATGGTCTCACGTCAGACATTTGGACAGATGACTACTATCACACTTGATTTGTTTGCTTAACGATGCACTACGTAAGAGAAGGACGATTACAAAATAAGCTGCTAAGTATAAAATCGATGAAGGGTGAACCTTGCACATGTAAGTATTTTGTTTTTTTTTTTTTTGTAAATGCAATATTCTAGTAGAAAGTTACACAGAAGAGACTGTAAGGAATATAATTTCCAGATGTGAACATAAGAAATAAAATAAGCGAATTGCTGAACATTTTTGATTGCGAACTGAACGAGCGTGTCATTGTTGTTACAGACATGGGACCAAATATGTTATCAGCGTTTCGACAAAATA